>NC_134793.1:27336980-27369480 GCF_046742065.1 Oratosquilla oratoria | reverse complement strand
TGACAAAGATTAAAACTAACGAGTGTGAGTTGGGGTGAATTCTTGTCAATTTTGGTAATAGATGAGGATAGATTGCCAAATTTAACTAGGATATTGATATATTGCCTTATCTTGTAGGAATGAAACACGGAATGGCCAGATCTGTTTTATTATTGAAGAAAAATCTGAAGATACACGAGCCGTAGCCTCCTAACGGCTACCTCCTAACGGCTACTATATGAACTAAACAACACCACTCGTAAATTTGATTAGTTGTAGCTAATTAACGTGGAGGTGTAAATGTGGGGAAAATGACGTTTCAGCCTTACTATGGTTCAAAGTGAGTGCCGATACAAATTTAAAGTTGCCTCGCGAGAGTTGCTACGGAGTCATTATACAGATTTTGGCTCACGATCTGCTAAGAAAGAATAAATGTTTACATCCTTTGCTTGCGGAGTGCCATGAAATTGAACAAAATAGCCTTGTGAATTCCATAATAAAAGAATAAGTAAATAAATGAATACTAACCGATAAGAAAAGCGTAGATGTAATTCTAACTCAGATGGTACTGGTTTCGTGCAACGAGCACCGATCTCAAAGACTGGATCGTGCATCTTCTTGTTGTGCGTCTGAGAAGCCCGTGTATTTTGATCGGCACCATATTGTTGGGTCACTCGCGCGTATGATATTTCAATAAGGCATGGCTAAGAACGGGACTCAGTGTTGTGCTTTTGGTTGCAAGATGAGTAAGAAACGCTAATTAGAACAGGAGACAGACAATTTCCACGGACTTTTTACTCGTTAGTAGACTATAGTAGCATATTTGGTGACTAAAGCATCATATGCCTCTGTACGCAATTTGTCAAGCTAATGTAAGGAAGAACGTTATTTAGACTTCACAACACTATTAAGAAAAAACAGAGCTGAAAAGATACGATGACGATGACTACATTTTTTATATCTACCGAAATTTGCCTAAGATTTAATACCACGATATTTGCCCCCCCCCCTCAAATTAAGTAGGTTTCCATGTAGTCCCAAAAGAAAACGTCAGTGGTTAGCGAGTTTGCTCCGATCATTTCAATGAAGCATACATGAACAGCACTGGACAAAGGGTTGAATTGAGGAACTGCAGTTTCGACAAGATTATTTTTTTTCTAGATATCTAAGAAGGTAGCTATATTCAGGACAATGCAAATTTTCATGTAATTGTATATCTACGCATTACTGTACACCAACCTACAATATATGAGACTATTACATACTTTATGTTATTATAGTCTAGTTAGAGTTTACCAGGTCTGTCATACAAATCAAGGTTAAAAATGGACGAAACAGCTTGTAGTTGCAAGAGTTCATTTTAATATGATGTATAATGTAATATATAACATAATACATATATACACTGGATAGCTATATTATGCCACAGTACCTGCAAAACTGGTCCCAGCAAGATGACCGACGCGAATTTTCAGTGGCTTCACTTTTGAAACAATTGATGCTCGATCTAGTCTTCTTTTGAATTTAGTGGCAAGGAGAGGGAAGAGACATTGGGTCAACTTTCACTCTCTTTCGCTATCTTTCCCTCTTCCTCCCCCTTTTCTCTCCCAACCCCCTCCTTATTTGACTTTCTGTATATATTTTTTCTTTATTTATCTTTCTTCTACTAAGGGCAATACATAGAGATAAAATCAATGCTGTTTAAAGAAATCTTCAAAATCCGTTATCGCCAGAATCTTTTTCACACAAGACCTGACCATGCGGAGAAGCCAAATTTTTCTGTTTTCTGATGGCCAGGCATTCTTCTGAGGAATCAGTTGTGAAGTCGAAGACTTTGTGAGCAGTACGCAATTTTGTTCACCAAAACTCCTTTTCAAGTATTTGAGGAAGAGCTCTGACGAACAAAACATTGTACAATAAATGAAAAGTCTGTCCGGACGAGGTGGGTCCTGTGACATGTTGGCAAGCTGTTGTCATTTGCAAACATCCCTCTTCCTCCTCCCCTTCCTCCTCTTCCTCCTCCTCCTCCTCCTTCTCCTCCTCCTCCTCCTCCTCCTCTTCTTCCTCCTCCTCCTCCTCCTCCTCCTCCTCCTCTTCCTCTTGGCCTTCTATCCCCGGGCTAATTCGGAGCCTCTGTCGCATTCTCGAACTGGGGAAGAAGGGAAGCAATCGTTCCAGTATATAACCCAGGGGAGGTGTTGCTGTTGCTTCCAGGGGGAATGGTGACACCTTCCAAGTCCTCCAGGTCTGCAAGGAGTGTCCCGTTGCCTGGCTTCGTACATACGAAATTCATTTTCCTGAAGCAATCCCGGGTGTACCATGTGCCATTCTTAGTTATCTGCAGGAAAAAAAGGTGAATGATGAGATGGTAAGAAGGTACTGGAAGAGCATTGCCTACGGTAAGTACAGTTCCTGAAAAGGGGAAAAGTATTTAGTCATCTTTAAAGGGTTCCTGTACTAGTAAAAGCATTTAGTCTTCTTTAATGGGTTTCTGAACTGGAAAAAGCATTTAGTATTCTTTAAGGGATTTTATTCGGGTTAACCATTGCATTTAAGAAACCCATCTGTCGTTTCCTCTCGTTGTGGACGAAGGTTCCCCTGTACTTCCGCCCTCTGCTCGGGTTAGAGACATTGATAAAATAAATAAATCAATATAGTTAGAATAAGATTGATTAGATAGAGTGTAATAAGATAAAGAAAACAAAATAAGATAAATTTAATAGATATACATAATATAAGCCACACGAATATAGAATAGATTAAGAAGAAATACTTACTAATGTACAGTCGACGCCATTTCTATCTTTGGGTTCGCCTTCGGCCCAGTGGGTGTAATTCAGCTTACGGTTGGTATCCATGGGTTCGAAAACTCCGTTTGTCACATAATCCCAAACACCAACCCAGACATCATACTTTAGCATTTCTGAAAATATAACATTATTCATTTACCCTTGCAGCTTACAGTTGTCAGGGCTTACTAAACGTAAGTACACAGAAATGGAGGAAATTGCAAGAAACCATAACATCTAATCTTCCCTTAAAACAACCAATTGTTTCAATGTCACTACATGTTTATTAAGTCTATTCCATTCGTTAACCACTGTGTTGGTAAAACCAGTTCTTGCCTTTTTCCTTCTTAAAATTATATTTGTCCAATTGAAAAATCCATTATTACGAGTCCTGCCTTACTGTCTTATTATGATGACCTTGCCGGCATCACACTTGTTTAAAATCAGGTTACAAACAGACCTAATATATATATATATATATATATATATATATATATATATATATATATATATATATATATATATTATATATATATTTTTCTTCATTTTTTTCATTTGACCCGTTCTTATTTCGTATGTTATTGAGGACCATAAGTGGATCTAGAAGGCTATTCTAGAAGAAGGGGCAAAGCAAAAAGAGGGAAGTCCTTTACACAGTCACCACCATAATGAGACGTGGTGATAATCTCTAACGGATTTCCAGGCGACAAGTTACATTGTGTTAGGTTGGGAGAATTCATGTTAGGTTCATGCTAGCTTTGAAATGAAAATGTAAAACAATGAAAAAAAAAAAACATTATTTGTGAAATAGAATGATGGGAGGATATTATTTAAGTGTAGAAAGAAAATGATCAATTGTCGATGCGGATGATTGGATAAAGTGTTGGCCACGATATCCATTCCCTTAATTCTAGTGACACCCTTGACAAATATGGTCTGGCTGACATCCGTCGGTTTTATTCAGCTAAGGGGCGTCCTTGAACTGGGCTCCGTCAGGCGAACAAAATCTACATTTTTATTATATGTGGGAGTGGGGGGTTCACAGTGAAGATATTCGATGAGAGACCGGTCCATGGATCTGCTCTCGAACTGGACTTCGAAAAAATACTTACTTCTGATGAAGAAGTTCTCGTGCACACTCTGAGGGGTGATGATTTCCCCTCCCATGTCCTCGCACATCTCCTTCGAGGCCGTGGCGTTCTTCTTGTTCTTCTTCGTGGACATGAAGTAGCACATGGCCCTCACGGGATCTCCGATCCAGCCGTCGGGGCAGAAGCGAATGTTGTCGGTGCCGTCGACGACGGCCGTGCCGTTGTAGTCGTCAGGGCACATATCTGGCGGGTTCTTCTTCGCCTCTTTATCTGCGGAACGGCAACGGGATGAATTTTTCGGTAGGAGAGAGCGAAAAAAAAAAAAAAAAAAAAAAAAAAAAAAAAAAAAAAGCACGAACACACACACACACACACACACACACACACACACACACACACACACACACACACACACACACACACACACACACACACACACACACACACACACACACACTTTCAACGAACGGACGGCTTGACGAACGCTCTGAAGAAAAGTGCAGTTTGTGGATACCAACGCAAAGAGAAGTGCCTTTTTGTATTTGCAGGGGGGGGGGAAATTGCTCGTGAGGTAGTAGGTAAGTAGGAAAAGAGGAGAAGGGGAGGGATTGCTGGGGAAATGGAAGGAAATGAGGATGTGGAGGACTTGGCCCAGGCAGACGGGCGTAAGGTCAACATGAAACGACCACCGGATGATGAAATGGCAAATAAAAATGTAAAGATTAGAAGTATAGAGAGGAGAAATACAGTAGAAAGTGACGAGAATATGTTCCAGGGATTTAAAGAGGGTGGGGGGGACACAACCCCCCCCCCCGACTGATAAGACTAGAGGAGAGAGTTGATAAGGTGATCGAGGACTTGGAACGTAAGTTAGGTAAGGTAGACTCCATCTTCCAGAGAATTGAAAGATTGGAACAACTAGAGAAGGCTAACAGAAACTTAACTGAAGAAGTAGAGGACCTAAAAAGACAGTTAGGAAATGTAAAGGAGGAGAATGAGAAATTGAAGAAGAATAGTAATGAAAACAGTGAGAAAATAGCTACAGAAGCTAAAAATTGGAGAATAACTCAAGAAGGGAATAAGGTTTCATTCACTGACATAGTCAAACAGCAATTGAAAGAACATAATGAAGACTCAGTTATTAAAGTGATGAGACAGAAGGAGAATATAGTAAGAGAATTAGCTGACAAAAAGAAATGTATAATTATATTAGGAATGGAAGAGAAACATAACCCAGATAGAACCGCAAGAATCAAGGAGGAAAATGAAAGGGTAAGCAGTTTATTAAAATTAGTCCAGGAAGATGAACCAGAAATTATAAAGGAAATTGAGGAAAAATTCAGACTCGGAAAATATAGTACAGATAAGACCAGACCAATTAAGATTAAATTCAGGTCACAAACAACGGCAGAGAAAATTCTATCCAAGACAGGGAAACTAGCAACAAATGATCAATATAAAAAGGTATGGATAAAAAGAGAAATGAATAAGGAGGAAAGAGAGGCAGAAAAGCAGAAAAGAATTGAAGCTAAGGCAAAAAACGAGGAAAGAACGGAGTCAGAGAAAGAGAGATTCTATTGGAGAGTAGTGAACATGAAAATAAAGCAGTTCGACATACTAAAGAAAAACATAAGGGAAACAGAGAACACAATGGAAGTGGCAGAAAACTAAGAGTGTCTTACACAAATATAGATGGATTGATAACAGGATTGAATGAACTGAATGATTATTTGAAAGAAAAAGAACCGGACATAATGGGAATTGTAGAAACAAAATTAAAAGGCCCACTACCACCCAACAGTGTAGGACATGATACATACAATTATTGGATTAGAAACAGAGAGAAAAAACAAGGGGGTGGAGTTATGTTCCTGACAAAGAAGGATATAAACGTGAAAGGTGTCATATATGGAAAGAATACAGTAGAGATGATTATGATAGAAGTGGAAGACCGAGATAAGAAGAGCAGAAAATTTGTGATCAATTATGTGCCTCCGAAAACAGCCTCATGGGAGGAGAGTGTGAACATAAAAGTATGTTAGAGGACACAAAGATAGCATTAACTAAAATAATGGAAGACGGAGGAAGAATAGTTATGATGGGCGACTTTAATTGCAAAGAAATCTGCTGGGAAGAAATGACAGTAAAGAGTGGTGATGACTCATGGGGAAATGCTCTACTTGAGATGATTACTGACCATTCAATGACACAATGGATACAAGAGAACACTAGGTATAGAAATGAAGAAGAACCATCGAGGCTAGACTTAATAATTACATCTGAACCTAGAATAGTGGACAAGATTGAATATAAAACACCAATAGGTAAAAGTGACCACATATTGATTGAACTGGAACTTAATGAAGAAAAATATATGAAAAGAAATGAACAATATAGAAAAGGAAGAATGATGTATGAAAAAAACAAACTTTGATAAAATAAGAGAATTCTTCCAACAAGAAAACTGGGAAGAAATATACAAAGAAGAAACATCAGTGGAAGAGAAATGGAATATTTTGACAAAAATTTACAAAGAAGGAGTGGAAAAGTATGTCCCAAGACAAAAACAAGAAAAAGAATATGTAAAATGCTGGTACAACAAAAGTTGTAGGGAGTTAAAAGACAAAAGAGACAAAGCCTGGACCGGATGGAAAAAAGACAGAAGACCTGAAAAATGGAAAATATATACTGGTTATAGAAATGAATATGTACAAAAGTGCAGAGAGGAAAAAAGAAAATATGAAAAAGATGTTATAGAAAAGTGTAAAGATCAACCAAAACTATTCTACAGATTTGTAAACAATAAACTGAAAAACAAACAAGACTTGGAGAAATTAAGACAAGGAGGAGTTGAATACACTGAGGAAATGGAAATGGCAGAAATTATGAACAAACATGTTTAAATCAGTGTTTACAAGGGAAAATATACAACCTGAAGAGATTGAGTGGAAGGAAAAAGTCCCCCCTATGGAAGAAATAGAAGTAACGAAGAATGAAATATTGACACACTTGGGTAATTTTGATGTCAGAAAATCGCATGGGCCAGATGAAATAGCAAACTGGATTCTGAAAGAATGTAGGAATGAACTGGCAGACAAAATACATAGCATAATAAGCAGTTCCTTAAAAGAAGGAAAAGTTCCAGAAGATTGGAAAAAAGCAAATATAGTACCTATATATAAAGGAGGAAATAAAGAAGAACCTACCAACTATAGACCAGTCTCTCTAACAAGTACAATAGCAAAAATATGTGAAAGAATTATCAAAAGTAGATGGGTAAAATACTTGGAAAAAAACAACGTACTAAATCCAAGGCAATTTGGATTCAGACAAGGACGATCATGCGTCACCAATTTAATATGTTTCTATTCAAGACTAATAGATATAATACAAGAAAGAGATGGATGGGCTGATTGTGCATTTCTAGACCTAAAAAAAGCTTTTGACAAAGTACCACATAAGAAGTTGCTTAAGAAATTAGAATATGAAGGAGGAATACAAGGTAAATTGCTAAATTGGATGGAAGACTTTTTGCAAGAAAGAAAAATGAGAGTAGTGATAAGAGATCAGCACTCAAAATGGAATGAAGTAATAAGCGGTGTCCCGCAGGGAACAGTTCTGGCCCCAATAATGTTTGCTATATATATTAATGATATGGATGAAGGAATTGAAAGCTATATGAGCTTCTTTGCAGATGATGCAAAATTACTGAAAAGAGTGAAAACTGAAGAGGATTGTGAATCACTACAGAGAGATCTAAATAAAGTACAAGAATGGAGTAGGAAGTGGGAGATGGAGTTCAATACAAAAAAGTGTAGTATAATGGAATTTGGAAAAAGCAAAAACAGAATAACAGGATCATATAATTTGGGAGAAGAAGGAATAAAAAGAGTAGAAAATGAGAGGGACCTGGGAGTCATTGTTATGAATAATATGTCACCTGAGAAACATATAAATAAGATTTTTGGAGAAACTTATAATTTAATAAGAACAATCAAAGTGGCATTTACATACCTGGATGAAGAAATGGTGAGGAAAATCCTAATCACCCTGATAAGACCAAGATTGGAATATGCAGCAACGATATGGTCACCAAGTACAAAAAAATGTATAAAAAAAACTTGAAAGAATACAAAGAGCAATTACTAAACTGGCACCAACACTCTCAAAACTATCATATGAAGAGAGACTACAAAAACTTAAACTACAGACACTAGAGCAAAGAAGAGAGAGAGGAGATTTGATAGCTATTTACAGAATCATGAAAGGCATAGAAATTACTGATAGAGAGAATCTGATAAAATGGGATGACAGAAATACAAGAGGACACGGAAAGAAAATAAAAAAAGACAACTATAGAAGAAATTTGAAAAAGAACAGCTTTCCTCACAGAGCAATAGACAGTTGGAACAAGTTAGATGAGAAAGTGGTGTGTGCAAAAACAATACATGAATTTAAAAATAGTTTAGATAAAATGAGATATGAAGACGGGACCTCACGAGCATAGCTCCCCTTCCCGTAAAATACAACTAGGTAAATACAACTAGGTAAAATACACCTCTCATGGCGCTGTGGTTAGAGCTCTGGCCTGCCACTACGGAGGTCCGGGTTCGACCCTCGCCCGGGGCTGAAATAATATCAGTATCGCAGCGCTGAGGGGTGTTACTCCAACTCTCGTGGGCGGGGAGTTGGGGGTGTGTGTGTGTGCAAGGTCATAGCATTACCCATAGATCGGACCTACGAGCTCTGAGCTCTCTTCCAGGAGGGAAATAGCTGTCGATCACGAGTCCAACACGTGATCCAAAAGACCAAGTGAATACACACACACCCGGTGGCGCGGTTGGTATCCTGACCAGGGCTGAAATTATTTCGGTATCGCTGCGTTTCGAGTCGTTACTCCGACTCTCGTGGGCGGGGAGTTGGGTGTGTATGTGCGTGTAAGGTCATAGCATTACCCATAGATCGGTCATACGAACTCTGAGCTCTCTTCCGGGAGGGAAATAGCTGTCGATCACGAATCCAACACGTGATTCAAAAAAGACCAAGGTGAATCACACACACACACACACACACACACACACACACACACACACACACACTCGCTGGCGCGGTTGGTATCCTGACCAGGGCTGAAATTATTTCGGTATCGCTGCGTTTCGAGTCGTTACTCCGACTCTCGTGGGCGGGGAGTTGGGTGTGTATGTGCGTGTAAGGTCATAGCATTACCCATAGATCGGTCATACGAACTCTGAGCTCTCTTCCGGGAGGGAAATAGCTGTCGATCACGAATCCAACACGTGATTCAAAAAAGACCAAGGTGAATCACACACACACACACACACACACACACACACACACACACACACACACACACACACACACTCGGTGGCGCGGTTGGTATCCTGACCAGGGCTGAAATTATTTCAGTATCGCTGCGTTTCGAGTCGTTACTCCGACTCTCGTGGGCGGGGAGTTGGGTGTGTATGTGCGTGTAAGGTCATAGCATTACCCATAGATCGGTCATACGAACTCTGAGCTCTCTTCCGGGAGGGAAATAGCTGTCGATCACGAATCCAACACGTGATTCAAAAAAGACCAAGGTGAATCACACACACACACACACACACACACACACACACACACACTCGGTGGCGCGGTTGGTATCCTGACCAGGGCTGAAATTATTTCAGTATCGCTGCGTTTCGAGTCGTTACTCCGACTCTCGTGGGCGGGGAGTTGGGTGTGTGTGTGCGTGTAAGGTCATAGCATTACCCATAGATCGGTCATACGAACTCTGAGCTCTCTTCCGGGAGGGAAACAGCTGTCGATCACGAATCCAACACGTGATTCAAAAAAGACCAAGGTGAATCACACACACACACACACACACACACATATATATTTATATATATATATATATATATATATATATATATATATATACTGTATATACATATAAATATATATATATATATATATATATATATATACGTATATATGTATATATATATATATATTATATATTATATATTATACATATATATATATATATATGTGTATATATATATATATATATATATATATATATATATATATACACATACATAATTACCACATAAAGGCAGTGAGTACTTTTGTGTATTACACCCTCAGACCGAGCACCCTGTTGGTGTAATGTACGAAAGCAATTAGTCTTCAAGTTTCCTTTCTCCTAGGGTTAATTTTGCATACATTATTTCAGGCGATGTGAGAGCCCTGCATACACATAAGTACATACATACATATACCAAAAGCTTTTTCCCCCTTACATGGGGGGTAGCCAAAAAGAAAAAGGCATAGAAATCACTCCCACCCATTTCATTTCCCATATATTCCACTCCCCTCCACCCTCCTCCCTCCCTCCTATCTTGGCACCTCCTGGATGACGGGTCATCCCTGCATCCTGCCCACTGCCCTGGGTCAGAAGCAGTGTCGCAAGACACAGCACATCTACAGCAAGGCCGCTTCATAAATTCGGCGACCCCCCCTCTCCGTCCCCTCATGCAGGAAAGGAGAAGACGGGGAGAAATCCCTTCGGGCTGCGTCAAATTTTTTCTCATACATACTTCCTCACCCCCCATTCCCCACCCACTCCCCCTCATGCATCACAGCATCATCTATACACAACCCTTCTCCATTCACCCCTATCTTCTGTCCTCTCCCGTCCTTCCTCTACAGACATTCCTCTCTTTTGTAAAGCCCCTTTCACCCCATCCATCCATCTCATCCTAGGACGTCTCCTCATATTCACTCCTTCCACCTCCGCCTTCCACACTTCTTTTACTAATCTTTCTTCACTCATTCTTTCCATGTGTCCAAACCATCCTAATATTCTTTCATCAACCCTATCTCCCAGCTCCTTTTCCACCCCTGTTCTCCTCCTCACCTCATTTCTCACTCTATCTAGCCTAGTAACCCCTATCATACTTCTCAGACATTTCATCTCAAACACATTCAAACTCCTTCTCTCTTCCTCTCTCATGTTCCATGTTTCTGCCCAGTCCATTGCTGCTGGCACAATCACTCCTTCATATAACCTCCTCTTAGCATCCATTCCCAGATGTCTATTTCTCATTACACTTTTTAATCCACCAAGGCATTTACTCGCTTCTCTCAATCTACATTCTACCTCCACCCCCACTCCTCCCTTTCCTGTCACATTCGCACCCAAGTATCTGAAACAATCCACTTCCTCCAGTTTCTCACCCTTAATGCTCACTTCCAGCCTACTGTCACTCTCTCCCCTTGTACATCTCATCACCTTACTTTTGTCCACATTTATCTTCAGCTTCCTTCTTTCACACACCTTCTCAAACTCTGTCACTAACTTCCTCAATCCCTCCTCTGATCCTGCTACAAGCGCAGTGTCGTCGGCAAACAATAACTGGCTCACCTCCCACTTTTCTCCATTTTCTTTAATCATCTCCAACCCCTGAACCACTACCCTTGCATTCACCTCTCGTACCACCCCATCCATGTAAAGATTGAACAGCCAGGGCGACATAACACATCCCTGACGAAGTCCCACCTTTACCTCAAACCATTCACTCTCTCCATTTCTAATCCTAACGCAAGCTCTACTACTCTCATAAAAACTCTTGACTGCTCTTAACAGCTTTCCTCCTATCCCATATATCTGCAGTACCTCCCACAGTGCCTTCCTGTCTACCCTGTCGTAAGCCTTTTCCAGATCCATAAAAGCCAAAAAAACATCCATACCTTTTCCTATAGCTTTCTCACATATCTGTCTTACCGCAAAAATCTGATCTACACATCCCCTACCTGTCCTAAACCCACACTGTTCCTCACCAATTACTCCCTCTGTTCCTCTCCTAATCCTCTCAATCAAGACCCTCCCATAAGCCTTCCCAACTACACTCAACAAGCTCATCCCTCTGAAACTACTACACTCACACTTGTACACCTTTCCTTTGTAAAGCGGAACTATACAGGCACTCCTCCAGTCTTCTGGCACTCTACCATCTCTTAAGCAAACATTAAATAACCTCACCAGCCAGTCCACCATAACTCTACCTCCTTTCTTCAGACATTCTGCATGGCATCCATCCAACACAGGTGCCTTACCTGCTCTCGTTATCTTAACAGCTGCTTTCACTTCATCCTTCCCTACTTCTCCTCCATTTTCCTCACTCATCACTCTCATTTTTTTTAGCACTTCCCACTGCAACTACCTTTCCCTCCCTATCCTCCTTCACATTTAGCAACTCCCTAAAATACTCTGCCCACCTTCCTCTTACTGCCTTCTCTTCCATTATCATCTCTCCATCTGCACCTTTTACCTTTTCTTCTCTACTTGATTCGCCTCCTCTTCCTCTTTAAACTTCCTTCCAAAACATCTTTTTATTACTTTCAAAAATTTCTGTCCTACTCTTACACCATTTCACATCTGCTCTCCTCTTTGCTTCCTTTATCTTATGCTTAACTTCCTTTCTCTTTACTTTGTACCTCTCATGCGATTCCCTCGTCCTAATTTGTAGCCAATCTATGAATGCCTGCTTCTTCTCTTCTACACCCTTCTTTGCTTCCTCATCCCACCACTCACTACCCTTCTTTCTATTTCCTCCCGCCCTCCTTGTTCTACACACCCTCTTTGTACACCTTATGACTCCCTCCTTGAACCATCCCCATTCCTCCTCCACTCCGAATTCTACTCTATCCTTTACTCTCTCCCACTCCTCTCTCAACTTCTTATACTCATTCTCCTTTTTTTCTTCATTTAAGCAGTTCACTCTAAGTACCTCCCTACCTTCTGCCCTTTTCCTCTTTCTCCACCTATTCTCCACTCTCAATTTACCTTCCACCACGAAATGATCTGATATTCCCCCACTCTCCCCCCTTAGAACATGTACATAAGTAAATTATATATATATATATATATATATATATATATATAATACACACACACATATATACATATATATACATATATATATATATATGTGTGTGTGTGTGTGTGTGTGTGTGTGTGTATGTATGTTTGTATTTACCTAGTATTTACCTATTTGTATTTTGCGGGAAGGGGAACTATGCTCGTGGTGTCCCGCCATTGTATTTCGCAGTGTCTAGTTTGCTTTTAAACTCATGAATGGTTTTTGCGCATACTATTTCAATATCCAGTTTGCTCCAAGTGTCCAAAACTCTATGTGGAAAACTGTTTTTCTTCAGTTCTCTTCTATAGCTATATATATATATTTTTTTTCTTTCCATGTCCTCTTGTGTTTCTCTTGTCCCAGTTAAGTAAGTCCTCTCTATCCAGTATCTCTGTGCCTTTCATGATTCTGTAGATGGTCAATAGGTCACCTCTCTCTCTTTGCTCCAATGTCGGTAACTTCAATTTAGCCAATCTCTCCTCGTATGAGAGGTTTGCAAGTGCAGGTGCCATTTTTGTAGCTGCTCGTTGGATTCTTTCTATTTTCTTTATATTCTTTTTGGTACCGGGGGACCACAATGTCGCCGCATACTCTAGTCTAGGTCTTATTAATGTAACCAATATTTTTTTTAATCATGTCTTCGTCCAAATATGCAAGTGTGTGTGTGTGTGTGTGTGTGTGTGTGTGCATACACACACACACACACACACACACACACACATATACATATATATATATATATATATATATATATATAGTGCTCGACAAGGATGTACGAACGGTTAGCGAGAATGAGTGATGAGTGTTGAGGACTGTTTTGCTGAAATGCACAATTTTATATAAAAAAAATAGCATATGGTTGCATTATTTGACCTATTTTCTTTAAAATGTGTGATTTCCATGTAATTTGATCAAAGAGAAGTTACGCCTTTATCCTCTGCAAAATTACCGATCACAGCTACCATTCGTCCAGCCCGCCATCTATGATCACTGGTGGTATGGATCAAACTATACCCTATTAAGTTTCTTACTATTGCTATTAGTGTAATAGATTGCATATAAATTATTTCGACTATTTTCTTTAAAATGTGTGATTTTCATGTAATTTGACCAATCGTGCATTTCAGCAATGTAGCAGAGTGTCGGTGAGGAAAATTGAAAAACGGGGTCTTGCTTTCTTGAGTTTAATTGCAAGCGGATGTGAACAAACAAGCGACGTCTAGACCGTCTTCGTATCAGTAACTTAACAAAAACAAAAGATGTCTACATAGGATTCAATTAGATACACACGACTAAAAGTGCTGTATAGGATCTAAACCTATTACAAAGTATAAAACATATGAGAATCACATATATAAGGAATCTTCAGCACCAGTATACAATTCTTTAACACCATTTTCATGTATCTAAAAATAATTTATAATAAGACAATTAATCTCAATTTACCACAAGCAAAAACCGTCGGATGTGGTCAAATTACATGGAAATCACACATTTTAAAGAAAATAGGTCAAATAATGCAACCATATGCTAATTTCTTATATACAATCGTGCATTTCAGCAACAACCGTTCTTGTTCGAGTTTGGTCGGCTAGTCGGACGATATTCGTAGCTGTGGTTGGTAAGTTTGCAGAGGATAAAAGCGTAACTTCTTTTTTATCAAATTACATGAAAATCACACATTTTAAAGAAAATGAGTAAAATAATGCAATCATATGCTATTTTTTATATAAAATCGTGCATTTCAGCAAAAACCGTCCTTGTTCGAGTTTGGTCGGCTATGAGTGAGTCGGACGGTATTCATAGCTGTTATCGGTAATTTTGCAGAGGATAAAAACGTAACTTCTCTTTGATCAAATTGCATGGAAATCACACATTTTAAAGAAAATAGGTCAAATAATGCAACCATATGCTAATTTTTTATATAAAATCGTGCATTTCAGCAAAAACCGTTCTTGTTCGAGTTTGGTCGACTATGAGCGAGTCGGTCGGCAATTTTGCAGAGGATAAAAACGTAACTTCTCTTTGATCAAATTGCATGAAAATCACACATTTTAAAGAAAATAGGTCAAATAATGCAACCATATGCTAATTTTTTATATAAAATTGTGCATTTCAGCAAAAACCGGACGGTATTCATAGCTGTTGTCGGTAATTTTGCAGAGGATAAAAACGTAACTTCTCTTTGATCAAATTACATGGAAATCACACATTTTAAAGAAAATAGGTCAAATAATGCAACCATATGCTAATTTTTTATATAAAATTGTGCATTTGAGCAAAAACCGTCATTGTTTGGTTGAGGTCAGCAATTAGTGAGTCGGACGGTATGTGGCTGGTAATATTGTAGAGGATAAAAACGTTACTTCTCTTTGATCAAATTACATGGAAATCACACATTTTAAAGAAAATAAGTCAAATAATGCAACCATAAGCTAATTTTTTTTATATAAAACTGTGCATTTAAGCAAAAACAGTCTTCAACACTCATCACTTATTCTCGCTAACCGTTCGTACATCCTTGTCGAGCACTGTATATATATATATATATATATATATATATATATATATATATATACATATATATATACATATATATATATATATATATATATATATATATATATATATCACAACTAACACCACAGTCAGGCGAAAGAAAGAGTTGAATAAGCGAAACTATATATTTCGATTGCTATCTGCAATCCTCTTACTCAACTCTTTCTTTCGTCCGACTGTGGTGTTAGTTGCGATTTACAAATGTGTTACTACATTTCTAACCAGCGATATATATACATATATATATATATACATACATATGTATATATATATATATACATATGTATATATATACATATATATACATATATATATGTATATGTATATATATACATATATAATATATACATACATATATATACATATATATATATAATGTATATATATATATATATATATATATATATCATTGAAATTTGTAGCAGCTTCTGCGTTCACGAATTTTTTGCTGACATTCTCGACTTTTCTTATGCTGGCGCGCTGTGTCGTGCTAAGTTCTCCAATTACTGGGCCAAATAACATTGGTGATTTAGGTAAAGGCATGGGAATTATCTTCTTAATTTTATGCAAAGCTTTCGCTTACCAGTTCGGTATCTTCAGTGTTGAGTATAATGTGCGGGGGTTGAATATATATACACAATACGCGGATCACAAACACTTTAGTGTTGATCCGGTCAACCAATCAGGAAGCAGAACACGTAGCGCCGCCCACAGGCCAATCGGCCGTGAACCTAAAGCGGAGCTCAGCGTCTCTTGATGTGGGGATAATGAGTGGGTCCGGAGTATGTCTGTTCATGGTAGGGTTTTTATCTTTTATATATAAGGCTTCTAGGATATGAAGGCGTGTGTGGTTTGTTTCTGTCTGTAAAATAGTGATGCCCTCCTCCAAATTCTTTCTTGTCAGTGGGGTCTGATGCACGTCTTCGTGGTGTCGTTTGATAGCGCCGTTGGAGAGGTGAAGTGTAAGACGCCTCGTGAGCTTCGTCGTAATCATCCCTATGTATGTATCATTGAGGGCTTTACAGTTCCCTTTCCTGCAGGGTATTCATACACAAGATGGCTACGTTGAAGTTCCGGTGTCCTCTGGCAGGGTTTGTTCTTGATAAGGAGTTGGGAAGTCTTCATGTTTTTATAGAAAATATCCAGATCTATTTTGTCGCTGTCGTTGGTGGGTTTTTTCTATGGGCTTTCTCGTGAACGTAGAAGCTGCTACAAATTTCAATGAGATCTGCCTAAAAGAGGATCTGCTGCCCAACTATAGCAATATATATATATATACATATAAATGTATATATATATACATATACATATATATACATACATATATATATATATATATATATATATATATATATATATACATACATATATATATATATATATATATATATATATATATATATATGACTTCCATCAATTTAAATCGTAATGAGTTCACGATAGCTGCATAGTAATAGCGCATTTCAAGAGTCAGCGAGCGCCCTTTTCATAGTTCTTTCACATTAAAAAAGAAATTGATCGATAAAAACTCTCACTACAATCCGACTTCGTGTACATTGGCATAAGCTGCAAAATTATATTTAGCAATATTGAAAAAATGAACAGTGCTACAATATAATTATGGTACTTAACAAACCTAACCTTACAATTTGAAGAGGATTCTTTCCAATCATATTTCTGTTTCCAACCACCATCTCGTACTCTACACACATCTCCAACAATTTCTCTTCACGTTCATTACTTCCTGGAAAACCATATCTTCCAACTACATCATCAATTTCTTCATCACCTCGTCGTGCACTCAAGTCAACAAGAACTATCACCAAGCACATCACCCAGACGCTGTACACACACTCGGACAAATCATCTCAGAATTCTTCTTTGTCTTGATGGCTCCTTTCGTACCCTGGTCCATACGCACTGACAAGCACCTACACTTCACCTTACAGCTTCATTTTCACCCACATCAACCTGACCGAGATTCCTTTCAGTTCCATTACATAATCTTTTAGTCGCTCACTCACCACAAGCCTCCTCTCGCTCTACCTCTCGTCACACCACTCTTCCATTCACTTCGCCCAAATAGAACTCAGTGTACCTTTCATCTTAGTTTCACTCAACGCTGGCACGCCAAAATTTCTCCTCAAAAACACACTCCCAATCTCCCTCTTTTTGGCTACATTTATACTACGTCCACGCAAGTTTAGCTACCCTAATCTTATGGTTCGTAGAGGTGTGAGCATCTTATCGACATGTAGGGAGTAAGAATCGCAAGACAATGAACTGTTGTAATAATACCTGTTGCCACACGAATGAGTTGATTTGGATTTTCTACTTGTATGCTATATTTCCTTAATTATTTAATAAACATATCAACTTACTGTTCACCATTAGCATTGTAGTCTTGTTAAACTGGATATATAGTTAACGATCATCATTATTCTATTTTATTTTCTGTTTCATTTTATATATTTTTCTTTATTTTTGTACATGCCTGGGGGTCGATGAGCGATGAAGGATTCCATGAAGGGGTCAACGGTCTAAAAAGATTGGGGACCTGAGCTAATATAGACCCATATCACTCCTGGAAAGACTGGTATTATGATTATATCTTATATTTTCAGACTACCAGCCTAATATTTGACGGCCAACGTGGTACATAGACAACCGGCCTAACGTTCACATCTTACAAAATTTATTTCGATGTGTTCCTCTCTGTCAGCATATTTTCTTAGGCCCATCAACTCTGCCTTCTTACTCTTCACTACCATCCCTATTATGTTCAGTCTCTTGAAATTTTTCAAATACCCCTTTTACTAGTCCACGTCATCAACAAAAGCCAACATATTCTCTTTTGCAGACTCGAACTCTAATCCAAACATTGTCTCTCCCTCTACTGAATGATAATTGTCTTGCTGCCAAATCTCGTCTGTGTTTCAGTACATATTTGGGATGGGCACGTCAAAGCTACCTAGCCCCTTAGAACTTTCCATATTAAATGGAGCCCAAAGAGGCACGCAAAAGTCTCATGGCATTCAACTTATAAGGGAATCGATTACCAGGGGCTCTTGCATTCTGGGTACTGTGAGTCACCAGCGCCAATTACAAATGAGGCGGCGTCTAGAATACTAAGAGGTAAATGCCACGCCTCCTCGGTACGGAATTATGTTTTTTAGAGCGTTACATGTTGAGAGACAAAATAGCTTACGAATGACGCCAGCATTTTCCCCTTTCTGTTCTAGACGCCTCAAATTCTTGAGGCCTTTTACATCAGGGATAAGAATCCTTCTTTTCATTCGAAAATTTCTAATATGTACATAATTTTTCACTTTAAAAAGTTCTCCTAAAATTACATACATAAGAGAGGAGGACGGGAGTAGGGTTCATCAAACGAGATCTCGGGACTCGGGATCTCGTCGTTCCCGTAGACCAGTGGTTCTTAACCCTTGGGTCGCGACCCAAATTTGGGTCGCCAAGCCATTTTATTGGGTCGCTAAGGGTTTGCAGAAAATAATTATTTTCCCACTACAAATATATTATAATTATATACTGTAATAATTAAAATACATGATGCCTAGTTTTAGGATTCTAAGCAGACCATGATTAAATAAAAAATAAATAAAACCCGCTTTTAAAAGCATAATCATATTACTTATAAAAACAATTCGTATATCTATGTAGGCTTGGGTCGCGATGCTTGATTTGTGCAAAATTTTGGGTCGCTGCCAAAAAAGGTTAAGAATCACTGCCTTAGACATACATTCCCGGGAAAGGTACTTGATACTCCCGGGATTGTCCCGGCACACAGGAAGTGAAGCACATGGAACATGTCTCGGGATTCCCAACTTTCCCATGACAACAATTTAGTGAAACCCCATGATTTTCCCGGGACACTGGGATCATGTCACTCTCTGGAAACTCTTGCGTTTTGTTTATAATAGGTAGTAATTAGTAGTTATTAGTAATTAGAAATTACTCGTAATCTGTATTTATTATTAGTAATGAAGTATCGACATTTTCTGGATTACTTCTTCCACCTTATATACTGATGTTACGACTTATTTCCCACACATTTCATATTCATTTTTCGTCATCAAATCAAAAGTAATGCTACTCTGAAAAACTCAAGTCATGAAATCCGAGAGCGGAATGAGGGATGTGGTGGTAGGGAGGGGGAGGGGGTAGCCGATGTCCTGACCGTGTAATACTGGGGTTTCCAAAGTGGGGGTCGTTGAAACCATCCAAGGGAGTCAGTAGATTGCTAGGGGGTCGAAAGGGGTCAGTAAATCACTAGGGGGTCGGGAGGCATTCTTTAAAGATAAATGGTTAGCATGAAATGATCCTGTTCTCTTCCCATACTGAAAGAGTGAGAATAATCAACCAACCAATATCTAAACTTAAAGAAAAACCATGTCAGTTCACTCTGAGTCGAAAATCCTCCCCATTCTGTGTGTGTAGGGAGAATCTCGCATACACACAACCACATCGTGAATGAACATCAAGATGACGAGCTTGTGTAATATTATTGGCTTGAATATTACTTATAGTAATATAATAAAGAATATATAATATCACTCTTAAAGCTATTGGTAAATTATAAATGTTTATTTTAAAACACTTGTGTTTATGTATATGTGAAAGTGTCTGTATCATTATTGGAATGCCGTCGCCTTGATGAATGTTGCCATTTAGCCCTTTTATAACGGATCAAAATGATGATAACACTATTGATAACTGAAATTATAATAATAATAACAATAATAATAATAATAATAATAATAATAATAATAATAATAATAATAATAATAATAATAATGATAATAACAATGACAATAATATGGATAATGATAATAACTATAATAATAATATTACTAGCATTAATAACAATAACACCAATAATAATAATAAACTGACAATTTGTGAATTAATAGTTTAGGGATCTATAGAAAGTCTACTTTACTAAGGGATCGATGAGCTGAAAAGATTGGGAACCCATGGTATACATTAACCATTTGTAAATAAAATTGTTATCTTCTTTATATACTTACGATTTCTTATATGTTATCCACAAAATGTGCTAGTGTATATATATATATATATATATATATATATATATATATATATATGTGTGTGTGTGTGTGTGTGTGTGTGTGTGTGTGTGTGTGTGTGTGTGTGTGTGTGTGTGTGTGTGTGTGTGTGTGTGTGTGGTCTTTGGATCACGTGTTGGACTCGTGATCGACAGCTATTTCCCTCCTGGAAGAGAGCTCAGAGCTCGTAGGTCCGATCTATGGGTAATGCTATGACCTTGCACACACACACACACCCAACTCCCCGCCCACGAGAGTCAGAGTAACGACCCGAGGCACAGCGATACCGAAATAATTTCGGCCCTGGGCAGGATTCGAACTGGGTGCTGGGAGCACTTCTGCTTCCCAGTTCAGCGCTTTACCAACTATGCCACCGAGTCGGTGTGTGTGTGTGTGTGTGTGTGTGTGTGTGTGTGTGTGTGTGCGTGTGTGTGTGTTATGGATCAAATGTTCATATTAAGTATATGGTTAACATAACCAACATGTCATGTGTTAAAAATGTTGTAATTCATACCTTCCCGATGTATTGACGGGAAACTGAGACATAACATCACTTCCCTGTATTCACCGAGACATGTGGGAATTCCTGGAAATTCGCGAGATCTCTTGCTTGTGGATCCCGGGGTATCGTTTGATGAACCCTAGACGGGAGATGTGGTAGGCTGGTCCTAGGCCTGAGGGAGCCCACTTTATTGACCTAGCCTGTATTCAAGTTGTCTACCATTTTTCCTCTACCAGTACTTACCGGTGTGAATTGAAAGCTTATACAATAAAACAGTCGAGATATTTCTTTCTCTCCCTTGAACAAATCTTATGAGAAACAACTCTTGTCCAACGCAGCATTGCCACGAAAATTCGCGCACACACAATGACTTGGAGGACCTGCTACCTACACACGCGTCCCAGCCTCGTGCCTATGTCGCACGACTTAGGTTTGGAGTCCCGTAGGGCAAAGTTGTTTTTCAAATTGTATATGTATATATATATATATATATATATATATATATATATATATATATCAGATAATCTCTTTGGCAGTAGCGCACGGGACTCGAACCCGATGCGCTTGGAAGTAAACTCCCAAGACGCACTCACGCCTTAGACCTCTCGACCACTAAACAGCATAAAACCTTGGGAACTCATTGTCTAACTGACTCTCGAGATTGGGGAGGGCGCTTACTACACCCATTAACCGCCCGTTTCACCACCAAGGCCGCTGCATCAAGTGGGAGTTGTAAGGGCCGGTTCGAATCCCTTCACGCATGTCGCCAACGTAACCATTCGCTATTGGACAGCGACATCAATCAGATAATCTCTTTGGCAGTAGCGCACGGGACTCGAACCCGATGCGCTTGGAAGTAAACTCCCAAGACGCACTCACGCCTTAGACCTCTGCCAAAGAGATTATCTGATTGATGTCGCTGTCCAATAGCGAATTTCTCGAATGGTTACGTTGGCGACATGCGTGAAGGGATTCGAACCGGCCCTTACAACTCCCACTTGATGCAGCGGCCTTGGTGGTGAAACGGGTGGTTAATGGGTGTAGTAAGCGCCCTCCCCAATCTCGAGAGTCAGTTAGACAATGAGTTCCCAAGGTTTTATGCTGTTTAGTGGTCGAGAGGTCTAAGGCGTGAGTGCGTCTTTGGAGTTTACTTCCAAGCGCAACGGGTTCGAGTCCCGTGCGCTACTGCCAAAGAGATTATCTGATTGATGTCGCTGTCCAATAGCGAATTTCTCGAATGGTTACGTTGGCGACATGCGTGAAGGGATTCGAACCGGCCCTTACAACTCCCACTTGATGCAGCGGCCTTGGTGGTGAAACGGGTGGTTAATGGGTGTAGTAAGCGCCCTCCCCAATCTCGAGAGTCAGTTAGACAATGAGTTCCCAAGGTTTTATGCTGTTTAGTGGTCGAGAGGTCTAAGGCGTGAGTGCGTCTTGGGAGTTTACTTCCAAGCGCATCGGGTTCGAGTCCCGTGCGCTACTGCCAAAGAGATTATCTGATTGATGTCGCTGTCCAATAGCGAATTTCTCGAATATATATAATGTGTGTGTGTGTGTGTGTATTTACCTAGCATTTTACGGGAAGGGGAGCTAGGCTCGTGGTGTACCGTCTTCATATATCGTTTTACTTAGACTGTTTTTAAATTCGTGTATTGTTTTTGCACACACCACTTTCTCGTCTACTTGATCCAAACGTCTATTACTCTGTGGGGAAAACTGTTCTTTTTCAGGTCTCTTCTATAACTCTCTTTCTTGATTTTCCTTATATTTCTATCATCCCATTTTATTAGATCCTCTCTATCAATAATTTCTATGCCTTTCATGATTATATAAATAGTTATTAAGTCTCCTCTCTCTTCTTTTTTCTAATGCCTGTAGCTCAAGTTTTGCTAGTCTCTCTTCATATGATAGTTCTGAGAGTGTTGGTGCCCATTTCGTAATTGCTCTTTGTATTCTTTCAAGTTTTGTTATACATATTTTGTACCTGGTGACCACGTCGTCGATGCATACTCCAATCTTGGTTTTATCAAAGTGTCTTCACTATTTCTTCGTCCAGGTATGTAAATGCCACTTTGATTGTTCTTATTAAATTATAAGTTTCTCCAAAAATTTTGTTTATATGTTTCTCAGGGGACATATTATTCATAATAATGACTCCCAGGTCCTTCTCATTTTCTACTTTTTTCATTTCTTCCTCTCCCAATTTATATGATCCCACTATTCTTTTATTGCTTCTTCCAAATTCCATTATACTACACTTCTTAATATTGAATTCAATCTCCCACTTCCTACTCCATTCCCATACTTTACTGAGATCACTCTGTAGCGACTCACAATCTTCTTTAGTGTTCACTTTTTTCAACAATTTTGCATCATCCGCAAAGAAGCTCACATATCTTTCAATTCCTTTATCCATATCATTAATATATATAGCAAACATTATTGGGGCCAGAACTGTTCCTTGTGGAACTCCACTTATCACTTCATCCCAATGAGAGTGTTTGTCTCTTATCACCACTCTCGTTTTTCTTTCATGCAAGAGGTCTTCCATCCACTTCAGCAGTTTGCCCTGTATTCCTCCTGCAGTTTCTAAATTCTTTAGCAACTTCTTATGTGGCACCTTATAAAAAAAAAATCAGATCTAAAAAGGCACAATCAGCCCATTCATCTCTTTCTTGTATTACATCTTTTAGTTTGTATTACATCTATTAGTTTATGACGCATGATCGTCCTTGTCTAAATCCAAATTGGCTTGGATTTAGTATGTTGTTTTCTTTCAAATGCCTTACGCATCTTATTTTGATCATTCACAAATTTTAGCTATCGTACTTGTAAGAGCGACCGATCTATAGTTAGTAGGGTCTTCCTTGTTTCCCTCTTTATATATTGGTACTATATTTGCTTATTAGTTCATTCCTGCATTCTCTCAAAATCCAGTTTTCCATTTCATCTGGTTCATGCGATTTTCTGACATCAAGATTACTAAAGTGATTCATTATTTCATTCCTTGATACTTATATCTCTTTCATAGGGAGGACTTTCTCCTCCCACTCGATATCTCTAGGTTGTATGTTCTCCCTCGTAAACACCGATTTAAAAGGCTTGTTCATAATTTCTGCCATTTCTATTTCCTCTGTGTATTTAACTCCTCCTTATCGTAGTTTCTCTAATTCTTGTTTGTTTTTCAGTTTGTTGTTTACACATCTGCAAAATATTTTTGGTTGATCTTTCCTTTTTTCTATGACATCTTTTTCGTATTTTCTCTTTTCTTTGCTGCACACCTGTACATATTCATTTCTATAACTAGTATATATTTTCAATTTTTCAGGACATTTGTCTTTTTTTCATTTTATCCAAGCTTTATCCCTTTTGTCTTTTAATTCCCTACATCTTTTGTTGTACCAACACTTTACATATTCTTTTTCTTGCTTTTGTCTTGGAACATACTTTTCCACTCCTTCTTTATAAATTTTTGTCAAAAGATTCCATTTCTCTTCTGCTGTTACGTCCTCCTTTTGTCTTCCTTCCCTGTTTGCTTTTTGAAAGAATTCTCTTATTTCATCAAAATTTGTTTTTTCATACATCAATCTTCCCTTTCTATATTGTTCGTTTTTTTAGTGTATTTTTCTCATTTAGTTCCAGTTCAACCAATAGGTGGTCACTTTTACTTATTGGTGTCTTATATTCAATCTTGTCTACTATTTCGGGTTCTGATGTGATTATTAGGTCTAGTCTCGATGGTTCTTCATTTCTATACCTAGTATTCTCTTGTATCCATTGCGTCATTGTATGTTCTATAATCATATCTAGTAGTACATTTCCCCATAGGTTATCTCCACCCTTCACTGTCATCTCTTCCCAGCAGATTTCTTTACAATTAAAGTCACCCATTATAACTATTTTCCCTCCATCTTCCATTATCTTATTTACTGTTATCCTTGTGTCTTCTAACATATTTTTGTGTTCTTTCTCTTCCCATGAAGCCGTTTTAGGAGGCACATAATTTACTACAAACTTCCTGCTCGTCCCATCTTTGTCCTCCACTTCTATCATAATCATCTCTACTGTATTCTTTCCATATGTGACATTCCTCACATTTATATCCTTCTTAGTCAGGAACATAAATCCATCCCCTTGTTTTACCTCTCTGTTTCTAATCCAATAATTATATGCACCATGTCCTACACTGTTGGATGGTAGTGGACCTTTCAAGTTTGTCTCTACAATTCCCATTATGTCCGGTTCTTTTTCCTTCAGGTAATCATTCAGTTCGTTCAAGCCTGTTATTAAGCCATCTATATTTGTGTACGAAACTTTTAATTTTCTGCTACTTCCAGCGTGTTTTCTGTTTCCCTTCTGTTTTTCTCTGCTATGAACCATTTCCTCACTTTCATATTCACTACTCTCCAATAGAATTTCTCTTTTTCTGATTCTATTCTTTTCTCGTTTGTTTCCTTAGCTTCTAGTCTTTTTATTTCCTCATCCTCTCTTTCCTCTTTATTCACTTCTATTTTTATCCATACCTGTTTATATTGATCACTGTCTGCTAGTTTCCTTATTTTTGCCAAGATATTATATTCTGTCGTTTGTGACCTGAATTTAACCTTAATTGGTCTGGTCTTATCTGTATTGTATTTCCCTAGCCTATATATTTCTTCTATTTGTTTCCCTGTTTCTGGTTCATCTTCTTGAACTACTTCTATCTTAATTACTTTTTCCTTTTCCTCTTTTATTCTTGTAGTCCTATTTGGATTATATTTCTCTTCCATCCCTAATATAATTATACATTTCTTTTTATCATCACTTTAGTAACTGTGTCCTTAGTTTGTTCTTTCACCTGCTGTTCCACTATACCTCTAAATTCAATTTTATTGTTCTCTTGTACTTTTTTCCAACCACTTACCTCTTTTGCTATGGACTCTTTATTCTTTTTATTCCTCTTTAATTCCTCATTCTCATCCTTTACAGTTGTAGTTTCTCTTAACTGTCTTTAATTCTCCTATTTCTTTGGTTAGGTTTTGATTCTTCTTCTTTAGTTCTTCCAGTTTATCAACTCTTTGGGTAACTAGTGTTAATTGGTTAAACCTAACCTCCCATGTTTCGTTCATTTTTTTTTTCTTTTTTTAGTTTTTCCTCTAGATTTACTAGTCGGGGGAGGTTGTCACCTCCTCCCTCCTTAAATCCATAAAAGCAGTTACCTTCTCTTTCCATTGATCTACTATTATCTATATTTCTACTTTTGACACTTCTGTTTCCTTGTTCTTCCTCGTCTGTGTGTTCTGCACCTCTCTTGTTTACACCTTTCTAACATCCGGGGCCCGTTCGTCCCCTTTCTCATTTCCTTCCATTTTCCTCAGTAATCCTTCTCTTTTTTTCACCTTCCCCCTACACCACGAGCTTACCCCTTCCCTAATAATACAACAAAGGTAATCCCTCGCTGTTGAGATCGATGAAACTTGAAGTTTTCTTGGAGTTCCAAACTTCGTTGTCACTTCGACCGACGTGTGTGTGTGTGTGTGTGTGTGTGTGTGTGTGTGTGTGTGTGTGTGTGTGTGTGTGTGTGTGTGTGTGTGTGTGTGTGTGTGTGTGTGATTCACCACCATGGTCTTAGATCATGTGTTGAACTCGTGATCGACAGCTACAGTTTTACTCTCCCGGAAGAGAGATCAGAGCTCATATATGACCGATCAATGAGTAATGACCTTACACGTACACACATACCCAACTCCACGCCTACGAGAGTTGGAGTAACGACCCACAGCGTAGCGATACTGAAATTATTTCAGCCCTGGGCGGGATTCGAACCTGGACCACCGTTGTGGCGGCCGCGAACGCTACCACTGCGCTATCGAGTCGTGTGTGTGTGTGTGTGTGTGTGTGTGTGTGTGTGTGTGTGTGTGTGTGTGTGTGTGTGTGTGTGTGTGTGTGTGTGTGTGTGTGTGCTGCCTTACTGTATTTCTTGTTGGGAGTTGCGCAATAGTTTACTATAGGGTCGCTTGAACGTGTCGTTTTCACAACCATTTTGGAGGTATTGGAGAGCATAACCAGAGGCTGATACGCTTGTTCAACGTGGAAAAATTGTTAAATACTGTCGAGCTTTTGGTTGCACAAACCGATCAGATCGTGAAAAACACCATGAATAGACTGCCTAAAATACATAGTATAACATAACATAGCGAAGACGATGACTGTAACGATTATAATGAAGCTGAGGTGACGATGATAGTGACGATAATAAAAGGTAGAGGTGATAATATTAAAGATGATAATGGGGCAGAGGCGACGATAATAGTTTGTAACGATAATAATGAGGCAGAGGCGACGATAACAATGACAGTGGCGACGATAATACTTAGTAACGATAATGAGGCAGAGGCCACGATAATAGTAGCGATAATAAAAGGCAGAGACGACAATAATATTCCGTAACAATAATAATGAGGCAGAGGCGACTAAGAGTTAATAACGGTAATAATGAGGCAGAAACGAAGATATAAGTAACGATAAAAAAGAGGCATAGACGACGATAATAGTAACGATAATAAAGGAACAGACATTATTTATTATATAAGGAAAAAGGGACACGAAAGACCCACAACACAATTAACGTGCACATTGTGCATTGTTTACGATAGTCTGAAATACGAGTTATACCAATCTGGCGGCGCATCCAGGACTTTCAGGTTTCTGTGACGTCAGTGCAAACACTTTATACGGAAAACAACCAACCTTTTGTCAGGGCGTTGCTTCTCGAGATCACTTTTTTCTCTTCTGGTCTCTTTCAAACCGATTTTTTAAATCGTGCTCGGGAAAACCAACTCTTATTGGGCCTATAGGTGTTATGTGAACTAGGCTTCCACGGGCTTGACCAGCGTCGACAGTTGAGAGTTCGTTTGAGTAAAAACGACTTCGGTTACACATTTTGTCTTTCAAATCTCCAAATATCAAATTATCTTTCCATCATATATAGCAAAGCTGAATGATGAAATAATATATTGTAAAGCCATACGAATGTCAGACACTGCTGAAATGTTCTCAGCGAAGTCTATATTTCTGTAAGCAAAGTCATATTCTAGTTATTCAAATGGAGGAAAAACGACCCCGAATGATTACCCCGGCTTATCACACTGAGCTATTTTTCCTCCAACATACAATTAATCGGCGGTACAGCCCACCTCTAGAACTTTATTTGCCATAAAATCACTATGGCAAAATATTTTGTTTTCTCTACAAAAATACATACAAGGTCACTTGATAAGCTGAAGGAAAACTATTTTCCTCTAGCTTATCAGATCCATTCGCGAAACCTGGGATATACAAACCTGATCCATCATTCGGAGGAAAATTAGCCCAGTATGATAACGCCTTAAGTCAGTGGAAGAACCGAATTTATGTTATGTCTCTAGTTTTCAACATTCCTCGAACACATGTTGGAATGACACAGGAGTTTAGAATTAAGATTGATAAATGAGGAAATAATAAGACAATCCCACGAGCGTGGCCAAGGCAAAGAACATCGACTGTCACTCCTTTTCTGTACAATGTAATTTGGTAACTCCTTTCCTGTACAATGTAATTTTCCAAGATTAGGTAAATACCACTGCTAATTACAAATGTATAATAAAACACATAGGCCAAAGTTCTACTACTGTTCAATTTGTGAATCGTCCGTGGGAGGACTTTATTTTTTATGACCTTAAAACGAAGTCTTGTTAATCGAGTTGTTTCATGATTTCCAAAAGGATAATCATTCGGAAAACGACTGCGTGTCGGACTGTTAGTTTCAAAGAGTCTTTCACAGGAGAACAAGGGGATGGCTAGAAACCACTACAGAAACCCTTCTTATTTCTGTCCCCTTTCCCAAATTAAGTTTCAAGTTTCGACCTTTCTAAACATTAAACATGCACAGGGAATGCATCTCTGTGTTAATCATACGATGAACTTTTGAAGTAAATGGGAATGTTATACAGCAAAGAACGACACTATTATGAAATGCTTCTCCTACGTTTTGTAGAGGGCTAGAGGCACGACGCCGTGCGCACGCCGTACTTCATTGTCTGGCGATTCTTATGACGTATAAGAAGGGGCGGAGCAAATTCGAGACTTTTGCAAGTGAATAGTTGAAGTATACGAAAATAAAGAGAAGGATTTAGAACAGGTTCAACCCGGAACTACTTTGGAAAGCTTGATTCCAATCCGTCAGCTACACATGCAAAATCAATACAAGGTAGTCAGTGTGGCTCTTCAGCTTCTCGGGGGTTGATGAGAGTTGGGGGATGAGGGAATACCTCACTACACAATGGAGTTGATTTGGGTATTTTTCTCAAGTTTTATACTGTTACCCTGTATCCCTAGGAAACTAACTCAACATCCATTCTCAAATGTTTACATATGACACATACATTCAACATTGTCACAACCTACCTTGACCACCATGTCGGCATTTTTGGTCCATGTGGAAGCAATCAAGCACATTGATCCGTCGGCACATTGAGTTTGTTATCTTAATACCAATTTAATTGACAATTTATTACCAGTTAACTACATAAGTCTACCACTGCGCAAGTCGCGATTCCTTACATCCTCACCGTACGACGGTCAATGGGAAACTGGCGTGGTGGAGTTGAGCACGAGGACTTCTGTATCGGAATCAGGGATGCCGTTTTGTGGGAATTTCCCACAAATTTGTGGGAGAAATTTGCTCACATGGGATGTTTTCTGGGAGGACTTTAACACCTCAATATCTGTGGAATTTTTGTGTGGATATTTTGCATTTTTGTTGGAGGTCTTATGGGAATTTTTATTGTTGTGGATTTTTTATGGGATACCAAGTAAATGTTAATTAAAATAATAGTAATAATAATAGTTCAAAAGTACATACACAGCTAAATAAGGCAAGACACCCCATCAATTTTCAAATATGTATCAGCCAAGTATCAACAGAAACGGTTATAGCTGGCCCGGGCCTGGCGGTGGGGGGGGGGGTGGCATTGGTGTTCTCATAAATTCGTATTTCGTGTTGCCACTCCTTCTGTTTTCCTTCTAGATCTAGTATTTTTTGCTATGATCTTGGAGTCTTGTAGTTTTTCTCTCTGAAAACACTACAAATCTTGTAGTTTTTCATTAACCAAGATAAAAATGTGACAAGTGCCCTAAATTTGTAGATAAATAGGCACTGGTAAAGTAAAAGACTACCGAATACGGATTATATTCTAGCTAAGTCTACCCTAATACGGAAAACATCACATTTAATCTTTATTGCTTAATGTCTAGTTATATGATGTATGTATACGTACAGAACCTATAGAGGTAAAGGAGAACATTTTGCACGTCTCACGGGACCGCAAGCGTGAATTCACATAGAGCGTGTGAGAGCGGACAGTGGAGAGTAGGACCAACATACAGAACGAATGGGACCTTTCGCAGTCAGGCTCGTAGATTCCTATTAGCGCTAGAATTTTCAATTGTCTCGATTTCACGATGCAAAGGGGTGACTTAGCTAATTTGGAAACCGACATTTAAAAAAGATACGCCATAAATTGCTGCATATATGTATTTAAAATTAAAAACATAACTCATAATGTTTTAATTTTTACTTACTGGTGTGTGATAAGGCTTTGTTAATCTAATTATAAGGTAAAACTAAAAATGGGTAATTATTTTTACTGAAGTAACTATGAGCAGTAAAAATAAGAGGATGTTGATTTCGGTTTGTGCATTTTATCTGAGTGTTGAAAAATAATGGATATCACTGTCACGTCCTGTATATGAAGATAATCAATGAGATAAAAAATAACAACAGTGGTGGCGGACGTACGAAGTAAACGACATTTTTGTAAAGAATAGCCTCTTAGATCTGCTGGGAGCTATTTTCAAACAAATATGACTAATTTTACGTGTGCTGTGGCAAACTGCACATCAGATTCAAGAAAAAATAAGAGGAAGACAAAGTTTATCGTACCGAAAAAATTAAGTCTTCGATGCAAAATTATATTTTCGATACATTACATGGATTTGCCTATTGCTTGGTGCATTCAAATGAAAGTATATATCAGTATACGTCCATTGAAGTCGGTAGAAAATGACAAATTGCTTGGCTTGATACAATTATAGGCTGTTTTACGAATATCATCTGTGATTATAAATAGAGGCTCAAACAATGCTATATGCCGTTTGCAATCATGAAATTAATTTACTTAAATTTCAGACACAATAATGTACAACGATACACCTCTGTAAATTTATAAAACTTGCCCAAAAGAGTATTTATTTTCCGGCAAGAATTACAAAATCTGGCGGTGTCTGGTATCAATTTGCTCACTGCGAAAGGTCCCATTACGAAATTTGAATTGAGTGCGTACCAAACGTAGACCTTAAGTGACGACATACAGTTTACATAAAGTAGGTGGACAGGAACAATCACTTTTTACCGTTTAGTACCTCTAAGGGATGCAAAAGCAGACACCATTTATACAATTGTCAAAAACTGTTTGATGGAAGATGGATTAGATGTTAACAAATTGATAGGTATAGGCACAGATGGGGCAAATTCAATTGGAGGTCGTCATCACTCACTCATAACATTATTGAAGAATGACAACCCTGAAATGACTCTTATTAGATGTGTGCGTCATTCCCTGCATCTAGCTGCAAGTAAGGCATGTGAAAACCTCCCCACTCTTCTTGATTTTTTAGTTAGAGAGACACACACATGGTTCTCTAATAGTCCAAATAGGATCAACAAATATACAGGGTTGTATAAAGTTCTTGAGGATCGTGTACCCAAGAAAGTGCCTGGGTTAGCTAGCACACGTTGGTTGTCCCGTTTGGAGGCAATCAGTGTTATCCTTGCTTGATCAATGGGACTCCCTAAAACTGCATTTTGAAATGTGCGAAACAAGTGAGCGTTGCTACACAGCAAAACAACTAATCCAAGCATACAATGATCCTCATAATAAGTTGTACCTTTTATATGTTCGGAAAGTACTGAAGGAGGTGATGAGAGTCAACACACTTTTTCAAGGGCAAAATGTTGAGGTAGCTAAACTTACTGAAGACCTGATCGATATGTATCGTAATATTATGCATATGGTGGTAGAATCAGGTCACTTATCAAAATGTGCCAAAGAAGATCTCCCTTCTTTAAAATTTCAGAATTATATTTTGCCTTTGAATGCTATCAATTTTGGTTACGAATTCAACGCATTTGCAGAATCTTGTACCTTAACCAATAAACAGTTGATTAACGTCAAAGAGAAATGTAAAGATTTTGTACTTGAGTTGATTAATCAAGTGCAGCTGCGCCTGCCAGATAATGTTGACACCCTACTTCTTTTACAGAAATTGCATCCTCGTGTAGCCACTTCTCAAATCAAGGGTTCTATTGCAACTATTGCTTCCAGGTACAGATCTATAGTCAGAGATATAGATAAACTAGAAAATGAATGGGGTGTACTTAACCTTGAGCAATGGCCAAAATCATGTTTGGAAAGTAGTGTTGCATTTTGGGCAGAGGTATATGAAAAACTAGATTATGCAGGTAACCGGAAGTTCCCTAATATTT
>NC_134793.1:27321980-27334480 GCF_046742065.1 Oratosquilla oratoria | reverse complement strand
TATATATATATATATATATGTATATATATATATATATGTATATATATATGTATATATATATATATATGTATATATATGTATATGTATATATATGCAACACTGAATGGATCCCAGTGAATAGTGATACATTTTTATCAACCACAATGCACTTTAATTCTACGGCATCAACATCGGGAGATCAATATGAAGAGATTGAAACGCAGTACGGCCAAGGACTCGAACCCTGGCTAGCGCGTGACAGGTGCTAGGGAATTAACCGATTGCTCCATCAAAAGAGACCCTAGCACTTGTCACGCGCTAGCCAGGGTTCGAGTCCTTGGCCGTATTGCGTTTCACTTTCTGCATGTTGACCTCCATCAGGTCTCCCGATATCGGCTTAGAATTAAAGTGCATTGTGGTTGATAAATATATATATATATATATATATATATATATATATATATACATTCATAAATACATACACATAAACATATATATATGTGTATACATATGTATATATGCATGCATATATACATATATTATGTGTCATTTTGACAATTGGAAATAAACTCATCTGCTGGGATATATATATATATATATATATATATATATATATATATTCATATGTTTATATATATATATATATATGATATATATATATAATATATATATATATACATATCTATATATAAACTCATCTGCTGGGATTTGAACCCCCGCTCTGGCGGGGGTTCGAATCCCAGCAGATAAGTTTATTTCCAATTGTTAAAATGACACAAACACTTGTCGGAAGACTAGCCTGCATAAAGGATATATATATATGTGTGTGTGTGTGTGTGTGTGTGTGTGTGTGTGTGTGTGTGTGTGTGTGTGTGTGTGTGTGTGTGTGTGTGTGTGTGTGTATACACCTAATTGTATTTACCTACTTGTAATTTACGGGAAGGGGAGTTATGCTCGTGGTGTCCCGTCTTCATACCTCGTTTTATCTAGACAATTTTTAAATTAGTGTATTGTTTTTGCACACACCACTTTCTCATCTAACTTGTGTTTGTGTGTATTTACCTAGTTGTATTTTACGGGAAGGGGAGCTATGCTCGTGGTGTCCCGTCTTCATATCTCATTTTATCTTAACTATTTCTAAATTCATGTATTGTTTTTGCACACACTACTTTCTCATCTAACTTGTTCCAACAGTCTATTACTCTGTGAGGAAAGCTGTTCTTTTTCAGATCTCTTCTATAGCTGTCTTGATTTACTTTCCGTGTCCTCTTGTATTTCTATCATCCCATTTTATTAGATCCTCTCTATCAATAATTTCTAGTTGTATTTACCTAGTTGTGTGTGTGTGTGTGTGTGTGTGTGTGTGTGTGTGTGTGTGTGTGTGCGTGTGTTTGTGTGTGTGCGTGTGTGTATGTGTGTGTGTACACACACACACACACACACACACACACACACACACACACACACACACACACACACACACACACACACATATGCCGTTTGCATTCGGTCCCAGGTAAGCGGAGGCCCACGGACCGAGTACCTCTTTTGTCTTCTGGAGTAAACCGAGATTGGCAGGGTTTTTTTTTTTTTTTTTTTTTTTTTAAGGATGTCCTATTCCTTTGGAGATGGATTGGTTTTCTGAAGCGCTGCTCGTCAAATTTTCAACAGGCAAATTGATGTGAATCAATTACGCTGCTCGAAACTGTGATTAAATTGAAAAACAAACAAGTGTTTCATTGTTAGTCTTCCCATAAACATCTTATTCTTACCACCAAATTGTCTATATTCACTCGACAAGTTCATTTTCGGTTGTGGCGCTTGGAAACATTTGTGAATTCTCCCAAGGTAGGTCGCATTAGTTTGCAAGGTCATGTTACCATTTGGGGAAATCTGCGCATATCCTTCTGTACATATAATCAACGGATCCGATGAACTGATAAGGCTAGATTAGGCCAGCAGGTGCAACAACCGTACATAACCCCTGGAGTGTATGAAAATGATTTGTATATTCTTATTACAAATTTGAATATGCGTGTGGGAACAGTTTGATTATATAATAAAGCAGGCTGAATTTACAAATCCAAGAGACAAGGAACAATCACGAAGTAGCAAAAGCAAAAGCCGTGATCGAAAGAAATGCATAGTGTGACGCCACCTTTACAGAAGCTTGAAGAGCCAGCAGCTCTCCGATGTAACACGACACTCGACTGTCATTTGATAACTACCCGGTACAAGCTTCCAATACACGAGTATGCCGGTCCGGTCATGGTGGCCGAGGGTAAGGATCAGAAAATGGCAGTGACTACCTGAAATATACTTTAGAAAATACAGGGCACCGTCCAAATTCTGCAAGCCGACAATCTTGAAGTGCTGTTTGGGTTAAATTTCTTGAAATCAATGACATGATTAGTTGATTTTGCACCAATCATCGTTGGCCCTGGAACTAGGTAACCCTACTGCCTTCACGTGTCTCCTTTGGGTGGTTCTACCCTCTGCCATTGTTCACCAGTTCCAAGGGTAGGGTCTTCTACCCATAGATCAGATTAACATTGTCTTCCCACCTTTTTCTTGGTCTACCCATGGATCTTGTACCATCAGAGTTCTCTAGGATGATGTGCTTCTTTGCTGTCTTTACCCTAGATTGGTGTACGTAGGGAAAGATGGCGATTTCGGAGGGTATGTATCCAAATGGATACACAGTAGAAAAAAATAAAATAAAATATATACATGTATTTTTTGTCCATATAAATGCACTGTAATATAAATATAGGGCTCGTAGAGTGCTGCTAATACAAAATTAACGTAATTCCAATATAAAAAAGTGGGAGGTGAGCCAGCTGTTGTTTGCGGACGACACTGCGCTTGTGGCAGGATCGGAGGAGGGATTGAGGAAGTTGGTGGCAGAGTTTGGGAGAGTATGTGATAGAAGAAAGCTACAGATAAATGTGGGTAAAAGTAAGGTGATGAGATGTACAAGGGGTGAAAGTGGCAGTAGACTGGAAGTGAGCATTAAGGGAGAGCGACTGGAGGAAGTGGATAGTTTTAGATACTTGGGTGCAAATGTGGCAGGAAAAGGTGGAGTGAAGGTGGAGGTAGAATGTAGATTGAGAGAAGCGAGTAAATGCCTTGGTGGATTAAAGAGTGTAATGAGGAATAGACATTTGGGAATGGATGCTAAGAGGAGACTGTATGAAGGAGTGATTGTGCCAACAGTACTGTATGGGGCAGAAACATGGAACATAAGAGAAGAAGAGAGAAGGAGTTTGAATGTGTTTGAGATGAGGTGTCTGAGAAGTATGATGGGGGTTACTAGGCTAGATAGGGTGAGAAATGAGGAGGTGAGGAGGAGAACAGGGGTGGAAAAGGAGCTGGGAGATAGGGTTGATGAAAGAATATTAGGATGGTTTGGACACATGGAAAGAATGAGTGGAGAAAGACTAGTAAAAGAGGTATGGAAGGCAGATGTGGAGGGAGTGAACATGAGGGGACGTCCTAGGATGAGGTGGATGGATGGGGTAAAGGGGGCTTTGGGGAAGAGGGGAATGTCTGTTGAGGAAGGACGGGAGAGGACAGAAGACAGGGGTGAATGGAGAATGGTTGTATACATAGGATGATGTTGTGATTGCATGAGGTGGAATGGGCGGGGGGTGGTGGGTGAGGTAGTATGTGTGAGCAAAATTTGACGCAGCCCGAAGGGATTTCTCCCCGTCCTCTCCTTTTATGCAATGGGGGGACGGAGAGGGGGGGTCGCCGATTTAATGAAGCGGCCTTGTTGTGGATGTGCTGTGTCTGGCGACACTGTTTCTGACCCAGGGCAGTGGACAAGGTGCAGGGATGACCCGTCATCCAGGAGGTGCAAAGATAGGAGGGAGGGTGGAGGGGTGTGGAGTGTATTCAGGGATGGAATGGGTAGAAATGATTTTATGCCTTTCCCTTTTTGGCTACCTCCCTTGTAAGGGGGAAAAAGCCTTGGTATATGTATGTATGTATGTATGAACAATTGAAAAAATACTTTGACAGAAAATCAAAGTATTAAGATTATGTGTTCCTGAGCCTAATATAAGAGGAACTTGGTAAAAATAACATTATGAAAATGACCTACATATGTCAATTCATTTCACACGAAACCTATAAAACCTCAATTGTACAGACCACATATTACCCTGACTAAATGAAAATGGGTGATTTTGGAAGTGCATTTTTATGTATAATGTGTAAAAATGATGCATGTAGTTATCTTTCTTTTATGAAATTGTGTTTCTATGTGAAAAAAGATATTCTGTGTATGAAATGATGTAGTGGCCCTTACATGGGGGTGACCAGACGCGGAAGTGGAGTGTGAGAGGGAGAGGGGGAGGCAGGGTGCATAGGCCTCTATGCACTGATGGTAGACTGTGAGGGAGAGAGGGGGTAACCGGATGTGGAGTGTGAGAGGGAGAGGGGAAGGCAGGGTGTAATAACAGCACTCAGATCCCCATGAGGACCTTCTGAGCATTCATTAAATGTCTCTGGCGACGCCAAAACTATAGATAGGTGGTGATGCGGCACTGTGTCTTAGCACTCTCTCCTAGAACCCTCATTCACAGTCGCGATGGTTAGATTACTTTGATCTAACGTCTTCATCGTATCATCACAACCACGTTGAAGGGGGCCGTCGCGCTCGAAAACGAACTTCGTCAATTATGATCGGAATTTCGCGAATTTTTAATATGTTATATATACATATACTGAGATGTTCACCACCAATTTTCATATCATTTGGTTGAAAAGCAATGAAGTTATTAATAAAAAAATTTTTTACCAATTACAAAAGTTCTATCTCCTCACTTATCCATTGACTGAGCATGCTGAAAAAAATACCACAAATGCTCTATAGCAATACCTAAAAAATAATTGTGGCGTTTTTGGAATTTCCTCTTAGTTTAGGAGAAAGAATTTTTTTTTTTAAACGTGTCATATTTTTTTTTCAAAATACAATATATCAACTTCTATCATAAAAAAATCCCACAATAAAAAGTTTGCAAACTTATTCAGCTTTCAAATGATTCAAACCCCATTAAAATCGCCCGAGTAGTTACGGAGGAGATAGAAAAAATGTAGAGAAAAGGGTAGTTTTGAGATATTGAGCTTTGAAGTTCAAAATACATTTCCTTGCATTTTTTTTGTATTTTTCATTTCGATTTTTTTCTCTGCGCCAATCTTCATGCATTCTATGTCATTCACATGTTATTATAAAGTGTAGCTGGTACCTGATCCCCCGTTTTACGAGGTATCAGGAGGTCAGAAGGCGAGGGTTTCAGGAAGTGACGTCTCTCATTGTCTCCAGGTTCGCTTACTAGAAAGCTGCCGGCTTGAAATCGGAGCTGAACAATAGTTAGATAGATTGATAGATAGATAGATAGACTTTATTTGGCAATGAATCAATGTTTTTGTCTTGTTCAAGTGCTTTTGTAATGATGGAATTGACTCTAACCAAGTGAGAAAGAAGATTATGTGTCCTTCCAACGTTATGATCAATGACAGTCGCTCTTGTGATGAAAAAAAAAGCACTCGGAGCGTCATTTGTAGTCTCGTGATGTACGTAACGCATGCTCGATGGTTGCGGTGACGTCATTTGGAAACGAGGATACGGGGGGCGGTGAAGGGGTTAAAACGCACTCGGCTTCGCGCGTCCCGGGCAGGCACATCAGCAGCACTATTCAAGGTCACTGCTATGAGTCGTCTCCAGTATCTCAATGCTTTGATTCAGTTTCTTAGCTTTCATGAAACACACGCTTCTTCTTCGAATGTTTAGGCATTCTTGAAATGATTATAGCTTCAAATAAAAGTAAATAAAAGTTCTATATATCTATCTATCTACAAGTAACGACAATTCGATTTCTCTCCACAATGATTCGCTCAGCTTACGTACCGAGTGAACAGATTGCAGTCTAGGATGTGTTTCCAAGTAGTCTATATTAGTGAATAACAAAATACAACGCATTTGTGCCATTTTTATTGCGATGAAATAACTTAATCGAACATTTGTGCAGCGAAGGTGTACTAGAAAGTGGGGGTGGGGGGCAGAAAAATAGCCATAACTCCTTTATTTTTTTGTATTTCGCTGAAATATTTCAGGACTGGCTTGCCAAAGGCCACTAGATGACGGAATTTTTTTTCTCGAATATTTCGATTTTTTTCGGAAATTTATCGCGACGGCCCCCTGAAAAAACTCATCAGAGTTTACAAGCTGTGCTAACTCATCTTCGGTGTAGTATATAGTACGTTTCATTTTTAGTCACCACAACCTAAAATGAAATTGAAAAAACTAGATAATGACATTTCCTTCTCTATCATACGAGTCGTATCACAGTGTTCATTTATACCTAAACAACACACAATTTTTGTTTCCAAACTACCATGTGCAGAAATATAATGTCACTTTCCTTATCTAATTTCAACAATCGTAACGTAAGAGCAAGAGGTGTGCCAAATAGATACACCACACCTTACCGGGGCTGTATGATATACAGTAAAACCCCGATTATCCGAAACGAAAGGGGGCCTCTTTCGGATAAGCCGATTTTTCGGATAATCCAGATTTATCAGAAATATATTTCGTGTTGACATACTTTGTGTGTGTGTGTGTGTGTGTGTGTGTGTGTGTGTGTGTCCTGTGCCTCCCCCCCCCCTCTCTCACTCCATCAGTCTCAAGTTGTGGATGGAACACATTTTTTTTTCGTGTTGACGTACATACCTTATACGTAACAGAGAACAAGAATTATTCCATACATATATCTTCCACTATCCTGACGAACACAATAAAGCAACTCCGCCACTCCCCGCCTCCGTCACCATCACTCCACAACCCTTCCACTCCCCACATACTTAAACGCACACACACAAACACGCACACACAAATACACAAACTCGCGCGCGCGCGTATACATACACAAACACACACACATACATGTACACAAGCGCACACACACACACACAAACGCACACAGACACACACACACACACACACATACACACACACGCACACACACAAACAGACACACACACACACACACAAACACACTTAAACGCACACACACAAACGCTCACACACAAATACACACACTCGCTCGCGCGGGTGTATACATACACAAACACACGCACATACATACACACAAGCGCACATACACACACATAAAGAAAATAGTACGCTTAATACGTATTCATTTTAACTGTTCTTATCAATTTTAAATGTGTTAATATAGTACATATGTAGTTACTTTTATTTGTTTTCATATTTTTGATGTTTTATAACGTTTTAGTATAGAAAAAAAAACTGCATTATCCAAATCAATTTCGAATAATCCCGTTTTTCGGATAATCCGCTTTCGGATAATCGGGGTTTTACTGTATGCAGACGGTGTAAACATATCATTAACAGAAAAAATAACACCAATACTGATAACGCAAGCAAATGAAAGTTACCATTTAGGCATTTTTATGGACACCAAAGCCCGCGAAAATTTAACTGCACAGCTCTACCAATCTAGTGTACAGTATAATTGGTCTTCTCCCATTCTGGCAATGTGCCCTGACCAACTTATCTTCATAGACTAATGGTGATGGTTATTAGTGGGAACCCAGATTGTTTTCTTGAGTATTTTATCATGCATTTTTTGTCATCTCTGCATGTTTTCATTTCGCCAAAATGGGACCTTTCGCAGTCAGGCTCGTAGTTTCCTATTACCGCTAGAATTTTCAATTGTCTCACATTCCATGAGGCAAAGGGGTGACTTAGCTAATTTGGAAACCGACATTAAAAAAAATACGACATAAATGGCTGCATAAGTGTTTTTAGAATTAAAAACATGACTCATAATGTTATAAATTTTACTTACTGGTGTGTGATAAGGCTTTGTTAATTTAATTATAAGATAAAACTAAAAATAGGTAATTATTTTTACTGAAGAAAGTGTAAGCAGTAAAAATTAGAGGATGTCGATTTCGGTTTGTGGAATTTATCTAAGAGTGTCGAAAAATAATGGATATCACTGTCACGTCCTGTATATGAAGATAATCAGTGAGATAAAATATAACAACAGTGGTGGCGGACGTACGCATATTTGATGCGCGATGAATTGAAGCGATGAGTTGAAAAACGTCGCAGCATCTTGAAAGCAGTCATGGGCGTACCGATTTCTAATCGCTGCGCAGTGTGTCAACAGTTAAAGGGAGAAGAAGCACGCGCTCTGCTTCGCTCTTCTAGTTTCATACAATGGCACAAGCAACTTCCGCAAAGCCTTTCGAGTGGACGAAGACTATTATCTTACATTACATTAAGCTACTAAAGCAGTACCCAGCCATTTGGAATATCAAGTGCAAAGAATATAAGATGAGAAATATAAAAAGTACAAACATCGAAAGCTGACTTCTTTTCTTTAACAAAATGTAATGTGCGGAATGAAGACATTACCAAAAAACTTTATACCCTGAAAACACAGTTTCACAGGGAAATGACTGCCATCATTGCATCAAAGAAGTCTGATGTTGGCACGAAAAATGTATACACTCCAAAGCTGTGGTGGTTTAATGATTAAATGAGTAGAGCGCCGGCAGACATTCTCTTCCCGTGAAAGCCAAATGATGACTGAGATCTGGTTGTTCGCGCAAGGCATTCGCAGTGATGCAGCCCGTCCGGACGCTAGTAACAAGTTTTCAACACGACTACTGCATCAAGTCGCTGATGCGTGATGGTACGTGTGGAGCAGGGCTGCCAGAATTCCGTGTTTTGACTATCCGTGCTTTGCTCTGATTGGTCAAGTTGTCGGACCACTCAGTGCTCAGTTGTAAGCTATGACGTCATGAATTTTCTTTGTCAGTTTGCATGGGTAACTAAGGAAATGTTGGATATCTTAAATGCAGAGGAATTAACGTGATTGTTTACGGTGTTGTTTATAATAACATATTTGATAGTTTCGTGGATATACAATAGAAGTAGTTCATTATCTCATAACGCATTTTAATGAGTACATTGTAATTCAACCCCAAAATTAACCATACAAGTTTATAACAATAGGAATTAACCATACAAGTTTATAACAATAGGAATTAACCATACAAGTTTATAACAACAGGCCTATGATAACATTTAAAAGTACAAAATTACAACATGGTTATTTTACAATTTCTAACAGAAAGTCTGATGGCTTATACTTATAACAGCCACCCATCATATTTACTTCCTCTGAAATATATATCAATGGAGAGATTGACTGACATGAGAGGGAATTTCTGGTTTTCGTTTTTACATTATTCAGCTTGGAAAATGTTCTCTCAGCATCAGCATTAGAGGTTGGTAAGGAGAGAATATATAGAGCTAATGTGGCAATGTTCCAAAATTTGTTTTTATCGTCACAGTGGACATATGATTTTAATTTCAAATAAAATCTCACAATATCAGATCTCGAGTTTCTGATATCATCAGGGATTTTAATACAATCAAGGCTCCTCCACTCATAATTATCAATCACTTGAGGGTCACAACTAGATAGCCTCAGGACCAATGTAATAATGTTTCCAAAAGAGGGAACGGCAGATCTGGATTTAGGATCTAAGAATTCATCTGGAGCAATGAAGGAGGCCGTGTACCAAAGTTTGTTACGCAAATCAAATCGTTTTTTTTTGTTTGTTTTTTTAACACAGAGTTATGAGAAACTGCTGGCATCTAGTACGCACATTACACCGAAGTTGGGGATTATTGACTATATCTTTGTTAGAAGTGAACAGGTTACCAACCGCATGACCTAAGTATATTTGGTGTAATGTCCGTTTAAATCTACAAACACCGTCTAAATGCCATAAAACTAGACTTACCAAATGAAGAATTAGTGACAGACTGAACCAGTGAGTTCATATCAGCCGCGAAGTTAACTAAATCAACGTCAATTCATTTTGTTATAATGCTTAAATGTGAACCTAACATAAAATAAAACAAGCTAAAAAATATTTACACTCTTGAAATCACGTACAACTCGTTGAATTGCAAAATATAAATAATTTCCGTGTTTTCCGTGCAGGGAATCGTGACGTCACACTTTATCCGTGTACGTCATCACTTGTCAGGTTCATCCGTGGATAGCAAGGGAAATTCCGTGAATGGCCCTGGTGTGGAGGGGGCTTTAGTTATCGTACCGGAAAAAGTAAGTCTTCGATACAAAAATATGTTTTCTATACATTACATAGATTTGCCTATTGCTTAGTGCATTCAGTTGAAAGTATATATCAGTATATGTCCATTGAAGTCGGTAGAAAATGACAAATTGCTTGGTTTGATACAATTATAGGCTGTTTTACGAATATCATCTGTAATTATAAATAGAGGCTCAAACAATGCTATATGCCGTTTGCAACCATGAAATTAATTGATTTAAATTTCAGACACAATAATGTACAACGATATGCCTCTGTAAGTTTATAATACTTGCCCAAAAAAGAAATTATTTTCCGGCAAGAATTACAAGATCTGGCGGTGTCTGGTATCAAATCTCTCATTGCGAAAGGTCCCATTGAGCCGCGTATCTTTCGCAGCTCGTTATTTTCACACCAGTTTCTTTGTGTAAGTCTGTTTTTTTTTTTTGCGCTGTTAAACTTATAATGACTATTTATGTTAAAAGTTTTGTCTTCCTACTGACCATTATTGATGTGAAGCTCTCCATGAGCACCGTGATCCTTAACTTGACTTCTTCAACTTTGATCAAAGGCACCAAAAACTTTTAGACCTTCTTATGGGATCTTTGTCCTCCATCGAGCCCCAGTCATATACCAAAATAAACTAATAAATAGGTAGTAATGAATATTGTGAATTATTATAACTATATTAGCATTTATCGACTCAATGGATCGATATCGACCATTTAGATAAATACCCAACTATGTTGTGGCTATACACGCACACACATCCCCAAGTCCTTGCCCATCAGGCAGAGTGGAGCCTCGTGGTATAGCGATGTTGATAATTTCAGCCCTTGGGTGGAGTGGGAAGTCGAAATTAGATCGCTGAATTAGCGGTCGAAAACGGTGCCACTGCACCGTCAAGTCGTGTGTGTGTTTGTGTGTGTATTTACCTAGTTGTATTTACCTAGTTGTATTTTGCGGGAAGGGGAGCTATGCTCGTGTTGTCCCGCCTTTATATCTTGCAGTGTCTAGTTTGTTTTTAAACTCATGAATGGTTTTTGCGCATACTATTTCATTGTCCAGTTTGTTCCAAGTGTCCAAAACTCTATGAGGAAAACTGTTTTTCTTCAGTTCTCTTCTATAGCTATGTTTTTTTATTTTCTTTCCATGTCCTCTTGTGTTTCTTTTGTCCCAGTTAAGTAAGTTCTCACTATCGAGTACCTCTGTGCCTTTCATGATTCTGTAGATGGTCAATAGGTCACCTCTCTCTCTTCTTTGTGTGTGTGTGTGTGCGCGCGCGCGCGCCACAATATTGCCTATTGATCACGACAGTTGATCATATGACGAGCTTACATCGTGGGAGTAGTTCTACTCGAGACACTCAAAATGCACATCACAAAATATCAGGGTGAAAATAATATCGTACGTTTGGCATTAAGTTGATCTCTGTCAGCTGTTTTCGTTTATCTATTCTTCCAGTGTTCGAATACTGTGCCTCTCTGTGGCCATCTGCAGCTGGATCCCATCTCCGCGTTATTGACAGGGTTCTTGCCACCCAGGGGCGCCCACAGACTTTCTTGTGGTGGACGCACAAGGTATAAAGGGCTATAGGGAGACAACCAAGCGAAGCTTATCCACCTGAGGGGTTCGGAAATGTTTTGAGTTTTTGCCACTTTTTGGTTGCCTTTTTGATATACTTAGGTCCATTAATTTTAGAAGTGAATTGCAGCCTTTTATTGAGGGGAAAACTAATGTAATTGTGTATCTTTCATTAAACATAAGTACCGGTGTATAGTAGTCTATTGCCCTGACTTGAATATGCAATGAATGGTTCAATGAGTTATAAAACAGTTTATTTTATATATTTATCAACTACATACAGTAATTGTTTATGACAATATTATGCATATATAGTAGTTGTAATAATAATGCCAATAGAATGTAGATATCATATGGATAGTAAAAAAATTATATTCTATTATTTCATGTATTATGTATCCGATATTCATTAAATTCTTCACCAAAATCTACTCTGGCTTACTTTTAACACAGCATGACTTCGTAAATTTACATTATATTTGTCAGTGGGAATGTGTTTTTCTTATTTCATATTAAACCACATAAATTCAAACACAATGACACAAACCATCTTTATTGAAATGCTAATGCAATACGTCTATGTCCACTACTATCAAAGCTGTGTAAGACATTCTCATAGTTAATAGCAACATCTTGATGAATATGCAACAGTGCTAAAGCGCTTAGTCTATCAGAAGCCATAGTGGATCTTAGGTATGACTTAAGCCATTTAAGTGTGCTAAAACTGCGCTCAGCAGATGCAGTGCTGACAGGCATGGTTAAGAGAA
>NC_134793.1:27296980-27316980 GCF_046742065.1 Oratosquilla oratoria | reverse complement strand
ACAATAGAAATACAAGGGGGCACAAGAAGAAACTTAAGAAGGACAGTTACAGAAGAGATCTGAAAAAGAATAGCTTTCCACATAGAGTGATAGATACTGTACATGGAATAAATTAAAAGAGAAAACAGTGAGTACTAAAACTATACACGACTTTAAGAAAGAACTGGATGCGGAAAAATACAACTGCGGGATCCTACGAGCATAGCTCATCTCCCAGTAGATACAACTAGGTAAATACACACACACACGTGCGCGCAGTTGCTCTTCTTGACTTAACAAGAAATATACTTTACTCTTTTGTCGGGGTAAAATCCCTTCGATTGTAGACGAGAATGTGGTTCTTACCTTACACTCAAAGTCCTTTAAAAAATAACTGCTTTTAACATATACTTGGAGGAGAATAGAACCGGGATTCCAATTTGTCTCTTTTATTAGCAATACAGTACACATAACACCAACAATATACAGGAAGATTGGGGTAAGGCGTAGGGACTGCTAACTTCTTCAGAAGGAGTCAATACTCGCGCGCACATGGAACTGCCAGATGTACGATAATGCATCATAACGCGCGTTATAAAATATAGAGATACACCTGTTATTCTCGTTCTCTTTCTCACTCAACTATCAGTCCAGCTCTGACTTTATTTCCGGTTGGGCTCATGATCCTAGTCTTTCCTCCTTGGGTTTTAAAGGTGTCAAAGCATCAGTGCGAATCCTATGGACACTGCCGGACGGACCAAATGGGGCTGTTCATAACGCCGTCGAAGGTAAAGCAGACATGGTGTTAGTTCGAGACTTTGTCATCGAAAGGAATTGCTGAGGGATGGAGCTTCGAATCGTAATTCGCATGTCTACAGCGATCCCAAACAGACTTATTGGCAATTATTTTCCAACATGAGTTACACGATACTCATACACGCACGAACACAATATGCTATTTAATCGTTTAAAGGCATTTGTCACAGTAGACCATGTTATTTTATTTAAAAAAAAAAAAATCATGCATTAGGAGTAGCGAATATTGGCTGGTTCAAGTCCTACCTCACAGGTCGCAAACAATTTGTACAGGTAAATGGAGCCAGCTCAGGTGACAGAGAGATAACTTGTGGTGTACCACAAGGTTCAATTCTTGGACCGCTTCTGTTCCTGGTCTATATTAACGACATGCCAGGTGCGGTGAACTGTAAGTTACTGCTCTATGCAGATGACTCCGCACTAATTGTCTCAGGTAGGGACCCAGTTGAAGTAGAGGAGGACCTGAGCGTTGAACTGTCATCAGTCCAGGACTGGCTCATAGATAACAGGCTGTTTTTACACCTTGGTAAAACGGAAAGTATTGTCTTCACATCAAAACCCAACCTCAGGAAACACCGCGATGTACAGGTCAGATGTGGGGATAATGTCTTGGAGCCAACACTAGATGTGACTTATCTTGGAATACCCTTAGATCAGTCCCTCTCAGGGAATGGCTTAACGGATGAGATTGTATCTAAGTGTTCACACAAAGTCAAATTTTTTGTACAGAAAAGCCAGGAATTTTGATATGGAAACAAAGAAGCTTCTGGTCTCAGCCTTGATACAGCATCACTTTGATTACGCTTGTAGCTCTTGGTACAGTAGTCTGAGCAGAATAAAACACTCTCGGCTACAGGTTACACAAAATAAGATCATTAGATTCATGCTAAATTTACCACAACGAAGTCATATTGGTATAGAAGACTTTAGCAAAGTAGGGATGTTGCCTGTAAAATATCGTGTCCAGCAGCTGAAACTAAATCATATTTACAATGTCGTTCATAATTCTGCTCCTTCATATGTGATCTGTAATTTTACGTTATCTGCTGAGAACCGAACCCGGAACAGTCAAGGGTCTTTTATCGTAACTCATGCAGGTTCCTTCACCAAAAACACATTTCTTTTCACAGGTGTTCAACTATGGAACTCACTACCTGTGTCCATTAAGCAGTCAAATAGCAAGGTTGCTTTCAAGAAAAAAGTCAAGGACTACTATATGTCTCAGCTATGGAGCGAGAACAGCCTTGATTTTATGTACTACTAGCCTAGTGAGGGGTACCTGACTCCATGAGTAATACCATCCAAATCTGCGTTCACTCATAACTGTTCTGACCTCCCCTTTCGTCCTCACAGGTCTAGTTTAGTATAACAATGTTTGATGTTCAAAACTGGTTTCCACCTTTGTTTTGCTTGTCATAGTATGGTATATGTCTCAGGTATGGTCCGAGAACAGTTATGATCTGACTGTAATACAAGCCTGGTGAATCAGGGCACCAAGCAACAAGGTAATTGGACCTTTCCCTCGATCTCCTTGTTGTTTTACTCATACGAGTACTGGTCCCCTGTACCCTACTTTTGGTGCTTCAGGTTATAATGTACTATTTCCTAGTGCTCATACTAATTGCCCACTCCGTCCTGAGGTATAGGTAAAATTTGTAATTAATTAATAGGTGACTCTAGCTGCAATGTAGCATTCACTATAACAACATGTTGATATTGTTGATAGCCTGCTCCCTTCTATCCCGTGGTACTTAATATTTACTCTTACCTTGGGATGGACTACACTTGCTGATACAGCTGTAGAATAATGTAGTATATCATTAATGGTACTACACTGATATGGTACTCACTCATACTGTTTTGGTACCTTTTATTTTGTTGTTCCTGATGCATAATGCAATGTTCCTTATTGTGATGGTGCTCAAGTTTTGGTCTCAATATCGTACGTGTTACGAACATTTCAGTAGTATTAGCAAATCTATAATAATGTATATGTGTCATATGTGTACTGATTGGTATTACTCATGACTGTCTCTGGTACCCTTAACCCCTACATATGTTGTCTGTGTAACAGTGTAGAAAATCTGTCTATTGAGGACCACAACGAAAATAAACTTACATGCTTTTTTGTGTTATCCTCGGCATTTGTAATTGTTATGTCAAACTATGTGTTAATTTCTTTATCTGCACTTCATGTATATTGATTCAATGCTAAATAAAAATTACTTACTTATTCCTTAGCCACTGTAGCAATCGAAAAACAACCAGAACGTGTATGTATCCACTGGTTCTTGAACAACCATAACAGTTCTTTTGAAACAAAATTCTTTAAGAATAATTTATAAAAAAAAAAAAAAAAAATCCGCCGTCTTCCCTTTAAGGAGAGATTCACAGTATTGGTTAAAAGTGACGGCATACTAGGCATTTCTCGCTAGCATGCTACTCACTTGCTTTGCTAGCAAATTCCGTCTCACAGGGAGTGCTCTGCTGATGACTTTTTGGCTGGTGGCTAACGAAAATAATAACAAAGCTTCCCTCCAAATATTCTCTTACTGCTTAATTCGGAAGTCAAGTGAAAAAAACTGAATACCGATTTCATATTATTTTGCTTTAATAAGTGTAAAGTGACAAATAAAGAGCATAAAAATATATCACGTATAAACAGTTATATGCATGTTCAGTTCTATTTTTATCTTATATATAAACCCCAGGAAAGGTGGCTCATTTGAACACTCAAATGAATAGCAAAACTTGTTGTTGGTTCTTCCTAGCAGCAAGAGTCAGTGGCATACTTTAAATACCAAAAATTAAAGTGAGTAGTAAAAACAAGTAGCATGCTAGTGAGAAATGCCTAGTGTGCCACCACAGCTGACAAAATATCTTATCTTTTCAAACTGTACAAGATAAGGTCGATCGATCTTGGTATATAGTGGCTGGAATGTAATCTGCATAATTCTGTGTCAGGGTATATTTTTAATGTCCTCTTCCTATTCATTCATTTATTCACTCTACTTGCTTATTCACCTTCTTGACTTTTATTCGAGTGGTTTGCTCCTTTGAGGATATTCACTGGTGTACCCTTTGCAGTATATTCGCCAATTTGACCCTGTTGTCAGGGTTCTTACGTACATATACCAAAGGCTTTTTCTCCCTTATAAGGGGTTCTTACGTTAGATATATATATATATATATATATATGTATATATATTACAAAGGATTACAAAGGCGGAGCATGCCGACAGGAGACCTTTTGATCCATATCTAGGTCGGATGCAAAAAAAAAAAAAAAAAAAAAAAAAATAATAATAATAATAATAATAATAATAATAATAATATTAATAATAAATTAAAACTATAATAATGTAAAAATAACAAATAAAATACATAAATAAATGCATAGGTATAGTTGAATAACAAACAAAAATGTCAATAGTAAATGATTATAAATTGACATATAACTAATAATAAATGAAAATCAGACAGACAAATTATAACAAAACAAAAACAAATAATATAACATAAATTATAATCATTACAGCATCTTACTTAGGTATTTATCTAAATGATTCTTAAAGCTTCGAACTGAACTACATTGCACTACCTGTGCAGGAAGTTTATTCCATTCATTAACTACACGGTTGGCAAAGTTGTTTCTACCTACTTCCAAATTGAATCTATTTCCGGACAGTTTGAGACCATTGTTTCTTGTCTGATTCTCATTCAATGTGAAAATTTGGTCACTTTTGATGTTGTCAATTCCCTTTAAAATCTTAAAGACCTGTATCAAGTCACCTCTGAGTCTACGCTTTTTTAGGGAAAACAGATTCATGTGCTTAAGTCGATTTTCGTATGATTTATTTTTGATATTTGGAATCAGTTTTGTGGCTCGCCGTTGTACTTTTTCCAGTCTGTCAATGTCTTTAATGAGATTCGGTGACCATACGGAAACAGCATATTCCAAATGTGGACGAACTAACGATTTATATAGCTTGTTAATGAGTGATGGACTTTTGAAATCAAAAGATCGCGCAATCAATCCCAGAATCTTATTTGCTTTCTCAGAGGCTGAAATACACTGCTTGGATGATTTGAGGTCGTTACTGATAATTACGCCGAGATCTTTTTCACTATCCACTTTTGTTAACGAATTTCCAAATAACTTGTAATCGTACTTACTGTTATTTTTACCTATGTGCATTACCTTGCATTTACTTGTGTTAAATTTCATTAGCCACTTTTCAGACCATTGCTGTAATTTATCTAAATCTTCTTGAATATCTAATTGGTTTGAGTGATCATTTGCCACTCCGCACAGTTTTGTATCATCAGCAAATTTGGAAACAGTAGATTTTAGTCCATTGTCTATATCATTTATATATACTATGAATAGAAGTGGCCCAAGAACGGAACCCTGAGGAACTCCACTTGCAACATTTTTCCATCCAGAAGTTTTTCCATTTAAAACAACTCTCTGTTTTCGACCTTTCAACCAATTACTAGTCCAACCTAATAGGCTACCACTTATTCCATGCAAAGCTAATTTAGTAAGTAGTCTTTCGTGTGGGACGGTATCAAAAGCTTTTGCAAAGTCTAGATATATTAAATCTATATTGTTTCTTTTGTCATAATTCGAGATAACTGTGTTGTAGAATTCGAGTAAGTTAGTCACGCAAGAACGTTTCCGTCTGAAACCATGCTGGCTATCATTTATCAAACGGTTGCTTTCTAAATGATATTCGATATCATCTCTGATGATAGTTTCCATTATTTTTCCTACGATCGAAGTCAAACTTATAGGCCTATCATACAATCCATGACCGTCGCGCAGAGGATTCGAACCACCGCCTATAGACTCAAGAGAGTCCACAGCACACGCCTTTAACCACTCGACCACAGACGATCTAAAAGTGTACTAACTCGTAATCTAACTGATTACCGAGATTGGGGAGGTTGCTAACTGCCACCCATATAACCCCCATTTTTTACAGTACACCTAATCGCACCAGTGGGAATGGTAAGGACTAGATCGAATCCCCCTCACGCTTCGCCATCGTAACTATTTGAATAATTCGCTAGTGGACAGCGACATCAATCATACAATCCATGACCGTCGCGCAGAGGATTCGAACCACCGCCTATAGACTCAAGAGAGTCCACAGCACACGCCTTTAACCACTCGACCACAGACGATCTAAAAGTGTACTAACTCGTAATCTAACTGATTACCGAGATTGGGGAGGTTGCTAACTGCCACCCATATAACCCCCATTTTTTACAGTACACCTAATCGCACCAGTGGGAATGGTAAGGACTAGATCGAATCCCCCTCACGCTTCGCCATCGTAACTATTTGAATTGTGTGATTGATGTCGCTGTCCACTAGCGAATTATTCAAATAGTTACGATGGCGAAGCGTGAGGGGGATTCGATCTAGTCCTTACCATTCCCACTGGTGCGATTAGGTGTACTGTAAAAAATGGGGGTTATATGGGTGGCAGTTAGCAACCTCCCCAATCTCGGTAATCAGTTAGATTACGAGTTAGTACACTTTTAGATCGTCTGTGGTCGAGTGGTTAAAGGCGTGTGCTGTGGACTCTCTTGAGTCTATAGGCGGTGGTTCGAATCCTCTGCGCGACGGTCATGGATTGTATGATTGATGTCGCTGTCCACTAGCGAATTATTCAAATAGTTACGATGGCGAAGCGTGAGGGGGATTCGATCTAGTCCTTACCATTCCCACTGGTGCGATTAGGTGTACTGTAAAAAATGGGGGTTATATGGGTGGCAGTTAGCAACCTCCCCAATCTCGGTAATCAGTTAGATTACGAGTTAGTACACTTTTAGATCGTCTGTGGTCGAGTGGTTAAAGGCGTGTGCTGTGGACTCTCTTGAGTCTATAGGCGGTGGTTCGAATCCTCTGCGCGACGGTCATGGATTGTATGATTGATGTCGCTGTCCACTAGCGAATTATTCAAATTATAGGCCTATAGTTATTTGGTTTCTTTTTGTCACCTTTTTTGAATATGGGAGTAACGTTAGCTAGCTTCCATTCTCTTGGGACATCTCCGGATATGATGGATTTCTTGAAAATAATTTCTAATGGAACAACAATCTCATTTTTCATTTCCTTTAAGATTCTTGGATGCCAACCGTCAGGCCCTGGTGTTTTATTAACTTTGAGTTTGTCTATACACCTTTTAATTTTTTCTTTTGTTATATTTACCGTAGTGAGTAAGTTTACCCCAGACTTTTCACAGGTTTCAGTTTGGAATTCACTTTGAGGTGTTTCGTTTACGAATACCGAGCTAAAATAATTGTTTAAGATATTACACATTCCTTCATTTGAATATTCAAGTTGACCGTCAGCAGATAATAGTGGACCAATGTGATTCCTAACAACCTTTTTATCTCTAATGTAACTATAGAATTCTTTGGGATTCTCTTTGGATTTATCAGCGATGTTCATTTCGTATTGTCGTTTTCTTTTTCTTATTGTCTTTTTTAAATCTCTCTGTATTGATACATAACTTTCATAGTCATTAGATGCACCCGAGCACTTATATTTCTTATAAGCCTGTCTCTTTTTAGCAATACTTTTTTCAGTTTCTTTGTCGAGCCACTTTGGGCGAGCCTGATTTGGGGGACGTCTGTCCTTAAAAGGAATGTAAGTTTGAATCATCTTAGTGAGCGTATTTTGAAATATTTCCCACATCTGATCTACAGGCCTTTCGTTTAATTTTGCCTCCCAATCTGTAAGCTGAAGCTCCTGACGTAGTTCTATGAACTGAGCTTTACTGAAATCGGGTATTTTAGAAGCACAAGTATCTATTCTAAAATTGTTTAGGAGTTTGAATCTGACTAAATTGTGATCGCTATTTGCAACAGATTCACCGACTTCTACATCAGTTACCATGCTTTCGCGGCTAGTGATCAATAAATCGAGCAAGTTTCCATATCTTGTGGGCTCTTTTACATGCTGAATTAAGTAATTGTCACCAAGAAAATCAATCAAGCGACTACCTATATGGCCATGTTCAAGGGTCATCCAATCAATGTCAGTAAAATTGAAATCACCCATTATCAATAAATCCCGGTTGCAGAAACTAGACAGTTCTTGAAATAACAGTTTGTCGTCTGCTAATGATAATGTCTTTGGCCTATATATTACACCTATATTCATTTTTTGTCCATTTGTTAGGGTTAACTCAACCCACAAACTGTCATATGCATCTTGTTTCACTTTCTCTAAAACACAAGCATGAACATTGTTTTTAACGTACAATAGAACACCCCCACCTTTCTTGTGGTTTCTATCCTGATGAAAGTGTTTAAATCCCGCAATATTAAATTCAGCTTCGAACTCTGTACAATTTAACCATGTCTCAGTTATTCCTATCATATCGAGATTTTCGCTTTTGACATACGCCTGTATTTCTTGAAATTTGTTCCTAATACTACGAGCATTAAAGTACATAGTTTTAAGAAACTCGTGATTATTTCTTTTTGCCACATTTTGAGTTTCAATATCATGTCTTATATTATCATTTTGTTTTTTATTTATGCCTTGCTCTATATTATTATTATTTGGTCCTTCATTGACATTCAATGCCTCATTAACATTTCTCCTATCAAAATTAAAATTTCCCCCATCACGGACATCTGGTCGATTACGGTCATCCGATCTATTTTGTACATTTTGTCCCCCTACGTCACCGTGATTCACGCCGGCCTCCCATCGTTCAGTGACATTATGTCCGGCATCCCTTTCTAAAATTATATTTTGTCCTCCAGTGACATTATATCCTACCGTGATATTTTTTCCTCCACTATAATTACATCCCATCGTGATCTTTTGTCTTCCACTGTCATTACATCCTATCTTGATATTTTGGCCTTCATTGACATTCTGTCCGGTATCTCTTCCTAAAATTATATTTTGTCCTTCACTGACATTATATCCTACCGTGATATTTTCTCCTCCATTATCATTACATCCTATCGTGATATTTTGTTCTCCACTATCATTATTTCCCATCGTGATCTTTTGTCCTCCACTGTCATTACATCCCATTGTGACATTTTGTCCTATGACATTACATCCTAATGTGTCATATCGTCCTCTAGCGACATTACATCCTATCATGATATTTTGGCCTTCATTGACATTCTGTCCGGTATCCCTTCCTAAAATTACATTTTGGCCTTCAATGACATTATATCCTACCGTGATATTTTCTCCTCCATTATCATTACATCCTATCGTGATATTTTGTTCTCCACTATCATTACTTCCCATCGTGATCTTTTGTCCTCCACTGTCATTACATCCCATTGTGACATTTTGGCCTATGACATTATATCCTAATGTGACATTTCGTCCTCTAGCGACATTAAATCCTAAAATTATATTTTGTCCTATACTGGTACATTGTTCTACATTAATGCTATACTCTACACTGTTTTCCCAAGTACATTCTATTTCCCCTTCCCTTTGGCTTTCTACCCTAAAAAAGGAGCTAGTTCATTACAAACTCCCACAATGAGGTTTGTAAGAACATCTTTGCCTCTGCGGGTAAGGTGGATCCCATCAGAAGCGTAAAGGTCATGGCGCCTAGAAAAGAGATACCAAGGATCAAGAAAGTGGTATCCCAATTGTGTGCACAACTGCGATATCCTATCATTGATCCCTATGGCTCTACTGTTCCAACACGAACCTGCGTAGATCCTCGGGAGGATCCCACAGACTACGTGACGGCTCCCACGTTCCTTCATCTCCTGAAGGAGGACCTTGTAATTCCGAACAAGCTCCTCTGATCTCACCCTACCTACATCGTTACTTCCCGTATGAACAATCGTAACCGTGTTCTTCCGTCCTTGCTCCCTGATGGACCGGGTACAATCATCGATCCCACGGCCCGGTTGACATACAAGCTTGCAACGTCGCTTAGTCTTTCGCTGCAGGATGTCGTCATAGCCTCGAACCATGGAGTCCCCCACCACCAAGAACTCCTGGTTTTCAGCCACTTCATCCTCCAGTAGAGCAAAACGATTGACTAGAGCCAGCGGTTGCTCCACAGGGCACACGTCTACCGAACGCGGGCTCGACAAACGGGACCCCACGGAGCGCCACTCGCTCATGGCAGTGACAGTAGGTGAAGAAGTGGAACGCTCTTTGGGTTGTGGGGAGGGTTCACTCTTCTCACGGAGCGCACTCCTGAGAAGCCGAATTTCCTCCTCACACATCCTGAGACGGACCTCTAGGTTCACGCAACCTTCACAAGCCATTTCGCTCCCCCTTTAGCAATAAAAACGGCAAAGAGAAAATACAAATCAACAACAACAAAAATCAAAGCGGTCTCTAATAAACTAAATACGCGAAGCTTACTCTGCTTACCTTATACTATTTCTCCTACCTTTGGAGTACGGTAACAGAAAACTGTTTTGAAATTAAATAGAACCCTGCACTTTATATTATATCTGTAACTGTATAGCGCTATACGTATACAATTACAAAAACACAACACAATCACTTAACACTATTCGGAGATATAAATTTCACAGGTATTCGCTAGCTGGTGTCTGTGCAGAAAAACGAGGTCTCTAGCTGAGGTCACGAGCGGACTGAGCTGAGGTCACGAGCGGACTGAGCTGAGGTCACAACCACAATGCACTTTAATTCTAAGCCATCAAAGGCCAGCATGCTGTCGCACTTGTCATGAGGATGCCGGGTTCGAGTCCTGGGCAGTACATTTCAATTTCAGCATGCTGGCCTTTGATGGCTTAAAATTAAAGTGCATTGTGGTTGTTAAAATGTATCTCTAATCACTGGGACCCATTCAGTGTTGTACACACACACACACACACACACACACACACACACACACACACACACACACACACACACACACACACACACACACACACACACATATATATATATATATATATATATATATATATATATATATATATATATATATATACATACATATACCAAGGCTTCTTCCCCCTTACAAGGGGGGTACCCAAAAAGCCTCTGTCTGTTCACGAGCTCCTCATAGGGATTTGGAGATTGACCCCCATAACCATATATATTCTGATACTCTATCACTCCAGGTAGTTGGATAACAATGTTTCATCTAAAAATATATTTTGATTAGGGTTAAGGGTTAAAGTCAGGTGGGGTATGGTGTGGTAACACGCAGCTACTGTAGTATCTCATTAACGCGCATAGCATTTTAGTGACATAAAAATGACTATGATTAAACAAACCATTGTATGTGTCCATAAATATTATCTATATTTGTGAAATTAATGTTGCAACAAAATATGATAGCCTTTGTAAAGAGAAAGCATGTAAATGTAAAATGATTGTATAATTTTACCAAATGTTGAAATATTGGTTATTTTTATTTGAATTTCTTGCGGGCGGAAATGCAATAAACGAGCCTAAAGATATTTAATTTGTTTCAATTCTTCTCTTACGGCCCTGTACCGGTCACCGTGTAGTGTTAACAATCCACTACAATGGTTAGGTTAAAGATTATTCACGAACTCCTCCTAGGTTTTTGCAGATAGACCCTTATATCCATATATATTCTGAAACCTTATAACCCAAGGTACTTGGATAACTATCTTTCATTTGTCTGTTTGTTTGTTCACGAACTCCTAGGGTTTTGTAGACCCCCATAACAGCGTTGCCGCTTTTTCTACAGTGCCGTGTAGAATGGGAGAGTGTTGCCCTACCGGGGCATACATTTTACTGTACTCGGGCGTATGCCGACTTACATAGCAAGACATACTTGCCAAACTTTGACAAAATGTTGGTTCTAGTTTATATATATATATATATATATATATACATATATACATATATATATATATATACATATATACATATATATATACATATATATATATATATATATATATATATATATATATGAGTGGTAGGGTGGTGAGTTTAAACGCCAAGAATCCTTTTAAGTTTTATTTCTGACGTTTCGTCCAACTAGGACTTCTTCAGAGTATACACAAGTAGGACAAAGACAACTTGTATAATCGCACAGCTCACCCCGTTCCTCCCCGGTCAATGCTGTTGCCATCTCGCTTTCGTCTTGCCTCGTGGATAATTAGGCCGCTTGCTACACTCGCTAACTTGACAAAACCGTCCCGATGATTGCTGCATGGGAGTGAGGTAATATACGCTGCCTCAATTGTCCTCCTTTCCTTTTTGTTAAGTCCATTATGGAGCACCTCTGTTTTTTCCCAATCCGGCAGGTGGCCAAAGTTGTCGATGTGTATCACTAATGAGTTGGATGTCCGGTGGGCTTTGACGTCATTCTTGTGTTCAATCGTCCGCTTGTGAATTCCTCTGTTAGTTTCGCCATAGTAACTAGCGGGGCAGCTTTTGCACGGAATTCTATATACTAGACATTTATCTTCGTCTTTGATTTTGGTTCTAATTTTATTTCTCACAACGTCTCCTATTTTTACTCCCGTGGTAAATGCCAGTTTCAGGCCTGCCTTGGTGAGATTTTGTTCTATGACATTTGAGCACTTGGAGTTGGGTACGGACAGATACCACGGTTCTCATCATTTTACTTTACTTTTGCCACCCCTGTTTCTTATTTGTAATGCCTTTTCTTTGTTTCTATATAAAAAGCCTGTTGGGTAATATAATTTTTTGAAAATGTCAAAAATGTAATTAATGTCCTCCTGGAGAAATTCCTCACTACATACTCTAAATGCTCTCAGGAAGAAGCCTATAACGATTCCACTTTTAATTTTATTGTTTGTGTGCGGAGTAGAAATGCATGATGTCATTTTTGTTCGTGCATTTTCTGTGGACTGAAAATGCTGTCTTATTACCTCGTCTCCATATTACAGTATCTAGGAAGGCCAGATGGTTACCTTTCTCATGTTCCATGGTGAATTGGATGTCACGTTCTATCTTGTTTAACTCGTGTAACTTACCATCCAAATCGGTATTTACGGGTGCGACAACAAGTACATCGTCCACATACCGCATCTAGGTGGAATCATGGCCCATTATTTCTATGAAATGGTCTCTCTCTAGTACCTCCATGTACCTCTCTCTAGTACCTCATGGCCCATGAAGCTGAAGTAAAAAGGGAAGAAACTGAGAGAGTTAAGATAGAAACTGAAAAGGCTAGAATAGACAATGAAAACCTTAGACTTCAAGTTAACTTGCAAGAAAGTAGACGAGTGCTATCAGACTCTCAACTCGTGCATAGGAGGCTCAATTTTGATGTAGTACATAACGCCAAATTGCTTCCTAAATTTGATGAATCACAGGTGGGTACTTACTTTAGAACGTTTGATTAATTATCAGTGGCCGAAGCAGTATTGGCCTGCATTGTTGCGAACAAGCCTTAGAGGCAAACCGTTGAGAGTTTATGGTGCTTTGGAGGATTCACAAACAAAGGATTACGATGAAATCAAAGCAGCCATCCTACGAGCCTGTGAATTAATGCCTGAAGTTTATAGGGTAAAATTTAGGAATCTAAGGAAGCAATCTAATATCTCACACGTTGAATTTAGTAGAGAGAAAAGAATGTTATGGGACCAATGGATAAGATCCCGTAACATAATGGAGATTATAGGAAACTAGCTGAGTTAATGTTGATGGAAGAGTATCTGAGATCCATCCCTAAAGAGGTGTCCTTGTACCTTCAGGAGAAAGAAGTCTCAAAGTTGGAAGAGGCTGCAATCTTAGCAGATAAATACGAAATACTTAAACCTGCTGCAGGGAAATTCTCAGTTACTCCAAGGGGGAGAGAGGAACAGCCGAGGATCCCACAATCAACCTCCTCAGGTGGACCTACAAAATCCCTAGAGGTCAAGAAAGGTGACTATAGTAAGTCATCGTAGATAATTTCATGTAGCTATTGTGGAAGGGTAGGCCACCTGATGAGGGATTGTTGGCACAGGAGAAGGAAATAGAGGGGGTTAAACCCATAGTATTATTAAATAGATGGGACACCCACATAGAAAGTAAAGTCCGAGAGGGGGAGGACGAAGAGGAGACCACCAAAGTAGTGGCCCTCATGAGTAATGCTGCCACAGACGGCATGGAAAAGTGATGAGATGAAACCTCACTTGAGAGGTTATGACCCGTTCCTTTCTCAAGGAACAGTCACCATAAAGGGAGAGAAGAGAAAAGGGGTGACCATTCTGAGAGACTCAGGAGCCCTCCAATCAGTAATGCTGAGTAGTTTAGTAGAAAAACCTGTAGCAAAAGGGAGAGTAGTTATAGGCTTCCTAGGAGGCCTAGCAAGGGTGCCACTGGTAGAGATAGATATGGAATCGCCTCTATATGAGGGGCAGGCAAAGATAGGCCTAGTAGATCAGTTGCCAGTGGAAGGAGTTGAAGTCATTCTAGGGAATGACTTAGTGGGTGGGAGGTTGTGTCCCACACCCACATGGGAGAGAAGAGAGAGAGAAGGGTCTAAGGAACAAGTGAGGCCAATAAAGGTCTTGAGAGGGGAAGGCTGTGGAAATCCTAAATGTAAGGACAGTCTGAATCCCGAGGGAAAAATCCCTAGTGAAAGTACCCAAGTCGAGACAGAGGTGGACTTGAGGTTCCTGTTCCGTGAGGAACGAGACAGCGAGTCGGAAGTGTCTGACCTGACTCGTCTGTTTATGGGAGAGAAGAAAGGAGATGAAAAGAGTCTAAGTGACTCACACAGAAAGGGAGAGAAGAAAGGAGAGGCAAAGAGTCTAAGAGACTCACACAGAAAGGGAGAGAAGAAAGGAGAGGCAAAGAGTCTGAATGACTCACGCAATAAGGGAGAGAAGAAAGGAGAGGAAAAGAGTCTAAGTGACTCACACAAAAAGGGAGAGAAGAAAGGAGAGGAAAGGAGTCTGAGTGACTCATACAGAGAGGGAGAGAAGAAAGGAGAGGAAAAGAGTCTAAGTGACTCACACAAAAAAGGAAAGAAGAAAGGAGAGGAAAGGAGTCTAAGTGACTCATACAGAAGGGGAGAGAAGAAAGGAGAGGAAAAGAGTCTAAATGACTCATGCAATAGGGGAGAGAAGGAGAGGAAAAGAGTCTAAGTGACTCATACAGAAAGGGAGAGAAGAAAGGAGAGGAAAAAAGTCTAAGTGTCTCATACAGAAAGGGAGAGAAAGAAGGAGATGGGTAGAGTCTAAGTGACTCACAAAGAATTGGAGAGAAGGGAGAAACAAGGGGTCCCAGTGTCTTACAGGGAGTGGGAGAGAAGGAGGTGGAGGCAATGTGCCCCCGTGGTCTACAGAGAGTTGGCTCCGATTTGAGAGACCGGAAGGAAGGAGTGGTGAAAGTGAGTTGTCAAAGGAATATTATTTGGAGTCGGGAGTACTATTCCGCAAGTGGGTGGATAGTACCTGCCCTACTGATGACGCAGTATGGTCTGAAAGGCGACAAATAATGTTGCCGAAGGTCTACAGGGAAGGAGTTATGCGGTTAGGGCATGATAATTCCTTTGCAGGACATAAAGGTGATCCAAGAGTGATGAAGTCGGTGGAGGCAGTGAGAAGTAGGTTGACCTCATGTTGGCAGAGAGCTAGAGAAACCTTAAAGAGTGCTCAAGAGCGAGTGAAACAAAATTATGATCGGAAGGCGAAAGTGCGAGAGTTTAAACAAGGAGCAAGGTTCAGCGACCCATATGACGTGACAAAACGAGTGAGGGAACTGAACTATGTGGTTGTCACTCCTGGTAGGAGATGGAAGCAGCAGTTGTGTCAAATCGGTGTGTTGAAAGCGTACCAGGAGAGGGATAAGAGTGATGTGGGTGCGTCGGACGGTAGTGTGCATGCCGTCTCCATCGTGCCTGAGGAAGACCAGGACTCGACCTTCCCCACTTTCGAGATGACGTGGAAGGCGAATGCAGATGTGTGGCCACAGATGGTGAGCCAGCTGGGTCATATTTCGGCTGAGCAGCGAGGGGACCTACTGGAGTTGCCGAGACGATACCAGGAGAGCTTTCGGGATGCCCTTGGGAGGACCCACCTGACATTGCATGACGTGGGCGTGGTAAATGCGACGTCCATCAAGCAAGCTCCGTATCGTGTGAACCCGCAATAAGTGTCTATCATTGAGGAAGGAACAAAGTTCTAGTGGACTGAGACTTATAACTCCGTTTTGTTCAAACTAAGAGTGTTAAAAAAAAAAAGAAAAAAAAAAGGATTTGCCATCAATGATCTTAGCAATTAAGTATTTTGTTGCGCATGTTCATGTTGGTGCCCAGGTAACGGTTTTCACAGACCACCATCCCTTGAAGTAACTTAACAAGTTTAAAGATGAGAACCTCTGCTTAACCAGTTGGAGTTTGTTTTTGCAGGAGTATCATTTAGACGTTCGTCATCTATGAGGGGAAGTCAGTGTGGTAGCCGATTGCCTGTCGATATTGTAAGCATATTCTCCCTCAACTAAAGAAGAAGAAGAAGAAGAAGAAAAATAACCTTAAAGAGGGAGGTGTCACGTATATTCCCATATATGTAAGGTTGGAATAGATTTATTACTTTGGATAACGGCGCCACTCGCGATTGCGTGGGTGTCCGATCACAGAGAATGAGTACGAAGGACGCGTGGGAAAGAAACCCATACAACTAGCCGTTGCTCTTCGTTTTGCGTACACTCAGCCTAGAGCGGCGCAGAACGTTTTAGTTAACTTGGCCAATCAGGTTCAATCTCCATAGACGCAATTCCTATGGACCAATCAGAGGATTTTTGTAGGAGGAACCAGGACGCCTTGGGCGTGTCAGAGAGAATGAGTTTTGAGGAGAAGTGTGTGCCATGTAGAGGTGTGTCGCCTCGGAAGGATTGTCGGCTGATGTAAGTCCTCTGTACTCCCCCTGTATTAGTCGTAAGATAGTTAACTCAGCTAGTGTTTCATGTAGTGTTTCATGTAGTGATGTGAAATGTCTATGGTAGTGACGCGCGAGACCTAGACAGTGTTTCCCTTGGTAAATTTTAATTAACTAATTAATTTTCTTTCACCCCCGTTAAAAGTTTTCGAGCGGGAATCTTCTGATTTGAAACTTATTTACTCATTTGTATGTTCAGTGATTGTAATCATTCATGTAATCCTATTAACTTTAATGAATAGTGTTAAACTTTCCAACTGTGTTTTTTTCTTCACTTTTTCACTATACCAAAAAGGGAATGGCGGCCTTGTAATTTCTTTAAGTTACCCAAAGACTGGGGTCTTGGGAACTCATTCACTCTTACTATGTGTTACGAGTCAGAGAGCCTTACAATTTTTATTTGAGATATCCCAAAGTCATGGGGTCTCGGGAACTCATTCCATTCACTCTAAATGTGCTACAAGTCAGATGTGTGAGCGAGATTCGTAACAATATATATATATATATATATATATATATATATATATTCTTGAATGTATATAAGGCCCTCATGCCCTAAAATATTCAGTAAAATATATATACATATATATATATATATATATATACATATATATATATGTATATATAGATATATATTATTGCAAAAAGAGCAGAAACTTTAGCGTAGAATTGTTTTCTACACCGTAAAAACGTATCTTTTGGGGGTACAATATTTTATAAGGAACATAATTACCAATAAAAGTCATATATTTTGATGTACCATTTATTATTTGATAACTAGTTATATGATTTTTAAACAACAGCTTCAGTTTTTAAATGTTTTGAACAGCCCGCTGATATGCAGAAAAATGTTCCTCGTGCAGTTGCCACATGCCACCATTTCTCTACGTTTTGGCACAAAATTCTACGAAACGGCAACCCTGCCCCATAACCATATACGAGCATATTCTGATACCCTATCACTCCAGGTACTTGGATTACTAAATTTCATTCCCCCCCCCAAAAAAAAAAAATTGGTTAGGGTTAAGGGTTAAAGTTAGATGGGTCATGGTTAGGTTAGGGATTATTCACGAACTCCTCCTAGGTTTTTGCAGATAAGCCCCTAAAACCATATATATTCTGAAACCTTACAACCTAAGGTACATAACTATCTTTCATTTGTCTGTCTGTCTGCTTGTTTGTTCACGAACTCCTAGGGTTTTGGAGATAGACTCCCATAACAATATATATTCTGATACCCTATCACTCCAGGTACTTGGATAACTATATTCTATTTCCCCAAAAAATATTTTGGTTAGGGTTAAGGGTTAAAATTAGATGGGGGTATGGTAAGGTTAGGGATTATTCACGAACTCGCAGCAACGCGCGGGTAATTTGGCTAGTATATACATATATATATATATGTATATACATATATATATGTATATATACAGTATATATATATATATATATATATATATATATATATATTATAATTAAGTAGTAGCCTCTGTCTGTCTGTTTGTTCATGAATTCCTTCTAGGGTTTTGGAGATAGACCCCCAAACCATATATATTCTGATACTCTATCACTCCAGGTACTTGAATAACTATATTCAATTAAAAAAAATGGTTAGGGTTAAGGGTTAAAGTTAGGTGGGGTATGGTTAGGTTAGGGATTATTCACGATCTCCTCCTAGGATTTTGCAGATAGACCCCTATAACCATATATATTCTAAAACTTTATAACCCAAGGTACTTGGATAACTATCATTTGTCTGTCTGTCTCTTTGTTCACGAACTCCTAAAGTTTTGGAGATAGACCCCCACAACCATATATATTCTGGTACCCTATCACTCCAGGTACTTGGATAACTATATTTCATTAAAAAAAAATTAGAGTTAAGGGTTAAAGTTAGGTGGGATATGGGTAGGTTAGGGATTATTCACGATCTCCTAGGTTTTTTGCAGATAGACCCCTATAACCATATATATTCTGAAAACTTATAACCCTATGTACTTGGATAACTTTCATTTGTCTTTCTGTCTGTTTGTTTGTTCACGAACTCCTAAAGTTTTGGAGATAGACCCCCATAATCATATATATTCTGATACACTATCACTCCAGGTACTTGGATAACTATATTTCATTAAAAAAATGGTTAGGGTTAAGGGTTAAAATTAGGTGGGGTATGGTTAGGTTAGGGATTATTCACGAACTCCTAGGTTTTTGCAGATAGACCCCTATAATCATATATATTCGTAAAGCCCGGTATAAATCATTCCGGACCTACACTCGTTTCTTGAATGTGACCCACACTCCTTGAGACGGGTTGGTCAGAACTGTTCTTGTCACAGTAGGCAAGGGATCCTGAAAGGATGAACATTAATGTAAACGTCAACTTTCAGAAAAGTGTTCCATTATCTAACATTTCTAACATAATCTAGCCTTCCGCCAAAATTTAAGTCATACTTTTATTCCACTTAGTATCAGACGATTTTGTTCATCTGGGGAGAAACTGCCTCTGCTAGGAAATTCATTTAAAAAGTTCCTTTTAACTTCTTTCCAGAAAGCTATTACTTCACTCCACTAAAGGAAAATGCAATGCTACAATGGCTTACAAATTTACCCTATGAGGACAGGCTTAACTTCAGTCTCTGGAAAGACGCAGAGTGCGGGGTGATCTAACAGAGGTGTTCAAGTGGATCAAAGGCTTTAACATGGGTGACGCAAGAAGGGTCACCCTATTATGACAACAGGGCATGACTCGCAGTGATAAATTTGAATTGGACAAATTTAGATTTAAGAAAGGAATAGACAAGAGCTGGTTTACTAATAGAGTGGTCAACGAATGGAATAGACTTTGCAAACATGTAGTGAGCGCTAAAACTATCAGTTGTTTTAAGAAAAGGTTAGACAGTTTTATGGACGGGGATGACAAGTGGTGATGAACATGGAACTGCCTAGTGTAGGCCTTATGGTCTCTTCCCCGATGGGCCGCGAACTATACACTGGACCAACCAACACCATCGTCGACTTCCGGTGGTGTACCTTTGGGTCATCGCTCTTTTGTAGTATTCTCCCACCGGAAGAACACCTGGGAGCCGACTTCCCTTCCGACTTGGTTGGATATCCCCCACGACACACACGAGCATCCATACACTCACATGCTACCGGGGTCTAAGTAAGTGGGGAGATGAAGTTCCAGCCCTTGTCTCCATGCTACTGATACTTGCCGACAACGTAGAGCAAAACTCGGGGCTGTCGAAGACCTTGCACACTTGCACACACCATATCACAAACAGACGTGTCTCAGGATGCTCAGTTCTCTGCACTAGCTGTAGGAACTAGTTCCA
>NC_134793.1:27281980-27291980 GCF_046742065.1 Oratosquilla oratoria | reverse complement strand
TGGAATATTTTGACAAAAATTTACAAAAAAGGAGTGGAAAAGTATGTCCCAAGACAAAAACAAGAAAAAGAATATGTAAAATGCTGGTACAATAAAAGTTGTAGGGAGTTAAAAGACAAAAGAGACAAAGCTTGGACCAGATGGAAAAAAGACAGAAGGCCTGAAAAATGGAAAATATATACTTGTTATAGAAATGAATATGTACAAACGTGCAGAGAGGAAAAGAGAAAATATGAAAAAGATGTCATAGAAAAGTGTAAAGATCAACCAAATCTATTTTACAGATTTGTAAACAACAAATTGAAAAACAAACAAGACTTGGAGAAATTAAGACAAGGAGGAGTTGAATACACAGAGGAAATTGAAATGGCGGAAATTATGAACAAACATTTTAAATCAGTGTTTACAAGGGAGAACATACAACCTGAAGAGATCGAATGGAAAGAGAAAGTCCCTTCCATGAAAGAAATAGAGGTAACAAAGAACGAAATATTGAAACACTTGAGTAATCTTGATGTCAGAAAATCGCATGGACCAGATGAAATAGCAAATTGGATTTTTAAAGAATGCAAGAATGAACTGGCAGACAAAATACATAGCATAATAAACAGTTCCTTGAAAGAAGGAAAAGTCCCAGAAGATTGGAAAAAAGCAAATATAGTACCTATATATAAAGGAGGAAACAAAGAAGACCCTACCAACTATAGACCAGTCTCTCTAACAAGTATAATAGCAAAAATTTGTGAAAGAATTGTCAAAAGTAGACGGGTAAAATATTTAGAAAAAAACAACGCGTTAAATCCAAGGCAATTTGGATTCAGACAAGGACGATCATGCGTCACCAATTTAATATGTTTCTATTCAAGGCTAATAGATATAATACAAGAAAGAGATGTATGGGCGGACTGTGCATTTCTAGACCTAAAAAAAGCTTTTGACAAAGTACCACATAAGAAGTTGCTTAAGAAATTAGAAACTGAAGGAGGAATACAGGGCAAACTGCTTAATTGGATGGAAGACTTTTTGCAAGAAAGAAAAATGAGAGTAGTGATAAGACAGCACCGTTAGCTTCCTATTTAGATGCTTCTCAAAAAATATGATAAGAATCAAATATTATGATTATTAAGGGTTAGGTTATGTTTGGAAGTATCTGTGTGAGAAGCATCCAAATGGAATCAAAGGAATCTAGTGTTCATTATTGCATTAAAAAAGCCAATTGATTACTCACAATTGTTTTGGAGCAAGACTGGATAATGTAGCGTCGCACGGTTGTCGCCAGGGTCAATTTGGCCTCCAGCATTGCGAACCTGGCACCAATACAGTTCCGTGGTCCAGAACCGAAGGCCAGGTACGCCAGTGGGTGTCGATTAGCTCGCTCCTTGGGTAAAAATCTGAAAATATTTAGAGCAAAATATGCAACCGAAGACATAATACGATGATTTCGTTTTCCATTTTTATGTGTAAAAAAAATCCCCACACACACATCCCCTCCTACATCGATTTCAACTTTAGAGAAATGAATAATGTGATATGTAGAAAATGGTACGTTTGGTTTGTCTTCTTCGTTTCGATTTGCTTGGCTCTTTATTCATACCAACTTTAACATACCTCAAAAAGTTAAATGATTAATACGATAATCCTTGCCCTAAATCTAAGTCGTGTTTAATTTTCATTCGTATATATTCCATAAAGTTTCAGCGTGTAAGCGAACACATACTTTGTTGAGAGTGTATGGTTACTGCCAAAAGTGATGGCACCTCTGTTATTTGATCTCTATTTCTTTATCCATTGTTATTCTAAACATCATAAAGCAAGGTAGTTTGGCATGGGGCAGCTGCATCCCTTTCATCCCCATAACACGCAGCGTTTTCATTCATTCCTACTTTACCCGTGAGTATATTGTATCATATTAATACTCTAACGTTCCCTATTTCTATACATGTCTCCACCTTACTCTGTCACCCATATACGTTTTTGCTTGTTCGACATCCTGACCATGAGCCAATGCAGCTCCATTGACCCCATCCCTCCACTTCTTCATTATTCTACCCTTTGGTCTCACTCCCAGAACTACAAATTTAAGACTACCTCGATGATATATATTCCCATCCATTGTCATAGTACCTTTCCTGCCAGGAAGAATAATCTATAGAAAAATATATCAAAATCCCAACAAAGTTATATTGAATTCAGGACATTAGAAATTTGGTAATAATATCACTGCGACGCAAATATAGTAATGATTACAGTGCTACGACGTTATTCAGATATGTTTCTGGTAGCCAATCACAGTTAAAGTTCATTAAGTAAAAAAAAAAAAAAAAAAAAAAAAAATAAGTCTACAGTAGAACGAAGAAGCCAAGAGGACTCTCTCTCTCTCTCTCTCACTCTCTTTTTCGAACCTTTCTGGCCGGAATTCTTCAGGGTCTGGATAGATTTCCGGGTCATGATGGATGCTCCACACGGGTGCCTCCACTACAGCTCCCTTGGGAATGGTCAGGTTCCCGTAGGTCCACTCCTGGGCTGCCTCCCTCAGGACGAAGGAGGGAATTGGAGGGTAGAGTCGCATCGACTCCAAGATAACGGCATCCGTGTAGACCAACGCGTTGAGGTCATCATAAGTCAGATCCTGCCAAAGAAACAGCGTCCTCTTCACTGATTATTTCTCTTGAGCTCGAGAGAGCGGTCTGGCACTAGATTGGACAGATTCCTGAAATGTCCCCCAAAATGACACGATACACACACAGACTCACACACACACACATATGCACACGCACACACACATTATATATATATATATATATATATATATATATATACATACATATATATACATACATATATATATATATATACATATATATATATATATATATGTATATATATATATAACGTAGATGTTGTAACAAAAGAGTAAAATAAAACTTAAACCCACTCTCGGAGAAAGATAAGCTGAGATACAGAGTAAACCGTATATTTCGACAACTAGCTGTGGTCCTCTTCAGCAGTTACAAGTATAGGGTACATATAAGTTCTTGTATATGTACCCTATAATTGTAACTTCTGAAAAGGACCAAAGCTAGTGGTCGAAATATACGGTTTACTCTGTATCTCAGCTTATCTTTCTCCGAGAGTGCGTTTGACTTTTATATGTATATATGTGTATATATATATATATATATATATATATATATATATATATATATATATAATTATATTTGTTTATATACATATGTATATATTACGGGTGAAAACCACTGTTGGAGTAAAAAAGACTGGAGACAGGGAATCTATATATTTCGATTGCAAACTGTAATCCTCTTCAGTAGATACAAAAATGGAATAGTGAGTGCAGAGACATGTTTAAATAATGAACTTAATAGTTCAGCTTTACTTTTGTGAACTTTTTGAAAAAAAAATTGTGGAGTGTTATTATCTAAAAAATAACATACCTGTTCAGAGTAATCATTAAGTTCAGGATGCCTGTATTCTATCAGTTCCCTACATTCCATTACATAATGTTGTAGGGTATGTGAATTTAATATTTAACACAACTTACATGGTACGTCATAGCTTACATATTGCCAACAATATCCCAACCGCATTCTCATGGTTATTGTGTCTACCTTCACCCCATCCTTACCATAAGTCACACTTGTATTTTCAGTTACGTACAAATAATGTTTTATACTTGCAATGCCACTGTTTAATATTCATTGAATTTCTTTTGTTTCCCATTCATTTTTTTGTTCATTGACTTCTTGATTTCGCTGAAACTCACTATGTTTTTAATATCTATATTTTCTTTGCTTCTGACTTCTTTTGCCAATTTGTTAGCAACTTCGTTCAAATGTATGCCAATGTGGGAAGGTATCCAAAAGAAATTCACAGAATAACCTTCCTCATTAACTTGAACCACCAGTTTCTTACATTTCTCTACCACCTCTGCACTCGATGGTTTGTGCAGTGCAATGTAAGAAGTCCACTCTGGCTGTCGCTAAAAACATAGGTATTCTTTTTATGATAAATTACTCCCTTTAATCATTCATATATAGCATGTAATTCTGTGGCTATCGTTGAGGCTTTATCCTCTAGTCTCTTTAAAAGTAAAGTGTCCGTACTTATTTCGTCTTCAAAATATTCTCTTATGACTACACTACACCCTGCTCTAACCCCATTCACTGATCCATCACAGGAAATATGTATGGAATTAATTCTTGGTATAGTATTAATTTGGGACAAGAATTGCTGCCTCAGTTTATTACTGTTCAAATCCCATTTCTTGGTGTCAAACTTGTTTATGTTTATTGATACTTTCAGTGTAGTCAAAGGTTGAGTTTGGTCTCCTCAGGTATTGTACGACAATATTCGAATACTTCATAATCCATTACCGCTTCACGCAGTCTTGTCAGGTATTTGTTCTTTCTAAGGCTGATGTCACACGGGCGGTCTACCCGCCTGACCGCGGCGGGTGAGACGCATTTCCCCACTTGAAACCGCCGCGGCCAGCCCGCCTGGCTATGTCAGACGAGAGGTTTATACATAGGAATCAATATAAAGCGGTTCCGCGGCGGCTGACCCGCTTTGCACCCGCGGCGGCCAACCCGCTCGTCTGGCTAGGGCTTAACAGTGCCTGAAGCTATTTCCACCCCTAATTTCCTTTCACCGTTTCTTATCATCCTTACAATTGACCTTACTGCTAATTCTTTTACTCTATTGTGATGCTTGAAAGATTTAGTTCTAGTCTCATAATTTCGATTCGTGTAGTTCTCGGACAGCCTAATATCATTCTCATGGCTTTATTCTGTATTATTTCTAGTGGTTTCAGTTTGTGTTTTCTTTGCAGTCTATCAACAATGGTGCAGCATAGTCTATCAACGATCTGATTGTGGTTATATACATCATTTTTAGGACAGGGATTCCAGCTCCAATTCCTTTATTGGCCAATACCTGCAACAGCTTTAATCTTGATGTGTAGACATGTTTCAAATAGTCTGTTTCATTTTTCTCATCTGAAATCCAACATGCATACCTAAGTATTTATAATTTAAGACTTTCTCTAAATTGATTCCATTTATTTTGAAGGTTTTATCATTCCCCTTTCGTTTTCGTGCTTGTACTTTATTTTCATTTATTACTAATGTCTAGGCATAGACTTTTAAGTTTTGCCAATGCCTTTTCCATTATGTTTTTGTTTGTACATTGTAGTACTATATCATCCGCATAGATGATGACCTGTGTTCCTGGGGTAAAGTTATGCCGTGCAATTTTGTCCATCAACACATTAGTGTGGGACTGAGTACATCACCTTGTGGTGTCCCCAAGTCCATTTCCATTATGTTAGATTCACACCTTTGATACCATACTTTTACTTTTCTTCCACTTAAATAGTTCTTTACCCATAGTAGCAATTTCTCTTTAACACCTTTATTTGCTAATTCCACTATTATAACATATTTATTGGCAGTGCGTACAGATCACTCATTGTGTGAACCCACCTATACCCGTCTAATCAACTATGTAAATTTTTTCAGGAGCAGGACAAGGAAGAGGAAAAGGGGAAGGGGGGTAAATGTGGTGGACAAGTCCCCCACATGTGCTTCGACGCGGTATTTTGGCTTATAGCATCGCCGCCGCGCGCGCACACACACACACACACACACACACACACACACACACACACACACACACACACACACACACACACACACACACACACACTTTCAACGAACGGACGGCTTGAAGAACGTTCTGAAGAAAAGTGCAGATTGTGGATCCCAACGCAAAGAGAAGTGCCTTTTTGTATTTGCAGGGTGGGGGGAAATTGCTCGTGGGGTAGTGGGAAAGTAAGGAAAGAGGAGAGGGGGAGGGATTGCTGGGGAAATGGAAGGTAATGAGGAGGTGGAGGAATTGGCCCTGACGGGCCGCCGAAAGGTGGACAAACGACCGCAAGACGAGCTAAAAGACAGCTATAGAAGAGATTTGAAAAAGAACAGCTTTCCTCACAGAGTAATAGACAGTTGGAACAAGTTAGATGAGAAAGTGGTGTGTGCAAAAACAATACATGAATTTAAAAATAGTTTAGATAAAATGAGATATGAAGACGGGACCCCACGAGCATAGCTCCCCTTCCCGTAAAATACAACTAGGTACAACTAGGTAAATACACACACACACTTTCAACGAACGGACGGCTTGAAGAACGTTCTGAAGAAAAGTGCAGATTGTGGATCCCAACGCAAAGAGAAGTGCCTTTTTGTATTTACAGGGTGGGGGGAAATTGCTCGTGGGGTAGTGGGAAAGTAAGGAAAGAGGAGAAGGGGAGGGATTGCTGGGAAAATGGAAGGTAATGAGGAAGTAGAGGACTTGGTCCAAACAGACCGCCGTAAAGTAAACAAACGACCACAAGACGAGCTGGAGGACGACGGAATGTCTAATAAGAATGTAAAGATTAGAAGTATAGATAGGAACAATACAGTAGAAAGTTATGAGAATATTTTCAAGGGATTTAAAGAGAGTGGGGGGGACACAAACCCCCCCCGACTGACAAGACTAGAGAAGAAGGTTGATAAGGTGATCGAGGACTTGGAGAGTAGGTTAGGTCATATGAACACCATTTTACAAAGGGTTGAAAGATTGGAAGAACTGGAAAAGGCGAATAAAAACTTAACTGATGAAATAGAAGACCTAAAAAGACAGTTAAGAGAGGTAAAGGTGGAGAATGAGGAATTGAAGAAGAATAGTAAAGAAAACAGAGAAACGATAGCTAAAGAAAGTAAAAATTGGAAGAAAACCCAAGAAGGAAATAAGGTTTCATTCACTGACATAGTCAAACAGCAATTGAAAGAACATACTGAAGACTCAGTTATTAAAGTGATGAGACAGAAGGAGAATATAGTAAGGGATTTAGCAGACAAGAAGAAATGTATAATTATATTAGGAATGGAAGAGAAACACAACACAGATAGAACCACAAGAATCAAAGAGGAAAATGAAAAAGTAAGCCAATTACTAGAATCAGTTCAGGAAGATGAACCAGAAATTATGAAACAAATCGAAGAGAAATTTAGACTCGGAAAGTATAGCACAGACAAGACCAGACCAATTAAGATTAAATTCAAGTCACAAACAACGGCAGAGAATATCTTATCCAAAACAGGGAAACTAGCAACAAGTGAACAATACAAAAAGATATGGATAAAAAGAGAAATGAATAAAGAGGAAAGAGAGGAAGAAAAGCAGAAAAGACTGGAAGCTAAGGCAAAAAACGAGAACAGAACGGAGTCAGAGAAAGAGAGATTCTATTGGAGAGTAGTGAACATGAAACTAAGGAAGTTCGACATACAAAAGAAAAACATAAGGGAAACAGAGAACACAATGGAAGTGGCAGAAAACTAAGAGTGTCTTACACAAATATAGATGGATTAATAACAGGATTGAATGAGCTGAATGATTATTTGAAAGAAAAAGAACCGGACATAATGGGAATTGTAGAAACAAAATTAAAAGGCCCACTACCACCCAACAGTGTAGGACATGATGCATACAATTATTGGATTAGAAACAGAGAGAAAAAGCAAGGGGGTGGAGTTATGTTCCTGACTAAGAAGGATATAAACGTGAAAGGTGTCATATATGGAAAGAATACAGTAGAGATGATTATGATAGAAGTGGAAGACAGAGATAAGAAGAGCAGAAAATTTGTGATCAATTATGTGCCTCCGAAAACAGCCTCATGGGAGGAGAGTGAATATAAAAGTATGTTAGAGGACACAAAGATAGCATTAACTAAAATAATGGAAGACGGAGGAAGAATAATTATGATGGGCGACTTTAATTGCAAAGAAATCTGCTGGGAAGAAATGACAGTAAAGAGTGGTGATGACTCATGGGGAAATGCTCTACTTGAGATGATTACTGACCATTCAATGACACAATGGATACAAGAGAACACTAGGTATAGAAATGAAGAAGAACCATCGAGGCTAGACTTAATAATTACATCTGAACCTAGAATAGTGGACAAGATTGAATATAAAACACCAATAGGTAAAAGTGACCACATATTGATTGAACTGGAACTTAATGAAGAAAAATATATCAAAAGAAATGAACAATATAGAAAAGGAAGAATGATGTATGAAAAAACAAACTTTGATAAAATAAGAGAATTCTTCCAACAAGAAAACTGGGAAGAAATATACAAAGAAGAAACATCAGTGGAAGAGAAATGGAATATTTTGACAAAAATTTACAAAAAAGGAGTGGAAAAGTATATCCCAAGACAAAAACAAGAAAAAGAATATGTAAAATGCTGGTACAACAAAAGTTGTAGGGAGTTAAAAGACAAAAGAGACAAAGCCTGGACCAGATGGAAAAAAGACAGAAGACCTGAAAAATGGAAAATATATACCTGTTATAGAAATGAATATGTACAAAAGTGCAGAGAGGAAAAAAGAAAATATGAAAAAGATGTTATAGAAAAGTGTAAAGATCAACCAAAACTATTCTACAGATTTGTAAACAATAAACTGAAAAACAAACAAGACTTGGAGAAATTAAGACAAGGAGGAGTTGAATACACTGAGGAAATGGAAATGGCAGAAATTATGAACAAACATTTTAAATCAGTGTTTACAAGGGAAAATATACAACCTGAAGAGATTGAGTGGAAAGAAAAAGTCCCCCCTATGGAAGAAATAGAAGTAACAAAGAATGAAATATTGACACACTTGGGTAATTTTGATGTCACAAAATCGCATGGGCCAGATGAAATAGCAAACTGGATTCTGAAAGAATGCAGGAATGAACTGGCAGACAAAATACATAGCATAATAAGCAGTTCCTTAAAAGAAGGAAAAGTTCCAGAAGATTGGAAAAAAGCAAATATAGTACCTATATATAAAGGAGGAAATAAAGAAGAACCTACCAACTATAGACCAGTCTCTCTAACAAGTATAATAGCAAAAATTTGTGAAAGAATTATCAAAAGTAGATGGGTAAAATACTTGGAAAAAAACAACGTACTAAATCCAAGGCAATTTGGATTCAGACAAGGACGATCATGCGTCACCAATTTAATATGTTTCTATTCAAGGCTAATAGATATAATACAAGAAAGAGATGGATGGGCTGATTGTGCATTTCTAGACCTAAAAAAAAGCTTTTGACAAAGTACCACATAAGAAGTTGCTTAAGAAATTAGAATATGAAGGAGGAATACAAGGTAAATTGCTAAATTGGATGGAAGACTTTTTGCAAGAAAGAAAAATGAGAGTAGTGATAAGAGATCAACACTCAAAATGGGATGAAGTAATAAGTGGTGTTCCGCAAGGAACAGTTCTGGCCCCAATAATGTTTGCTATATATATTAATGATATGGATGAAGGAATTGAAAGCTATATGAGCTTCTTTGCAGATGATGCAAAACTACTGAAAAGAGTGAAAACTGAAGAAGATTGTGAATCACTACAGAGAGATCTAAATAAAGTACAAGAATGGAGTAGGAAGTGGGAGATGGAGTTCAATACAAAAAAGTGAAGTATAATGGAATTTGGAAAAAGCAAAAACAGAATAACAGGATCATATAATTTGGGAGAAGAAGGAATAAAAAAAGTAGAAAATGAGAAGGACCTGGGAGTCATTGTTATGAATAATATGTCACCTGAGAAACATATAAATAAGATTTTTGGAGAAACTTATAATTTAATAAGAACAATCAAAGTGGCATTTACATACCTGGATGAAGAAATGGTGAGGAAAATCCTAATCACCCTGATAAGACCAAGATTGGAATATGCAGCAACGATATGGTCACCAAGTACAAAAAAATGTATAAAAAAACTTGAAAGAATACAAAGAGCAATCACAAAACTGGCACCAACACTCTCAAAACTATCATATGAAGAGAGACTACAAAAACTTAAACTACAGACACTAGAGCAAAGAAGAGAGAGAGGAGATTTGATAGCTATTTACAGAATCATGAAAGGCATAGAAA
>NC_134793.1:27249480-27279480 GCF_046742065.1 Oratosquilla oratoria | reverse complement strand
GTGTGTGTGTGTGTGTGTGTGTGTGTGTGTGTGTGTTTACCTAGTTGTATTATACGGGAAGGGAGCTATGCTCGTGGTAACCCGTCTTTGTATCTTTCAGCATCAAGTTTTTTCTTAAAATCTTGAATAGTGTTTGCACACACTGTTTCTTTATCTAAATTATTCCAGGTATCCAGTACTCTATGTGGGAAGCTATTTTTTTTCAGATCTCTTCTATAATTATCCTTTTTGAGTTTCTTTTCGTGTCCTCTTGTTTTTCCATTGTCCCATTTTAATAAATCATTCCTATCTAGGATTTCCATTCCTTTCATGATTCTATGTGTGTGTGTGTGTGTGTGTGTGTGTGTGTGTGTGTGTGTGTGTGTGTGTGTGTGTGTGTGTGTGTGTGTGTGTGTGTGTGTGTGTGTGTGTGTGTGTAATTTTGACAAACTTTTTACAAATATACAGCATATGACGACTTTATTTTGATGGAAAAAAATATTTTGTAAGAAGCTTCTAGAGCTAGACAAGTGACTTGAAAAAACCGTATGCAGTTCCTGAGTTGCACGTTGAAACCACTGCACTAATACAGTAGAGACAACAGTCCAACGTTTCCTCTCAGAGAGATCAAGGGAGAGCCCATCAACGAAATTCGATGCAATAACAATTATCATAATTTTATACTAATATTCAAGTCTATTCATAATGCATATGTATTACAATTTATTGCATGGCAAACGATCTGTGCAAATGTATGTTAATATCAAACACGGGAATGTTCATTTTCGTCATTGCAGTAAGGAGCAGGGACCGCATTTTTTACAGAACCTATGCGTCTAAAGTCAAGGAAACGCTTTGTTTACTAAGTGCATAATAAACTATGCACTAATATCCTCTCTCCGGTCCTGAAACTTTACTTACACCGCTCCCCCTCTTAATATGAAACAATTCTTTCTTTACTTTATTTTCTTTTTAATGAAACATAGCGTAGCTATAACTAAAACCCTCAGTATCAATAGTAAGATTTTTAAAAGCCTCTGAACAGTCACTCCTCCAGAATCTTACTATGCGATACCTTTGGGTGTTATTCAATTAGTGTAATTCTATTTATAAACAAGTATTTATACTATATGTAATATAATGTTTGGATATTTCAAACACAAACGAAAATTATTCGTTGTCAAATTCTGGAGAGGCGACAAGAATTTTAGTAGCGAATATGGATATAAATTATAAGGATATAATATATATGGATATAAATGAAGCGAACTAAGTATACAACATACGAAATAGGCACTCCATAAGAAACTCTATGGTTTGTTGTGAAGTAGAGTCCACTGTGAAGTCATTGACATTCCAAATAGATGATTAGATAGACATGACTATACTGCGTACGAACAGATCCTTCTCTGTTTGTTCCGCGTTCTTCCCCTGTGCCAAGCGGTCGATAAAGTCACTTATACAACTGCCATCTTTCCACCGATATTATGGTTGGCGTCGTTCTAGCTTTTACATCTTACATTTTTTCTATCTAAACGCTGTTGACTAGATTTTTTTTTCTTTTTACAGAAGACGTGCGAACCTACGAAATAAATTCCCGTGATATTTTAGCAAACGATGTTTCACACCACATTTATCATGCCACAACGAGTTCATTCTTTCATTGCATCGTCCTTTGACGACTGAATAGTTACTTACTCTTAGGCCTAAAATAATGTAACTTAATTCGAGCAAATCTGGAGACACTATAACATCACATGCATGATCCTTTGACGACTGAATTGTGTTGCTTACTCTTAGGCCTAAAACATTGTAACAGCCGAGCAAACCTGGAGACACTATCACATCACATGCATCACCGCGTTGGCGGACGTGCAGAAATTAGATGTGAAATAAAAATTCGTTCATACCCGCCTACCTAGCCTGTTAAACGTCTGCTACTGCTTATGCCAAGGGTTCTCAGCCTTACTTGGCCCATTCACCCCTTTCACCATTTGTCTGAATGTCATTCCCCCCCTCCTTTCCAAGATTGCCTGTTTCAAAAAGTGCATTCTAAATAGTATGCAAATATTACTAAAAACCCTTTTATTTTTTCCAAATTAGTATATATTTTTCCAATATTATCATAATTCCAGCCCAGGTGACAGGCCAGATAGGCCAAAACCTATGATTGCTTTCCTCACCGCGTAAACTGACTGGTCACAATTTCACCCCTAATGAGAACCCCCGGCTTATGCCATTTTCCAATTTCTTTCCACAATTGCGCTCAACGGTATATAACGTTCTCAAATCTAAAAGCTCCGTTCAAGCTGTCTCTGACTTCATATCATGTTTATACGTATAGAAAACTATAGGAACATCATCTGACAACATTCTGAGTGCATCTTGAAGTTTGTGGCAACTTTTGCTGGCTCGCTACAAGGTAGCAAAGAAACGTTTTCAGTACATGGTGAGCGTTCATCATAGAATTGTATTTTTATATTTCCTTGAAATATTCCAAAAAGGGACACTTTTGTTTTCCTGGATTTTTCATGTGTGTTTACCTAGTTGTATGTGTGTGTGTGTGTGTCGTTTTTCTCCATTTTCTTGTCATTGAATATAAATTTTTTTAAATAAAAAGAAATCAAGCCATTTTTTCTTTTCCCTAATATGTTCATTATTCCAACATTGATCAAATATGTATATTTACGTCAAAATAGACAAATGAATTGTTTGAAAAATACAAAAATTATACAACACAAGCAAACAAGTTCTTAAGAAATGAGTAATAGAAAAGAGGGTGACGCTGTCAAAGCGCCGATGGTCGCGGAGGGTGACGCTAACAGGCTAGAAGACAACAACCGTAATACCTCCGTCGGCCGTGAGGCGTCGCTGTTGATTTCATCAAAAGTGCAACCAAAGGAATGAACAGCCCTTCCATGGTACAGCACTCCTGTTAATACTAACCTTCTCACCCACAACATTGTTGATCTCTTCAAACAGCTTGTCCTGGACGTCTGAGTGGACTGAGAGTAGGTGAAAGGTGTATCCAAGCGCGTTGCTTGTAGTCTCGTAGCCGGCCAACACAAACATGAACGCGTTCTCCACCACTTCCCTCTCTTGGAGAAACGACACACGTGCAAATAGTGAACAAAAATTTGCATATTTTCAATTTTCCATTTCAAGCACAAGCACACACACACACACACACACACACACACACACACACACACACACACACACACACACACACACACACACACACACACACACACACACACACACACACACACACACACGGTTGGTAGAGTACCAGACTATTGTTACGGAGGTGCCAGCAATATCTGGTTCGAATCCTGCCCAGGGCTGAAATTATTTCAGTATCGCTGCGCTTCGAATCGTTACTCCAACTCTCGTGGGCGGGGAGTTGGGTGTGTGTGTGCGTGTAAGGTCATAGCATTACCTATAGATCGGTCACACGAGCTCTGAGCTCTCTTCCGGGAGAGAAATAGCTGTCGATCAAGAGTCCAACACGTGATCCAAAGACCAAGTGAATACACACACACACACACACACACACACACACACACACACACACACACACACACACACACACACACACACACACACACACACACACACACACACACACACACACAGACGTATTACATGTCAAATAATTCCGACAGTCGTCCCTGCTCGAACCGGACATACGCCGTCAATGGCGATTCTATTCAGGTATTACAACGGTGTTAGTCAATCAAAGATTCCTACCAACTTAACAACGAGATATGAGTGGGCTTAGTTCTCCGTAAAACAAAGTTAGGACGCCAGTTAGCAGTCGACTTAGTTCTTTGGGAGTTAGATAAACTTCCAAGTTGAAGAATTTTAAGTCTCAATAGTTCAGTCGGAACAAATTCGGCTTTGCAGCTCGCAAAGTATCGGTTCGAGCCCGCGGATGACTGTCGGAATTATATATATATATATATATATATATATATATATATATATATATATATATATATATATTCATATATATATATATTTATATATATATTCATATATATATATATTTATATATATATATATATATATATATATATATATATATATATATATACACATGAACAGTATAGCGTGCACTCATAAACGTAAACAATTCCTTGGATTATAAAATACAATTGTCATTGAGATTATGTCTACCAATTCATTCCAAACACACACACACACACACACACACACACACACACACACACACACACACACACACACACACACACACACTTCAGCGAATGGACGGCTTGGATGACGTTCTGAAGAAAACTGAAGTCTGTGGATCCCAACGCAAAGAGAAGTGCCTAGTGTTTTTACAGGGTGAGGGGGAAATTGCTCGTGGAGTAGTGGGAAAGTAGGGAAAGAGGAAAAGGGGAGGGATTACTGAGGGAAATGGAAGGAAATGAGGAGGGAGTAGACTTGGCCCAGCCAGACAAGCGAAAGGTAAACAAAAGGCTGAGTGAGGATGAAATGTCTAATAAAATTGTAAAGATTAGAAGTATAGAGAGGAGCAATACAGTAGAAAGTGACGAGAATATGTTCCAGGGATTTAAAGAGGGTGGGGGGGACACAACCCCCCCCCCCGACTGATAAGACTAGAGGAGAGAGTTGATAAGGTGATCGAGGACTTGGAACGTAAGTTAGGTAATGTTGATTCCATTTTCCAGAGAATTGAAAGGTTGGAACAACTAGAGAAGGCAAACAGAAACTTAACTGAAGAAATAGAGGACCTAAAAAGACAGTTAGGAAATGTAAAGGAGGAGAATGAGAAATTGAAGAAGAATAGTAATGAAAACAGAGAGAAAATAGCTACAGAAGCTAAAAATTGGAGAACAACCCAAGAAGGGAATAAGGTTTCATTCACTGACATAGTCAAACAGCAATTGAAAGAACATAATGAAGACTCAGTTATTAAAGTGATGAGACAGAAGGAGAATATAGTAAGAGAATTAGCTGACAAAAAGAAATGTATAATTATATTAGGAACGGAAGAGAAACATAACCCAGATAGAACCGCAAGAATCAAGGAGGAAAATGAAAGAGTAAGCAGTTTATTAAAATTAGTCCAGGAAGATGAACCAGAAATTATAAAGGAAATTGAGGAAAAATTCAGACTCGGAAAATATAGTACAGATAAGACCAGACCAATTAAGATTAAATTCAGGTCACAAACAACGGCAGAGAAAATTCTATCCAAAACAGGGAAACTAGCAACAAATGATCAATATAAAAAGGTATGGATAAAAAGAGAAATTAATAAGGAGGAAAGAGAGGCAGAAAAGCAGAAAAGACTTGAAGCTAAGGCAAAAAACGAGGAAAGAACGGAGTCAGAGAAAGAGAGATTCTATTGGAGAGTAGTGAACATGAAAATAAGGCAGTTCGACATACTAAAGAAAAACATAAGGGAAACAGAGAACACAATGGAAGTGGCAGAAAACTAAGAGCGTCTTACACAAATATAGATGGATTGATAACAGGATTGAATGAACTGAATGATTATTTGAAAGAAAAAGAACCGGACATAATGGGAATTGTAGAAACAAAATTAAAAGGCCCACTACCACCCAACAGTGTAGGACATGATGCATACAATTATTGGATTAGAAACAGAGAGAAAAAGCAAGGGGGTGGAGTGATGTTCCTGAATAAGAAGGATATAAACGTGAAAGGTGTCATATATGGAAAGAATACAGTAGAGATGATTATGATAGAAGTGGAAGACCGAGGTAAGAAGAGCAGAAAATTTGTGATCAATTATGTGCCTCCGAAAACAGCCTCATGGGAGGAGAGTGAACATAAAAGTATGTTAGAGGACACAAAGATAGCATTAACTAAAATAATGGAAGACGGAGGAAGAATAGTTATGATGGGCGACTTTAATTGCAAAGAAATCTGCTGGGAAGAAATGACAGTAAAGAGTGGTGATGACTCATGGGGAAATGCTCTACTTGAGATGATTACTGACCATTCAATGACACAATGGATACAAGAGAACACTAGGTATAGAAATGAAGAAGAACCATCGAGGCTAGACTTAATAATTACATCTGAACCTAGAATAGTGGACAAGATTGAATATAAAACACCAATAGGTAAAAGTGACCACATATTGATTGAACTGGAACTTAATGAAGAAAAATATATGAAAAGAAATGAACAATATAGAAAAGGAAGAATGATGTATGAAAAAACAAACTTTGATAAAATAAGAGAATTCTTCCAACAAGAAAACTGGGAAGAAATATACAAAGAAGAAACATCAGTGGAAGAGAAATGGAATATTTTGACAAAAATTTACAAAAAAGGAGTGGAAAAGTATGTCCCAAGACAAAAACAAGAAAAAGAATATGTAAAATGCTGGTACAACAAAAGTTGTAGGGAGTTAAAAGACAAAAGAGACAAAGCCTGGACCAGATGGAAAAAAGACAGAAGACCTGAAAAATGGAAAATATATACTGGTTATAGAAATGAATATGTACAAAAGTGCAGAGAGGAAAAAAGAAAATATGAAAAAGATGTTATAGAAAAGTGTAAAGATCAACCAAAACTATTCTACAGATTTGTAAACAATAAACTGAAAAACAAACAGGACTTGGAGAAATTAAGACAAGGAGGAGTTGAATACACTGAGGAAATGGAAATGGCAGAAATTATGAACAAACATTTTAAATCAGTGTTTACAAGGGAAAATATACAACCTGAAGAGATTGAGTGGAAAGAAAAAGTCCCCCCCTATGGAAGAAATAGAAGTAACAAAGAATGAAATATTGACACACTTGGGTAATTTTGATGTCAGAAAATCGCATGGGCCAGATGAAATAGCAAACTGGATTCTGAAAGAATGCAGGAATGAACTGGCAGACAAAATACATAGCATAATAAGCAGTTCCTTAAAAGAAGGAAAAGTTCCAGAAGATTGGAAAAAAGCAAATATAGTACCTATATATAAAGGAGGAAATAAAGAAGAACCTACCAACTATAGACCAGTCTCTCTAACAAGTACAATAGCAAAAATTTGTGAAAGAATTATCAAAAGTAGATGGGTAAAATACTTGGAAAAAAACAACGTACTAAATCCAAGGCAATTTGGATTCAGACAAGGACGATCATGCGTCACCAATTTAATATGTTTCTATTCAAGGCTAATAGATATAATACAAGAAAGAGATGGATGGGCTGATTGTGCATTTCTAGACCTAAAAAAAGCTTTTGACAAAGTACCACATAAGAAGTTGCTTAAGAAATTAGAATATGAAGGAGGAATACAAGGTAAATTGCTAAATTGGATGGAAGACTTTTTGCAAGAAAGAAAAATGAGAGTAGTGATAAGAGATCAGCACTCAAAATGGAATGAAGTAATAAGCGGTGTCCCGCAGGGAACAGTTCTGGCCCCAATAATGTTTGCTATATATATTAATGATATGAATGAAGGAATTGAAAGCTATATGAGCTTCTTTGCAGATGATGCAAAACTACTGAAAAGAGTGAAAACTGAAGAAGATTGTGAATCACTACAGAGAGATCTAAATAAAGTACAAGAATGGAGTAGGAAGTGGGAGATGGAGTTCAATACAAAAAAGTGTAGTATAATGGAATTTGGAAAAAGCAAAAACAGAATAACAGGATCATATAATTTGGGAGAAGAAGGAATAAAAAAAGTAGAAAATGAGAAGGACCTGGGAGTCATTGTTATGAATAATATGTCACCTGAGAAACATATAAATAAGATTTTTGGAGAAACTTATAATTTAATAAGAACAATCAAAGTGGCATTTACATACCTGGATGAAGAAATGGTGAGGAAAATCCTAATCACCCTGATAAGACCAAGATTGGAATATGCAGCAACGATATGGTCACCAAGTACAAAAAAATGTATAAAAAAACTTGAAAGAATACAAAGAGCAATTACAAAATTGGCACCAACACTCTCAAAACTATCATATGAAGAGAGACTACAAAAACTTAAACTACAGACACTAGAGCAAAGAAGAGAGAGAGGAGATTTGATAGCTATTTACAGAATCATGAAAGGCATAGAAATTACTGATAGAGAGAATCTGATAAAATGGGATGACAGAAATACAAGAGGACACGGAAAGAAAATAAAAAAAGACAGCTATAGAAGAGATTTGAAAAAGAACAGCTTTCCTCACAGAGTAATAGACAGTTGGAACAAGTTAGATGAGAAAGTGGTGTGTGCAAAAACAATACATGAATTTAAAAATAGTTTAGATAAAATGAGATATGAAGACGGGACCCCACGAGCATAGCTCCCCTTCCCGTAAAATACAACTAGGTAAATACAACTAGGTAAATACACACACACACACACACGCACGCACGCACACCGACGTACACGCAGCTCTCTTCTCGTAAAATATAACTAGGTAAACACACACACACACACACACACACACACACACACACACACACACACACACACACACACACACACACACACACACACACACACACACACACTCGCACGCACGCACGCACGCACACACAGTACAAGAGTGTACTACAGTTACATGCAGGTCAGGTAAACAACCCGCTTTTAGGCTTTACCTGGTCCCACAGGGCACTTGATTAGGACCGCAGACAGACACTCACCTGTTAGCTTGGTCTTGGCACTGACACTGTTCTCTTCTGTCGATGCATCCAGAAGCAGCTGCAGGGCATCCTGGCGCACGTACTTCTGAGGAGACGATTATCGTCATTTAAGACTTTCACATAAAATGCCACCCACTTTAGATTTTTTTCATCTTCATACATATACATACCTAAAGGGAAACACTAAAACCCATTGACAGCAATATATAAAAACTGAAATAATGGGAGCTCTGTATATGATAACCGCTACCTAAGGTCCTCTTTGAGTGAAGAGATACAAAATTCACATCTCAGTTTCTTCTATCTACAGTAGTATGTTTTAGTATCTTACATACGCACACGCACATACATACACATAATGATATACATATGTATTCGCATATGTTTATACATATATATGTATATATGTATATATATATATATATACATATATACATATATACATATATATATATACATATATACATATATATATATATATAAATATATACATATATATATATATATATATATATATATATATATATAATATCTATATATATATATATATGTAGGGTGTTCCAAAAGTATATGTCACATTCTAAGGACTCGTGTATCTTGAACTACAAATAGTAGCAAGGTGTAACTGGTACCATTTAAAAGCTAAAATTATTAAGACTTCTGTTAATCCTATAGGTCTCCAGATCTCATTCCATGCGACTTCTTCCTCTGGGGATATTTGAAAGAATTTGTGTATGTACCTCCCCTTCCAAGAGACGCTGGATGACCTGGAGACTCTAATAACAGAAGCCTTGGGAACCATAGACAAGGCTATGCTAGGTCGGGTTTGGCAAGAAATAGATTATTTATCGTTCGGATGTGTGCCGTGTAACCCAAGGCGCACACATTGAACACCTTTCAAAATTAATAAATTAGATTCTTACACTTTTGTATTCATATTTCTTGTTCATAAATTTGAAATTATAAGCTTTTAGGATATATAAATCCAGTTTTAATATCCTCAATAGTTATTAAGATATGAAATATCGTAATGTGACATATACTTTTGGAACACCCTGTATGTGTGTGTGTGTGTGTGTGTGTGTGTGTATTCACCTTGGTCTTTGGATCACGTGCTGGACTCGTGGTGTGTGTGTGTGTGTGTGTGTGTGTGTGTGTGTGTGTGTGTGTGTGTAAGTGTGTGTGTGTGTGTACATGTGTGTGTGCATTTCTACTGTGTGTACATTAACTGGTTCACGTTCTTCCTCCTTAGGAACTTCTGGGTCGGCGCTTATATTCTTAAATTCACCAAAAAACTACGCAAATCTTTATCACATCTACATCCTCCAGGATTTACTTTTTACTAATTAGTTATGCAAAAGAAACGCCCCCCCCAAAAAATAAAATAAAATAAAAATATATATACATATATATATATATACATACATATATATACATATATATACATCAAGGATTACTATTACACAGGACGTGCGCACCCAGATTCTTGGGTCCGCTAGCGGAGGCTATTGGTTTCTTTGTAATCTAACATTTGATATTGGACAAATATATCAAAACTAGAAACCTAACATTGTATATAGGAGAAATATATCAACTATTGACTTATTCAATGCAGTGTAAGTTGATATAAACTTTTATAGTGAAATAAGAAACTATTTTTAAGGTACTGTTATGCTTTGAAATGCCAATTTTAGCCGGATTTAACAGGTATTTTATATGAGGTTAGTGGACACCAGAGTTGGCGATTTTTTTTTTATTATCTTTTTAGAAAATATAAAAATATTATTTTTTATTTAAATCAGATTTATTTGATTTAAATAGATTTTTTATAGATTTTAAATATTGTGGGATTGCTATCAGATATGCGATCTGATTGCTAAAGGACATTTTTAGCATATCAATATAAGGAGCAGTGTTATATAGACTTGCCACAAGTATACAAGGAACGGTATAAGCCTACATGTAGTATATATCACTGTACAGCCCACAACAAGTTTCCACAAGATTCTTGTTGAAACTTGTTCTAGGTAAGCAGCTTCTCACGAGTCAGTTGCTGCTTTTGAATCAACCATGAAGGATGTCTTCTGGACCTGGCAGAGTGGTTCCTTCAGGCAGAAAAAATTATCCTGTCTGAAATTATTTTGAAAAACTACCAACAACTTCTGGCAAAGGGTACCGAGCTAAATGCAAAGACTGCAGTCAGGAACTACAGGGTATTGTGTCAAGATTAAAATCTCACAGATATAAATGCCAAGGTCAGCTACAACATACAGAAGAAGAAATTGATGACCTAGGTAAATAATTTTACTTATATTGTGTGCATTTCTTCCTTTTCTTACGCAACTATATAAATTTGGTGAACAATGGAGAGCATGTGCAATAAAAATGTGAAGGCCTAAAGAGATGATACTTGAACTTCATTACTTCTAAATTTGGGTAATGACTATATCACTATAATATACTGTATCCACTCAACTTTGGGGCCTAGATGATTGTTATTCATTTCATTCAACATTGTGTAATATATTTCATAGGTACCATTGGAATTCAGCCCACATGGGATTCAGCCCAAAGGGATTTAGCCTAACCTAACCCTACTAACCCATTATTTTTAGTGAATTTAAAAGTGGACTGAATCCTGTGTGGGCTGAATTCCAAGCCCACCTATTTCATATCCTGTTAATTATTTCGAAATAATTTAGTGGCTTGTGTGAATATGATCATTGTCTAAAAAAGATAACTACTGTACTCAAAAGTAGCCTAAATCACACTGTATTCATTCCTTTATAAATTATGCAATATGCTAAACTTTTCTGTTTCCATTTCAGGATCTTTATCAACAGCTTTAATCCCTTCATCATCGGCTCCACTTGAATTATCTGCAAACCTGACTCCACCATTAAAAAGGTCACTATCAGACTCCTCCACAGGCGCCACTTCTGCTAAATAATTTTCATCTAAAAGAAAGTCATCAACATCTCTGGACAGATTTATCATAAAAACTTCAGCCTCTCAAAAGGAAAATCTCGACAAAGAAGTTGCAAGAATTATATATGCTACAAAGTCACCATTTCGTCTTGTTCAGCATCCTCAGTTTCTCAAGATAGTTCAGAACCTGAGGCCAGGTTACATTCCTCCATCCAGTAAAGATATTGCTGATAAGTACTTGGATCTTGTGTATGAAAAGGAATATAAAAAGTGTGCAGATGACCTGAATAATGAAACTCTATATCTTTCAATTGATGGGTGGTCTAACATCCATAATGAGCCCATAATATGTGTCACTCTAACAACATCCACTGATCAGATTTATTTAGTTGACACAATAGACACATCAAGGAAACCTCACACTGCTGAATATCTTCTACAACTTACACAAAATTCGATCAAGAAGGCTGAACAAGATTTTGGTTGTCATATTGGAAGTGTTGTGACAGACAATGCAGCAAATGTCACCAAGATGAGAAAATTCTTGGAGGAATCGAGTGAACCTGAGAATACCGTCCTCACATACGGCTTATACCGTTCCTTGTATACTTGTGGCAAGTCTATATAACACTGCTCCTTATATTGATGAGCTAAAAATGTCTTTTAGCAATCACATCGTATATCAGATAGCAATCCCACAATATTAAAATCTATAAAAAATCTATTTAAATAAAAAAATCTGATTTAAATAAAAAATAGATTTTTACAGTTTTTAAAAAGATAAAAAAAAAAAAAAAAAAAAAAAAAAACGCCAACCCTGGTGTCCACTAACCTCATACAATAATACCTGTTAAGTCCGGCTAAAATTGGCATTTCAAAGCATAACAGTGCCTTAAAAATAGTTTCTTATTTCACTATAAAAGTTTATATTAACTTATACTGCATTGAATACGTCAATAGTTGATATATTTGTCCTATATACAATGTTAGGTTTCTAGTTTTGATATATTTGTCCAATATAAAATGTTAGGTTACAAAGAAAGCAATGGCCTGCGTTCGCGGACCCAGGGATCTGGGTGCGTACGTCCTGTGTAATAGCAGTCCTTGATATACATATACATGTATATATGTATATGTATATGTATATGTATATGTATATGTATATGTTTATATATATATATATATTCGTGAAGTAAGGAAGCAGGTTTTCTTTGATGCATGTAGAATTAAATACGACAGCATTCTGACAATTGTTAAACTTTTTCTTAATGTTTTCTATTTGTCTTATCAACTTTTTTCCAGTTGTAGGGTGAGCTGATACAAGTTCTCCAAAGTTTTCCATTTAATATTCTCGAGCTTTCGTCTTCAAAGAGACATCATCAGGATTGACAAAATTTCTGAAATAATGAATACAAATGTTGGTACATATAAGTTACAAAATAAATTACAAAAATACAAATACAAATAAACAGGTAGAACAAAAGATATATAACGAGAGTTATTACTTACGTCTACAAGGAAAGTACAAATGATAGAGAGAGAGAAAGGTTTAAATACATAAACTGCTATCCGAGTTCCCATTACGGAGTCAGACGATCCGCCAGACTCCGTAATGGGAACTCGGATAGCAGTTTATGTATTTAAACCTTTCTCTCTCTCTATCATTTGTACTTTTCTTGTAGACGTAAGTAATAACTCTCGTTATATATCTTTTGTTCTACCTGTTTATTTGTATTTGTATTTTTGTAATTTATTTTGTAACTTATATGTACCAACATTTGTATTCATTATTGCAGAAATTTTGTCAATCCTGATGATGTCTCTTTGAAGACGAAAGCTCGAGAATATTAAATGGAAAACTTTGGAGAACTTGTATCAGCTCACCCTACAACTGGAAAAAAGTTGATAAGACAAATAGAAAACATTAAGAAAAAGTTTAACAATTGTCAGAATGCTGTCGTATTTAATTCTACATGCATATATATATATATATATATATATATATATATATATATATATATATGTATACATATATACAGTATATATATATATATATATATATATTTGAATATCTGGGGAGCAGATTCTCTTGTATGCATGCATTATTAAAATCGACAGCATTAAGGAGGTTGTTAATCTTCTTATGGGTATTCTCCAGCTTTCTAACCAATACTCTGCCATTTGGAGGGTGGGCATAGACCAAGTTGCCAAAATGATTCATTTATTCTTCAACGTTTCGTCTTACAAAGAGACATCATCAGGAAATTCTGTAACAAAGATAATATAGACATACAGAAATAAAGAAAAACAACAGTTTAACCTAAACAAAATTCACAAATATAGAAATAGAAATCAATAAATCAGCAATAACACACATCCTAACTCGATACATGGGCCATTGGGGACCGCTACTTACAAAAATTAAAGGTCCAAAGAAATGACGAAGGAAATCTTCGGTTGGTGACTTATATATACGCACCTAGCCGGCTTGGGTGGTGGAAGGGGTGGTGGAGGGAGGATTAGAGGGCGGGGTTGGTTTCTCGTTAATACGTGAAGGAGAGGGTTGGGGGGGTTGGGGGGTTAGGGGGTTGCGGGGTCGGTTGGGGGGAAGATGGAAGGAGTGGGTGGGAGGAGGTGGCGGGGGTGGTCGGGGCGGAGAGGTCACGGGTAGCGTTAGCTTCACTGCATTGTTAAACAATCCAATGACAGATATCATGTTGCTTTGTATGTTAATTATAGGACTAAACATAGCTTCTAGAAGCTTAAGTTTATGTACATCCCTATTGCTTGCTATAATCCTGGTGTTCTTAGCAAGCAATAGGGATGTACATAAACTTAAGCTTCTAGAAGCTATGTTTATAGGGAATTTAGTCCTATAATTAACATACAAAGCAACATGATATCTGTCATTGGATTGTTTAACAATGCAGTGAAGCTAACGCTACCCGTGACCTCTCCGCCCCGACCACCCCCGCCACCTCCTCCCCTCCTCACCGGAAGACACCCAGAGCAATGCGGACGACGCCGCCCTACTTGAGCAGCTACTCAGGAGTGACGAGGAGCAACCAGGCGACGACGAAGGCGAGGGATGGACCACCGTCGTCAGAAATCGTAGAGCCCGCCACCAGCTTCCTCCGAGGCCCAAGTTCAAACTGGGCCACCTAGGGGACCACGACAGCGCCTACCAGGCCATCACCGCTCTCGAGAGGGAGAACCCCAGCCTGAAAATGGAGGTGAGACTCAACCTTCAGGGTGAACACATCCTCAAGGCCAGGGACGAAGCCTCCGCAGTACTCCTCCGTCGCCTCGCTGAGGAGGGGAACACTGTGATTCTCCTCGACCCCAATTTGAGACGGCACAAGGTAGTGCTGGAACGCTACCCATTGGACCTGCCCCTGGAAGCGGTAGAGGCTCACCCAAAGGTGATCTCAGCCGAGCGACTGCGCTCCCGCACGGATAAGCTCCCCACAAGGCAAGTGCTGGTGGTGTTGGAGGGACAGCCGCCCCCCAAACTGGACCTCGGCTGTTGGGGGAGGTACTCTCTGCGCCCTCATCGGGGGGAACCGGTGAGATGATATAAATGCCAGAGATACAACCATCTCCAGGTACGGTGTGAACACGCCGTCAGATGTGGCGTGTGCAGCTTGCCACACCCGACGAAGGAGTGCATCGCAAAGCACAAATCCAATCAGACCACCTCCGCAAAATGCCCCAACTGCGGAAATAAGCATCACGCCTGGAACCCTCGGTGCCCCGAGAGGGTCCGCAGGCTCCCCAGGCTTCTCCAGAAACCCCAGCAGCAACAGCGGCAGCCCCAGGGGCCACCACAACGGCAGCAACAGCGGCAGCCCCAGGGGCCTCCGCAACGGCAGCAACGACGCCGCTCGAGGACATCACGTAGCCAGTCGCAGCAACAGAAGAACTTCGTCGCTGGAGCATCACGGCACCAGGACACCAAGCACCAGCACCCCCCACGTAGCCAGCCTAAACCGCAGCAGCAGCGTCGGCAAGCCTTCCAGCCTGCATCACCACCAACCAGGTCAGCGTGGGGTCGGCGGCGGTCCCCCGCGGTCCCCGCCCCCACCCCCCAGCCCAGGCCGCGCCAGAGCCGGAGGAAGGGATTAGCCGACCGGCCCCCAGGGATCACACCCACTATCGCCAACCCAGGACGCGGAGTCGGGAGCAGCGGCCGCGGGCCGCAGCCTTGGAGACTGGCGGCAGCGCCCCCTCGGCCCGGCGCAGCGCAACCGGACCTCGCTAACCAGGAGGGGGTGCACGGGACCCTCCCGCCAGCACTCCCACGACGTCGGCGAGGAGACCCTCCATGGGCCCAACCGACCCTTCCCACGACCTGCCACGCACCATGAGCGAGGAAATACGCACAGTCGTCAGCTGCATCATGGCAAGGATGATGCAATTTCTGGTGAAGCTGCTCACCAACCCCAACCATGACAGCGACAAGCAGGGGACCCTGAGCGAGCTCCTGCAGGAGACAGTCTCAGTCTTCACAGAATGTGGCTTCCAGCCACCCCCCGACCTGAAGGACACGCATCTCCGCTCCCTCTACCCAACCGACCCCAACCACCAGAATGGAGAGTCGACGAGCTGAGGCAGACGCCGATGAGGACCAGCTTGCTGGACCCTCCCAGGCTCCGAGTCCTGCAGTGGAACGTGCAAGGTCTCCGACCTAAGAAGCACCAAGTACTGCAGGCTATCTTCACGGAAAACCTTGACGTGGTGCTGCTCCAGGAGACCTTGACGCGTGCCGACTTTGAGTGGAGGGTGGCCGGTTATTCCCTTCACTCGCTCCCTGCCACAGAGAACACCCGCGGCTGTGCGGCGCTGGTGAGGAGCACCATCCCTCACCGCAGAGTATCCGCCCCTGGTCCTGGCACTAGAACTGCAGGTCGGGGGCATCCCGCTTCTGGTGTACAACATATACAGGAGCCAACGATACCATCTGGAAGCAGGCGAGCTGTTCTCCCTCGCCGCCCACACCAGCCTCCTCGTGGCGGGCGACCTGAACGCCCACCACCCCATGCTGCAGTCACCATCTCCAACCAACGAAACGGGCCGCCACCTGGCCGTGTTACTCGAGGACATTCCCCATATCCGCCTCCTCAACACAGGGGAGGCTACCCACACCCGGGGGGAGGGAGGCTTGACCTCACACTCGCCTCGAGCGACCTGGCCGCCGGTGCTACATGGCAAGTATATCCTACCCTCACCAGCGACCACTTTGCCACTCTCACCACCCTCCCAGTGGCACCCCCAGCGACCCCCCTCCCCCCTCCACGTTGGAACATCGGGAGAGCAGACTGGGCCAGCTTCCAGGCCTCCCTCGACGAATGGTGGGCCGCCTACCAGCCACCCGTGGACCTTCACCAGCGGGAGAGGGACCTAACTGCTGCTATTGAGAGGGCTGCTAACGCAGCCATCCCCAGGAAAGCCCCGAGCCGTCGTCACCGGCCAAATTGGTGGTTCTACAACGAGGAGGTGCGGGAGCATAACCACAGAGTGAACATTCACAGGAAGCTCTACAAGAGACGCCCCAACCCAACCAACTTGAGACTACTTCAGGACGTGGTGGCCCGCGCACGGGAGGTGTCCCTGAAGGCCAGGGAGGCCAAGTGGTTGGAGTGGTGCGCCTCCTTCAGCCACCACACGTCTCTAAGCCAGCTGTGGAAAAGCGTGAAGACCGCCTCCGGCGCCTCCCCGCCTCGCCCCGCCGCCCACCCGCACCCACACCAGGAGGCTGAGTGGCTCGTAGCCGAATTCACCACCCGCGGCTCCAGTGACCAGCTTCCGGGTAGCACGCGCCGTCTCCAGCAGCAGATTCAGCCGCGCCGCGACATGGCCATCGAGGAGGCGACTAAAGAAGCTGATGTAACAGACCGTCCCTTCACTCCTCAGGAGCTGGAGCAGGCCAAGAGACGGGGCCGTGACACAGCAGCAGGGGCCGACGGCGTGACGTACTCCATGATCGCTCACGCCGGGCCAGCTGGGGACGCCGCCCTGCTGGCCACAGTCAACGAGTCGTGGATGGCGGGATGCCTGCCTCCTTCGTGGAAGGAGGCTGACATCCAACCAATCCCCAAACCGAGGGAGCCCACTAAGCTAAGGCCTATCTCCCTCCTCAGCTGCACGGCCAAAACGGCTGAGAGAATGGTGCTTGCTCGCCTTCAGTGGCGTGTGGGGCCACTACACCCCCACATTTTCGGCTACACCCACGGCAGGAGCACGGCGGACAGCATCCTGACACTGCTGAATCAAGTTAACCACCGCCCCGCCATCGTTGTCTTCCTCGACTTGGAAAAGGCATTCGAGCTGGCCAGCCCTCACGCCATCCTCGCCGCCCTCGTAAGGAAGGGCGTGATGGGAAGGATGCTAGCCTGGCTCCGCGACTATCTCCAGCATCGCCGCGCCAGGGTAAAATTCCAGGGCCTGAAGTCCAGCTTCCAGAGGTTGGAGAACGGGACGCCCCAGGGTGGTATCCTCAGCCCCCTCCTCTTCAACCTGCTGATGGAGCAGCTGGTGGCCCTGCCCTTCCACAATGGCACCATCCTCCTCAGCTACGCCGATGACCTCGCCCTCGTGGTCACCGGGAGGGGAAACAAGCTCAGGAAGGCGCAGCAGGCGCTCGACATTATCAGCAGGCGCTCGACATTATCAGCGGGAAATGCAAGGAGCTGGGACTCAAAATCTCTGCAGAGAAGTCCCGCGCCATGATGGTGAGGGCTGCCGACCCGGCAGGTCAGCTCTGCGTCCAGGGCGTCGGACTGGCCTGGGCCAACTCATACCAGTACCTCGGGGTATGGGTGGACAAGTGGCTGTCCTTTACAGCCCACGCCGCCTACCTGAGGGAAAGGGCTGAACGTAATGCGAGCCATGACACGACCCACAGCGGGGACCACTTTCTCCGTCCTCCGACTGTACTTCATATTTGCAGTGCGCTCCCTGGTGGACTACAGCGCCCCAGTCCTCATATCGCTCTCCCGTAGCCAACAGGAGCGGCTCGAGGTGCTGCAAAACACCGCCATGAGGACGATGCTGGGAGCTCCGAGATGGACCAGTGCGTGCGTCATGCAGAACGAGACCCGCCTGGTGCCACTCACCACCAGAGTACAACAGATCGTGGCCTGCCGCGTGGCCAGGGTCCTGCAGCGCGACTCCGAAGGAGTAGCACAGAGAAGACTACGGCTTGCAATGACGCAAGGGAACGATGTCCTCCACCGCAACCCGTAGCTACTCCAGTCCACCCTGGCCACCCACAGCCTCGTCCACATTAACAGCTGGCGCTGGCAACACGCCGACCTCCCGGCCCCCATCTACCGAGCCCCACCCCCGTGGGAGCCCCCCACAGCAGAGTTCTCCACCACCCGGCTACCGGCCAGCAAGGCGCTCTGCACCACCGAGGAGCTGGGGCATCACACCCTCATGGCGGTGGCGCAGGTGTCTGAGCCGGGCGGTGCCATATACTACACCGACGGCTCGGTCGACCCCGAAAGTGGCAGGACGGGCGCCGCTGCCATCACCGCTGGGACCGAACTGCTCGAGAGGACGCCGGATTACTGCTCCACCCTGCAGACAGAGCTTGTGGCCATCCACCTGGCCCTGGAGCACGCCCAGAACCGCCAGGAGGCTACTGTGGTCCTACTCACAGACTCCAGGACGGCGTGGCAGGTCCTCCAGCAGCCGTGCCCCAGCGACAACGTGGGACTCGTCACCGCCATCCTGGGCAGCCTGCAGAGCCTCGCCGCACAGGGACGTCGGGTAAGGCTGCACTGGATGCCCAGCCACGTGGGCGTGCGAGGCAATGAGTCCGCCGACGTTGCTGCAAGAAGAGCCGCTGGCGCCCCCCACGTGACCAGGCACGTGCCACCTAGTCTGTCGTACGTGAAGGCGCGAGCCAGGCGTGCCGCAGCCCACCGCGCCCACCAGACTCACCGGCAGTTAGAAGGAGCAAAAAGACAAGCTGCTTGGTACGCCGCCACCACCGACTATCAGACGTTGAGCGCCTTCCATCAACAGCCCAGGGCGGACGGCGTACTGTTGCAGAGAGTTAGGCTGGGCTACTGCACCAGGGAGGAGCTGTACGACGGCTTCCAAGGGCAACAGTGCGATCACTGCGGTAGGCACAGCCGCCACCCGCTGCTGCACTACCTACTGTCCTGCCCGGCCACGGAGGCCCTCCGACCAGCGCCGCAGACCCCCGCCCACCCTGCAGAAGGCAGCCTCCTCAGCAGTCGGGCAACGAGAGCTGCCCTCCTTGTCCGCCACACGCCCATGGACGTAATGCTTGGGGTGCTCAGGGCGGCGCCCCCCCCTCGCTGACCTCCCTACGCCCTCACCTTCCACCCACTAGGGCACAACAACTCCCCCACTGGCGGGCTGTTGCCCGCATTGTATATCAATGTATGTATAGCTGTACATATTTATACAATAAACCTTTATTAACTTTAAGATTTCCTTCGTCATTTCTTTGGACCTTTAATTTTTGTAAGTAGCGGTCTCCAATGGCCCATGTATCGAGTTAGGATGTGTGTTATTCCTGATTTATTGATTTCTATTTCTATATTTGTGAATTTTGTTTAGGTTAAACTGTTGTTTTTCTTTATTTCTGTATGTCTATATTATCTTTGTTACAGAATTTCCTGATGATGTCTCTTTGTAAGACGAAACGTTGAAGAATAAATGAATCATTTTGGCAACTTGGTCTATGCCCACCCTCCAAATGGCAGAGTATTGGTTAGAAAGCTGGAGAATACCCATAAGAAGATTAACAACCTCCTTAATGCTGTCGATGTTAATAATGCATGTATATATATATATATATATATATATATATATACACATATATATATATACACACATATATATACATACATATATATATATATATACATATATATAAACACATATATATGCATACATATATATAAACACATATATATACATACACACACACACATAAACACACACACACACACACACACACACACACACACACACACACACACACACACACACACACACACATATATATATATATATATATATATATATATATATATATATATGTATATATATATATATATATCACTCGGTACATATTCAGGTAACACGATTACAATTAACAACACAGGTTTGGAATAATCATTGTTACAATGTAATTACAAACACGTTTCGGTGGGGGGGGGTTGCAAGTCAAGTTAATTTTAAAGTGATTGTAATTTATTGTCCTATTTGTCTTAATAAGTACCCTCATTCCTGAAACACTTTACAAAACCCACAAAGTGATTGTAATTTACTGTCATATTTGTCTTAATAAGTACCCTCATTCCTGAAACACTTTACAAAAACCACACTTCCTACCATTCCAATGCTAATTATGACTAACATCTTTGTTCTTTGTCCTGACTGCCACCGGATGACGTTATTCAGACGAGGGGAACCTGTAGTACTTCTTCTCTTTACTTATAGTTACTTATAGTTAGTGTATGTCATTCTTCTCCTTACTGTATATGTTTATTGTATATGTATGGTATATGTTTATTGTATATGTAGTACTTAATATCAATATATATGTAGTACTTAATCTCAATATATAGTAAATGTTTTATATAAGTAGTCTATGTAGTCATTACATTATGTAATTGCTCTACGTACGTCGTTAGACCATACGCACTGAGCGTTAGCGTTGTTGTCATGCCTATATTCCATAGCATTCATGTATTTAGTATAACATTACCCCTGACCGTTTTGCATGCGAACTCCTCATTATATGCAAGTGTTTCTCTTACCTCATTATGTCCTTATGTTATATATATATATATACATATATATACAAGCCGCGGGCTTCGCCGGAGGCTTGGGTGCGCAAACAGCGGCCTGCGGCCGCAGCTTTCCACGCTCTAATCCCTCGTTTTCCCCTTCGGCCTCGGCCTCGGGGCGGAACCCCAACACGGGATCCCCAGCACGAAGAAGAACGCGAAGAAGAACGCGAAGAAGAACGCGAAGAAGAACACGAAGTAGAATGCGAAGAAGAACGCGAAGAAGAACGCGAAGAAGAACACGAAGTAGAATGCGAAGAAGAACGCGAAGAAGAACGCGAGGAAGAAGAAGAAGAAGAAGAAGAAGAAGAAGAAGAAGAAGAAGAAGAAGAAGAAGAAGAAGAAGAAGAAGAAGAAGAACGCGAAGAAGAAGAAGAGGAAGAAGAAGAAGGAGAAGAAGAATGCCACCTGACCCTGACTTACACAAGCGCTTTTTCAAGAATATTTTTAGGACAAAGTGTCACCATAATACCACCTGTCCACGACTTCCACAACGTTTTTTAGAAGAATATTTTTTATTTAGACTTATATATATATATATATACATATATATATATATAATATATATATATATATATATATATATATATACACACACATATATATATGTATATATATACATATGTATATACATACATATATATCTACATATATATATATATATATATATATATATTTGTCTGTATCGTTCTCCCTACAAGTTCCACCTGGCACCAGGGTGCTAAAGAAGTGGGTCAGAGGTCATGTCCCTATCCTGTGCCAGGCCCCCCAGGCTTACGCCTGATGGCAGAATGTACTTAGCTCCGGTCGTGTGTAGACCTAAGAAATAAACTCCCGTGATATTAGATGTTTCACTTAACCACACTCGGTCACTCTAGTTACTCCGGGGTCAACAGTGTGGTTAGTGAAACATCGAATGAGAAGAATTACTACAAACCCCTGCCTCCTAGGGCACATCTAAAGGGCAAATATTAAACCATAATTCAGTTCAGGTCTCTTAACTCAGGAGTGTAAGCGATGTATTCCACCAACTAAGAATCCAATGCTCTCGGTTCATCTCTAATTTGTTTATAATAAGTTCCGAAATATTATTCCCTCTTCTCTTTGAAATGCATTCACTACGTCCACTCCAATTTCCCCGTACTGACCATATATGTCTTATGTGGTCCGTATTTTAGAAACTTTTAAGTGACATCATAACGGTTCAAACTTGCACGGATTTCTCTTATAATCGTAGACTAATCTCCACTCAAAAGGTGACTGTCGATTATTTTCAACTACGGTTCCTCCTCCCTTTACCACCTCAGTGAATCCACTTTTCAGTGCAATATTATCCCAAAGGATAGACGTGCTGATTACTGCTGATAAAAATAGATAAATAAATAAATAAATAACATCTGTATAATTATATTGGTCACTTTTCTATCACCAAAGACTGTCACACAGTATCTTTATTTGGCAATGTACCTAATGCACGTGAGGATTTGTACAACCATCATCCCAGTCGCCAGGGTTTTTGAATGGCTACAAAACCCTGACAGAATGTTCAATGTTTTGCAACCTGAATTACCATACGACAGTTGTTGTAGAATAAACCATATTTTATTAAGATCTACGAATAAAACAGTTCCACGTCAGCATATCCTTTAGTTTTCACGTTTCTGGCTGCAAATTCCATGTTTCGAGAGGATGGATCTTTCTGGCTCGAAAAGATTGGCAGCCCTGATATACTTTCGTTGGAACTCGAATACACCCTGGCGACTATGAGATTGTTTCTGAATCCGACAGATAATAAAATGCCTAAACTCTTTCTCTTCGTTTTATGAATGATATGCATCATCTGACCACAACCAGACGAGTTTATTATACTATAATCCCCCACGCAATCTAAGGATTAAAAACAAATCTTATTTACCTGTGGGTTTTCTTTTCTCTTCTTGATGACTTCCTTCAGATGTACTTGAACATGATCTGCTTTCGAGTCTTGTCCTCCTAGCAGCCTGGCCATCAGAACAATGAAAATGGCGAAAATGCGTGACGCTGGGATAAGGACAAACAAACTCACGAACTTGGGCATGGGATTTTGAAGAAACCTTCGAATCATTTGAAGAACATCGTTCTGAAAAGATATATCACTATCACTAATAATAATGATAATAACACTAACAACAAACTCACCATCTCACTCCCAAGAAGTGTTGAGAAACTCAGAGGGGTGAGCCCGGTCAGTTGCGGCAAGCCGCTGGATTTTTTAGGCCGATGTTTGGGTCGCCTCCCCGCCTGGCCAGGGCTTTTGGTAACCAGCACAAGAAGCACCCAGCGGACCCCGGAAATCTTACTCAAGGCCGCGTGTTCATGAGTCACTGGTCTACCACGTGACCCAACAAAAGCAATAATAATAGTAATAATATAATACTTATAATAATAATGCTTATAATGATAATAACAATAACAATAATAATGATCATCTTGATGATAATACTGATAACAACAATAATAATAATAATAAAGTAATAATAATAATAATAATAATAATGATGGTAACAATAATAATAATAATAATAACAATGTGTATACATTGTGACGAATGTGGATAGGAGGTAAGGGAACACGGGCTGAGGGAAATACTTTTATTCCTGACTAGTTTCGCCTGAGTGGCTTCTTCAGAGGAACATAGTTTGAAGTCAAGTTGGTCAATATATATGGCAAAAGAAGGAATGTGGCAAAGTGTCAGGTTGGTCCCCCACTCGACCTCATCTATCGGTGTGGCGGATTGTCACAGCGGGTGGACCAAGTATCCTCCTGTTGTTCGCGTGGCTGAAACGTCCGTCTGGATCAGGGGCTCTGTGTTTATTATTCATTACGATAAAGTGTGCTGCTGCTTTAGCCCATATTAAATCCCCAGTTCTCTTGTTGATGTTATCATGGATGTTGATAAAAACGGACTCCATCGCCTTTCTTTCCTGCCGTGTAATGTTATCCATGAGAATTCTTGCCTGGTCCCATTTTGGTAGATGGCCTCTTTCATCGACATGGTTAACTAATGCAATACTAAACCCTGTGGTGCCTTAACATCTGCTCGGTGTTCTTTCAATCTGGTGTCTAAGCCTCTGCCGGTTTCACCGATGTATTTTTCTGTCACATCCACCACACGGGATTTCGTAAACTACGCTGTTTGTATTTGTGGTTGGGTCTTTTTTCTTGATTAAAAGGTCCTTTATTTTCGTACCTGTGGAAGTCGCAAGACGAATGTTGGAGGACGATAAGATTTTGTCTAGATCTATTGTTAGATTGGAATTTGGGACCACCCAATATTTAGCGTTGGACTTTTCTCTTTTGTTGCGTAGTATACTACGAGCCTTCTCCTCTAGGGTGCAAAGTAACCCTCTGGGGTATTTGAGCTCTTCAAAAGTTGTTTTAATTATTTCAATTTCATCCGCTAGAAATTCGTCACTGCAAATACGAAGTGCTCTTAAAAACAGGCCTATCACCACACCAGTCTTTGTCCTCTTATTATGTGCACTGTAGAAATGAATGAAGTCATTTTTTTTTTGTCGGTTTCCTATAAACTTTAAATCTAACACCGCATCCTGATCTTATTAACACGGTGTCTAGAAAAGGTAGTTGTCCGTCTTTCTCATTTTCGATCGTGAATTGGATGTTAGAATTCACACTATTTAGATTAGATAATAAATTTTCAATTTTAGTATTGTAGTGGGTAATCACTAAAAATCGTCCACGTATCTCAGCCAAACCGTATTGTCAGATATTATGCGGAGAAAAAACTTGTTTTCTAACATCTCCATATATAGAGAGGCCATACTGCACTGAGGGAGAGACCCATCGCTAAACCTGCATGTTGGCGGTATTCTTCACCGTTAAATTCACAAGCACCGAACCTGACGCACATGGATAATAATTTCTTGTAATCACGTTTGCACACGGGTAAATCACTATCCTCGAACATTTCCAGTACTTCCTCAACTGCCTCTAGGGCACCATCAATTGCGACGTTCGTAAAAAGATTTTTCACATCGAAACTTACCAATTTCTTGGCCCTGAAATTCACTTTTTGTAACCTCTCTTTAAGATCTGATGAATTCCGAAGATGTGCCTGGCTGAGTCTACCCAAAGCCGCGGAAAGAGGGGCGGCTAGAATTTTGGCTAGGCGGTGTGGTGCACTGCCAATCCCAGAAGTGATGGGTCGTAATGGGATATTTGGCTTGTGTATCTTGGGCAGACCTCGTATGGATGGATTTTTTGGGGCCTCTTCCAATAGGTGTAACAACTTCTTTCCTTGCTTTGTCTTGTTTAACAGGTGTCTGGCTTCTTTGTTGAATGTCGATGAAAGAGGCCATCTACCAAAATGGGACCAGGCAAGAATTCTCATGGATAACATTACACGGCAGGAAAGAAAGGCGATGGAGTCCGTTTTTATCAACATCCATGATAACATCAACAAGAGAACTGGGGATTTAATATGGGTTAAAGCAGCAGCACACTTTATCGTAATGAATAATAAACACAGAGCCCCTGATCCAGACGGACGTTTCAGCCACGCGAACAACAGGAGGATACTTGGTCCACCCGCTGTGACAATCCGCCACACCGACAGATGAGGTCGAGTAGGTGACCAACCTGACACTTTGCCACATTCCTTCTTTTGCCATATATATTGACCAACTTGACTTCAAACTATGTTCCTCTGAAGAAGCCACTCAGGCGAAACTAGTCAGGAATAAAAGTATTTCCCTCAGCCCGTGTTCCCTTACCTCCTATCCACAATAATAACAATAATAATAATAAAGTAATAATAATAATAATAATAACAAAGTAATAATGATAATAATAATAATAATATTATTATTATTATTAACAATAATAACAATAATAATAACAATAATAACAATAATAACAACAACAACAACAACAACAACAACAACAACAACAACAACAACAACAACAACAACAACAACAACAACAACAACAACAACAATAATAATAATAATAATAATAATAATAATAATAATAATAATAATCAGCAATAATAATAACGTGTATACATTGTGACGAATGTGGATAGGAGGTAAAGGGAACACGGGCTGAAGGAAATACTTTTATTCCTGGTCAAGGTGGCTCCTATTAAACTATAGGAGCCACCTTAACCAGGAATAAAAGTATTTCCCTCAGCCCGTGTTCCCTTTACCTCCTATCCACAATAATAATAACAATATCAAAAGTCAGCACAAAGTCACTTGGCTAATAGATTTTGCGTTGATCTCTGAAAGTGTTTAGGACAGTGAAATGTGACTTCTTTATGGCAACTGCATGGTTAGCCGGGCCGATTTTATGCTGGCACCGTTTTAATACGGGGTTAATGACCTGGAGATAGGTGTGCTAGTGCACTTCTTACATGTCATGATATTTGCCAGTTTAATATTCATGTGCCAGTTTGCAATGAAGATGTGGGTGCTGTCCACACCATCCTATTGCAAACGTTTCAGCTTTTGATTGTAGCGACGCGACGATGTTTGGACAGGTATATCATAAGAACATTACATAAGAACATAAGAATGAAGGAGACTGCAAGAGACCATAAGGCCTACACTAGGCAGCTCAGTATCCATCACCACCTGTCATCCCCATCCATAAAGTTGTCTAATCGTTTCTTAAAACAACTGATAGTTTTAACACTCACTACATGGCTACTAAGTCTATTCCATTCGTTGACCACTCTATCAGTAAACCAGTTCTTGTCTATTTCCTTTTTAAATCTAAATTTGTCCAGTTTAAATCCATTACTGCGAGTCCTGCCCTGTTGTTTTAATATGATGACCTTGTTTGCATCACCCTTATTAAAACCTTTGATCCACTTGAACACCAGTATTAGATCACCCCGCACTCTGCGTCTTTCCAGAGAAAGTTAAGGTGCCTAAGCCTCTCTTCTTAAGGCAAATTTCTGAGTCCATGTATCATTTTGGTCATTCTCCACTGTACTAATTCTAGTGAACTGATGTCCATTCTGTAGGACGGAGACCAAAACTGTACCGCATAGTCAAGGATGGGTCTAACTATCGCTAGATGGAGTTTGATAATTACCTCTGTACTTCTATTCGTTACCGTCCTATCAATGAAACCTAATGCTCCGTTAGCTTTATCCCTGACGCTAATGCACTATTTCCTGGTTTTAAGGTCTGGACTCACTAGAACTTCCAAGTCTCTCTCCCACTCAGTTTTCTCTAAAAGCGTCTTATCTAAGCTGTATCTATTTTCGGGGTTGTGTAGCCCTACGTTTAACACGCTACACTTAGTGATATAGAAGTTCATTTACCATTTCACCGACAATGTGAACAATTTGTTAAGATCATCCTGCAGAATCTCTTCGTCGTCTCCTGACCTAATTAGGTGTCCTATTTTAGTGTCGTCCGCAAACTTACTAACATTACTATTTATCCCATCGTCTAAGTCGTTTATGTACATAATAAACAACAAGGGAACCAAAACAGAGCCCTGGGGAACCCCACTAGTAACATTGCCGCACCTAGATTTTATTCCATTTATGGTGACCCGCAGTTTTCTGTTACTAATCCAAGCTCTAATCCATTCTAACACTGTCCCTCCTATGCCATGGGCTTTGATTTTATTTAGTAGTCTCTGGTGTGGCACCTTGTCGAACGCTTTGCTAAAGTCAAGGTAAATAACATCGTAATTATCATTGTTATTTGACGCCTTATATACTTTAGTGTAAAAGGGTAGAAGATTAGTTACACATGACTTACCCTTGGAGAAACCATGCTGTGTGCCACGAATTAAATTATGTCTCTCGATGTCTATTTACTATTGTTGAGTCTATTTACTATTATTGATTCAGGCATTTTACCTATAACCGATGTCAAACTGATTGGCCTGTAGTTCCATATAGACGATTCATCTCCCTTCTTAAAAACAGGAACAACGTTTACCTGTCTCCAAGCAGTAGGCACAAAACCAGTGTCTACCGATTTATTAAATATTTCAATTAACTGGTCGTAGATATCAAATTTACACTCCTTAAGTATTCTCGGAAAAATTTCGTCTGGACCTGTGAATTTTGTAGCTTTAAGTCTTTCAATCTGCTTGACTACTACTTTACTAATGCTGATATTAGTCTATTTTCTTCATCCCCCAATGAAAATCGGATCGCAGTCAGGTACCTTATCGAACCTCTCATTAGTAAACACCGATAGAAAATAATTGTTAGACTCCTCACTCATTTTTCCTCCAATTCTATCATGACATTTTCATCATTCTTAACTGGTCCTATTCTTTCTTTATTTTTTGTTCTATAGAGATGAAAGAAACCCTTTGGGTTGGATCTTGCTTGACTGGCAACCTTAATTTCATAATTACATTTCGCTGTACGTGTATTCCTTTTAACCAGCTTTGCCACCTCGTTATATCTTCATCTAAGGTGTGTTTCTCCGTTTTTTATTTTTATGTAAAGTCCTCTTTTCATTCCGATCTCATGTTTCAATCTGTCCGTCATCCATTTGGGAGTATTACTATTTTTCCGTATTGACTTCAGGGGGATGAATGTATTTTGTGCATTAATAATTAAATCAGTCAGATTGCTATACATTTCATCCAAATCGCTGATCTGGCTGTTGAGCCCCCGCCCACAAGTGACCTGACCCAAGGTATGCATATTAGCCTCCGTGACCCGACCCCTGGTCATGACCTGACCCTTGGTCATGTCCCGACACCTGACCGCGCCGATAATGTCCGAAAAGTTCGTATAACATTTCATATTCAATTTCAAATAAGTTTTTATATTGTCAAAGTTTGCTCTCCTGAAGTCTGGTACTTATTTCTTGATGATCGCTAGAGCCTAGACTATCTCCCACTTTACGTTACTCATTAGGTGTTCATTATTAGTTGAAAGTAAGTCCAGAGTAGTTTCTCACCTCGTAGGATCGGTAATAATTTGTTTTAGGAAATTGTCCTGCACCACATCTAAGATTTTTTTTTCGCTTCCTGATCTCCTACTAAAATTTCACTATGCGATCATGATACCCGCTTCTCCTTTCCAGTTAGCGAACGTAGTGAGACTCAGCCTGAAGTTGCAGTTGTACAATTTAATAATTCCTATCGCAAACTTAAAATCTACTAAAATCGTTTCCACATTTATGTTAGTCATGGAGTAAACACGAAGTGAAATAGGAAATGAGTTGGCCAATTTTGGACCCGTTGTACATTGGACCCATACTGAGTAGGTCTAGAATACAAATCGACCTAAGATCATAGCTTGCTCTCATTTGATCTGAAGGATACCCCATGATAAAACAAATTAAAAGATAGATAAATAAATAAACTAATTAATTGATTAATGAATAAATGAATACATAAGTACATAAGTAAAAAAAAATCTACATGAAAAGTGTTATGATGAGGACCTTAAAAATGCATCTAAACTGTAGATGAAAATTATTAAGATAGTGTCATCACCTCAGGGTTTTTGATGCACTGGAGGTCCATGGCGATGGCACACGTGTCGATGACGTCAAGCGTTAAGCACTGCAAGACCTCGTAGACGTCGAACTCGTCTCCGCTTTCGGCTCTTTTGTCCATTTCT
>NC_134793.1:27231980-27246980 GCF_046742065.1 Oratosquilla oratoria | reverse complement strand
ATAGCTGGAAGCCGTAATCATGTATGGCAGCAAGAGCCACGGCGGATGTGTGTGCTGGTGTAACATACGGGTGTAAGTTACTGGACTAGGTGACGTAGGGAGAGATTGACACTACTTTGACTTATGCGCTTTATTCTGGTGGATACTTGTGCGTCGGCCTAAGGACTGACGTGGCGTGGTCCCCACGTGGGGGACTGACCGCGAAGGCCTAGCGACGAGCTGCAGTACAGAGGTAGAATGACTAAATTGTCCGGGTATGAATACAGTATGAAAATCTGGATGACTGCCCGCCCCGCTCGGGGCAGGCGGTATATATACCCAGGCCTGAGCTGACGCCTTGGCCAGGCGCGACCTAATTGGGGTGACACATCCTAGCCTTCGAGCGTTGAGTCAGATCAGACTACCATACAACTTTACATGCATCGACTTGCACCTACAAGCATACTTGTGGGGTAAATGTACACCACACTGGCGCATTGTCCTGTTGGAAGAGCACCCCTAATAACAAATTTGCACGCTGTTTTTTTCTCTCTCTCGCAGTTGTCTTATTAAGTTGTCATAGTATGGTCCAGTAATGGATTGTTCCTTTGTCAGATAATCCACCAGTAGCCTCACAATTAAAAAAAAAAAAAAAAAAAAAAAAAAAAAAAAAAAAAAAAAAAAAAAAAAAAAAAAAAAAAAAAAAAAAAAAAAAAAAAATGGAAGCCATCAAATTCCCTGCAGAGATCACCGACTTTGCCTTCTTTAAAGCTGGAGATACATGATGCTTCCATTGTTTTGATTGTTCTTTCAACTCAGGCTGGAAGTGGTGAACCCAAGTCTCATTCATGGTCACAAATCGCCGGATAACGCTCTGTGGATCAGCATAAAAAATGGTAAGATTGTTCTTTGATATGTTGCATCGCAGCCCCTTCTGTTTAGGCTCAAGAAGTTTTGGAACCCATCAAGCTTGTATACACCACATTAACCACATCACCACATACCAGACATCCGCTCCGGCCGACACTACGGCGCCAGCCGAATCAGCAATTTAGCTCAGCGCACGGAAGCGGACTGACACACAGACACACGAACGCACGCCATAGATGCAGTCAATCGCCAACCCGGATTAACACACGGGAACACAATACTGTTCAACCCTTTCCCCCTGGATATATTATGTATGTAGTATATTATATAGGTAGTAATTATGAACCAAGAACAAACTTGTAAAGGGCCAAACAGCCTTACTAAAAATCTTGACAAGGTGACTGCGAGCACCTCAAAATTCAGCAGACTCAGCATTTCCGGAAACAAAACGGGAGTGCACGGCTCCAGGAGCGGTCGGTGTGTGACTTGCCCGAGTGAGCAATTGTGTACAGTGTGTGACGTGGCCTTGTGACTAATTGTGTACAGTGTTTAACCAGATTGCCTCAATTTTTAATAAATAAGAAGAAAACTCCCGTTTTGGAGTTTATCTCACCCGCATTAAGTCCTCCTTATGTAACCCCCAACCCAAAAAGGTTACAAGCTGAGACCTTCGTCATTTCAAGATGGTTGTGGATAACTGCATGAACACGTTCCTGGAAGATGCCCAACTCTGTCGCAATAAAACGTTCAGTCTAACGCCGATCTGTGAGCAACATGTCCTGGATTTTGTCGATTATTTCTTGAGTGGTGACAGTGGCAGGGCTTACTTGACGAGGGTCATCTTCCAGGCTGTCCCTGTCCCGTTTGAAATCAGCTGCCCATTTCTATCCATGCTGTATGAAGGGGCTTTGTCTCGTAGAGTAGCCATCATACATATTCTGATAAAACGAAATGTCCGATGTTACGCGAGTTGAATTTCCCGCCTACTATAGTTTAATATCTCGCCGCCAGAGAGCGGGAGAGACGCTCTGACTCCCGCGCTCCCGCTCTCTGCCTCTTGTCCTCAGTATGAAGCCAGCCTTCACAGCGTGTACAACTCATAAACAATTTTATTAAAGTTTTGTGTTACATAAATTCGTGTACTATGGCACCCAAGCGTCCTGGTACCCCAAAGGAGAGTGCAGCAAAGAGGTCAAGAAAACTTGTGACCACAGAAAAGAAGTTATTAGTTTTGGATCGTTATGATCGGGGTGAAAGAACTTCTGTTATTGTTCATGTTACTGGACTGAATGAGAGCACTTTGTGGACCATCAGGGCGAATGCTGACAAGGTCAGAGCCAGTTCTGTTGCTGGTACATCAGCCTCCTGTTCACAATGTTCCCGAGCAAGATCCATGGAGATGGAGAGGATGGAGAAGTTATTGGCACAATGGATCCAAAACCAAAACAAGCATAATGTCCCTATCAGCATGGCCATCATACAAGCTAAAACTCTAAGTCTCTACCAGGATATGCAAGACGAGAATGATGAAGACAAAGACAAAGCCAAGACCTTCAATGCCAGTTCTGGGTGGTTCTCCAGGTTCAAGAAACGATATGGCATCTACAATCTCAAAATGACTTGGGAAACTGCATCTGCCGATGTGGAAGCAGCCAAAACGTATCCGGCTACCCTCAAGACCATCATTGAGGAAGGTGGCTACACTTCCAAGCAGATTTTTAATATAGATGAGACAGGTCTATACTGGAAAAAACTGCCTAACCGGACATATAGCTCGGTTGAGGAGACGATTGCACCTGGATTTAAGGCCTCCAAGGACCGTCTTACGCTCTTGTTCGGTGCCAATGCAGAGGGAGACTGCAAGCTGAAACCTGCCCTTGTCTACCACTCGGAAAATCCACGAGCATTGAAGGTGTGTGTATGGATGTTGATTATTAGTCATGAAAGCTTTGAATTTTTGTACCCAGATTGTAAACGCTCGTTTTTTCGTGCACCAAAACAAAAAAGAAAATCGTGTCACCAACTCACAATTTACGGCACACTAAAATAATTTTGTTTGTTCTTGTGTCTTCACAGGGCTACGTCAAGACCTTCCTACCCTGCTACTGGTATTCCAACAAAAAAGGGATAGATGATGGGGAGCATATTCAAGGACTACTTTAGGAAACTGGAGAAGAGATTCCATTCAAGATTCTCCTGATCTTGGATAATGCTCCCAGCAATCCCCCGTCAATAGAAAATTTCTCCAACAACATCCAGCTCGCTTTCTTGCCGCCAAACACCACTTCCATTCTGCAGCCATGTGACCAAGGAAATTTTCAAGTCGTATTATCTACGTTCGACCCTGACTGACATGGATGAGAGGACACAAAAAGACAAGATGACCGTGCAGGAATATTGAAAGCAGTTTATCATCAAAGATGTTCTCCGCTTCATTAAAGAACCTTGGGAGAAAGTGCCAAGGAAATGCCTAAACGGGGTTTGGAAACATCTGTGTCCTCAGTTGGTGTACGATTTCGTCGGCTTTGACATCCAAGAAAATGCCTCTAAAGCTAACAAGGAAAGTCTTGACAAGGCCAGGGAAGCCGGGTTTGACCAACTTGAGCAGAAGGACATTGATGAACTGCTAGAATCACACACAGTGGAGCTGACTAACGAAGAACTGTTAGAGATGGAGACCATACAGAATGCAGAGTTGGAGGCAGCTGCTTCTCGGCCTATATCAGAAACCCCAGAACCCGAGAGAGTCTTGACCAAAAGTGATCTCGAAAAAGCACTCTCGTTTGTACGAGAAGGATTGGATATCTTGGAAGCCAAAGATCCGAATATTAACAGAAGTGCAACAGTGGCCAGAAAAGTTATGTCGGAGCTGAACTGTTACAAAGTGATGTTAGATCAAAAGAAGAAAAAGACGACGCAGACGAAACTCCATTTCTTAAAAAAAAAAAAAAAAAAAACAGTCAAGGAAGAGACGGCAGGGCGGAGCGAAGAGGGAGAGGGATGGTGAGGAGGCAGGGCGAGGCGAGGAGGGAAAGCAGAGTGAGGAGGCAGAGCGGGGTGAGGAAGGAGAGGGGAGTGAGGTTGGGGACGGGAGCACGGCAAGCGACAGTGATGGTAGTGATGCGTCATAATGTTTACATGCATAAAAAATGTTATTTTACCGCACAATAAATACCAATATAGTAAGAATGTGTGTTTTTATTGTTTCTGTAACCTTCAAATTTATTAATAGTGTGTTTGTTTAGGATTTTTAGTAATAAAATCCCAAAATAGACGGACTTTCCCGTTGTCCAGGAACGTAACCCCCACTATTACCATTATTTCTTATGGAGAAATTATGTTCCGTTAACACGATTTCCATTAACACGACATCTCCAGGAACGTAACCCTCGCGTTAACGGGGAGTTGACTGTATATACATATATACATATATATATATATATATATATATATATATATATATGTATGTGTGTGTGTGTGTGTGTGTGTGTGTGTGTGTGTGTGTGTGTGTGTGTGTGTGTGTGTGTGTGTGTGTGTGTGTGTACGTATATGTGTGTGTGTGAGCGTACGCGCGGACGCACAACTCGCGTACTCACCCTAAACCAAATTCAACTCACAGATCTATTGATGAACTTGTTGGCGTCCTTGATGAGCACCTGCTTCAAGACGTCCAGGTCAGCAATGATGATGCGTAGGCTCCGACCGTAGTAGTACCTGCAAGCGGACCACACAAATCTTCAGTGAGACCTCGCCAAGCACGACTTAACAGCTGTACTGGGTCCTGGCGTACCCTGGTCATACCCTTCACATACAATGTAAATGATAGTGACAGAAATATCCAGGATTGATGCTTAGATACCCTAACAAACTGTTCCATTTCTACAGTGACCTATCTTAAGAAGCCGAGGGAGCTGTAGCGGACTCACGCTTGAACGACCTCTAGACACCACGTTCAAACACCCCGTGGTCTATACTACAATCACCAGGAGGCTGCTATCTATGCACAAAAAGGACCACAACTCTGATAAGAATTGGCCCTGTTCACACTACTGGTTTGGACCGTAGTGGTTTAATGTAACCATACCTATAACACCACACATTGCAACAACACCTATGGAAAACTACACCACTACATACATACGAACAAACACACACGACCCTAAGCTCTTCCTTCACGTGACCAAACCCTGAAATACCCCTGATTCCTAAGAACACCTTTTACTCATACACATTATATTGCGTAATTTAGATTAATAACCATAATAATTAAATAACCAGAAATAACTATACATCCTTATAATGACAATTATTGTAATATAAATTAATACCCAAAACTTGAATCACCAAAATAAAATGTAAAGTATTTATAACATGCTAGCTCCCCAAAACACCCTTGTCGACATTTTTGTCACTTTCTACCAGGAGAGCGAGAAGCTGGCAGTCTTTAGGTGGAAAGCAGACCGGGAAGGTCTGCAATTGTAATCTGGGTTAATAGACATTTGTTAAGAGGTCTTGGCTCTTTGATTTATCCACCTAAGGATGGTACATTTAATTACAGTGTACGAGTAAGTCAATGGAAGCGTTTACACACACACGAGCGCATTTTTTGCGTAAATATGCGGTATCGCCGCGGTTTCCGCGCTGTTCAAACCGCTAGTGTGAACAGGGTTACCCTGGATACGTGGCAGTCACCGTACTTACCCTATAATCTTGCCAATCTGCGTAATCCATTCATGTTTGACTTCGATCGATTGTTTCTGAAAAAAAAAAAAAAATAGATTCCATACTCCTTCAATGTGTCATCGATTCCTACATTATGACTAATTAATCCAGACATTTTTAGCTCAAGGATCATCCTTTAGTTTAATAGAAGTAATTCTAAGAATAAAGATTAATTAATAAGAGTCCAACAGTTCTAGGAAAAGTTAGACTTGGCACTCTTGTATGTAAAGGGTGCAAGCCCCCTGAACCACGGTTGATGGATGACGGTTCGAATCCTGCTAAGAAACCCAACATGTAGGGGGGCAGCAAAAGAAATAATATTGATTACCTTCTGAATAATGCCAGAGGCTTGGTCCAGTTCGAGAGTTCCCTGGTCCAGTTCGAGAGTTCCCTGTAAGCCCTCGAGGGATGGATAGGTTCATACTTACGGTTTCAGGCCTGAAGTAGACTTGGTGGTAGTGTCCGAAGAACCAGTGAACCGGGGGCGTCCTGTAGCCGAGGTTCTGCAGCGTGTGGAAGTACTGTTGCCGTTCCCTTCAGGTCGAATGAGGAAAAAAATGCACTCAATCATGAAGAGTAAATGTGCATCTTACTATAGAAGATGGCATTTGAAAAAATAATTTTCAAGACAGTGCTGAACAAAGCTTATGATTCAAAACCGTTTATGGAAAATGTGTGGTTGCAGTTATCGTCATTACTTCGAGCTTCTTACAGGAGTAAATCTGAATTCATGAACCACCGCTGGACGCTTAACCTCATCAACACCCTCATCACCCCCACCCGAAGGTGCAGCTCCAAAGGTCTGTCACTCAGTCCTAGAACTGAACCTTGACCTCACAAAAATCAAGGATATCACATTGCAAAGCTCTACAAGATGAAAAATATATACAAACATATAAATTCCCATGTCTGATGTACACATTTATTTATTTATTTATTTAATTTTATTAACTTATTATTATTATCATTATTATTATTTTTTTACCTACAAAATGGATTTTCGTCGGTGATTACCAGCGTCACCATTCTTGAGCACAATATCGCGCCGTGGTAATAGTGAGCTTTCGGAAGGGTAGTAGAGAGGAGGGACATGGGAAGCCAGAAGTGACCAGCATTCCTTATGAGATCAGTTTTCAATTATAAAATAATCATGTATAACTCTGGTTACTAAAATACTGAATGCATACAGCTTATGCAGATAGTATCCCATAAAGAGGCTGTCGTAATCTTTGTTTATGTAGTATGATATACTAGCGATTTCATAAGCGTCTCTTACATTAATCACCGGCGTGGTGGAACTTCAATTTTAAAACATATGCATGGAGTTTTAATGTTTATCATTCAGCTTCAACTCTTCATTATTTCTAATGACAAATTGCAATTATGCTGCAAAAGGAAATTAAGGCGGAAATATTATGAGTTATTGACTCTCCTGGTGACTTTATCACAAAGGATTATTTCAATGGGAATTGAAAGTCCGTGTGAGTTTACTTTACCATAGCAAATTCAATTTTAACTCATGCTTAGCGCAATGGACTTCTTCGCCCATAATCAAAACTGGTATCATAACGGACAATATCGCGCGGAAGAGGTGGTCATTTTTATATGGAGCATTCTCCTCTTGGGCGTCGTTCCCCTCACACGTCGATGCCATTCACTAGGGTTTCCTCAGGCAAACCCCCAAGAAGACACCCTTCCCATCCCAACCAACTTTAGGCAGGATCAGTCAACTTGACACAAACCAAAGTTCTGTGGGGGTCACCTTCGTTTCCTCCTTTTAGATTTGTCTCTTGTGAAGGTTACCCTTGTGAGTGGGATCTCCCTTTAAGAAGCTCGTCATATGTCCATATAACAGGAGTTGACGCCCACGAACTATGTTGGTAAATGGGCTTTACCAACTCACATGATGTATCCGCTGGTTTGGCATAAAGTCATACCAGTGGTACCCCATGGTACTCCAAAGCTATTTAATACCATAAATGTCGAGACACCTATTCAAATCAGTATTCAGTCTCCATGTCTCACAGACGTACAGCAAGACAGGAAAAACGAACGACTTGAAGATTCGGAGCTCGGTCCTCTTGAATCGACAACGCTTTTCTGATTGAAAGAGAGAAGCAACTGCTGATAACTGTTAGGAAAAGCACCATATGATGACGACGGCTTCATCGATACAACGCTTCCTTCGTTGGAACATTATCAGAGAAAATAAAAACAGCGTTCACAACGACACTACCACCAAAGCATGCGTGACATACACAAATAGCAATGACCATCTAATAGACTAGAGTTGATTATCTCACACCCCAATAAAATTTTATTCAAATGGCTGATCAGGTGATCTAACACAAATTATCAAAATAATGGCATGTTCAACAGTGTAACCCTCTCTCAGCAATCCATTTCCTTCATTAAGGCGTTATCGCACTGGGCTATTGTTCCTCCGACCATTGGAGTAGATTTGAAAGCCACAGTTTCTACGACCAGTTAACTGAAATATTCAATAAATCGGTAGACACTGGTTTTGTGCCAACTGCTTGGAGGCAGGCAAACGTTGTTCCTGTTTTAAGAAGGGAAATATATCGTCTATATGCAACTATAGGCCAATCAGTTTGACATCGGTTATAGGAAAAATGCTTGAATCAATAATAGTAAATAGACTCAGCACATCGAAGGACATAATTTAATTCGTGATTCACATTAAAGTATATAAAGCGTCAGATAACAATGATAATTACGATGTTATTTACCTTGACTTTAGCAAAGCGTTCGACAAGGTGCCACACCAGAGACAACTAAATAAAATCAAAGCTCATGGCATAGGAGGAAGTGTTAGAATGGATTAGAGCTTGTATTAGTAACAGAAAATTGCGGGTCACCATAAATGGAATAAAATCTAGGTGGGGCAATGTTACTAGCGGGGTCCCCAGGGCTCGGTTTTGGGTCCCTTGTTGACATGTACATAAACGACTTAGACGACGGGATAAATAGTGATGTTAGTAAGTTTGCGGACGACACTAAAATAGGACGCCTAATTAGGTCAGGAGACGACGCAGAGATTCTGCAGGATGATCTTAATAAATTGTTAACATGGTCGGTGAAATGGCAAATGAACTTCAATATCTCTAAGTGTAGCGTGTTAAACGTAGGGCTACACAACCCCGAAAATAGATACAGCTTAGATAACACGCTTTTAGAAAAATCTGAGTGCGAGAGGGACTTGGGAGTTCTGGTGAGTCCGGACCTTAAAACCAGGAAGCAGTGCATTAGCGCCAGAAATAAAGCTAACAGTGCATTAGGTTTCATTGCTAGGACGGTAATGAATAGAAGTGCAGAGGTAATTATTAAACTCTATCTAGCGATAGTTAGACCCATCCTTGACTATGCGGTACAGTTTTGGTCTCCGTCCTACAGAATGGACATAAATTCACTAGAATCAGTACAGAGAAGAATGACCAAAATGATACATGGACTCAGAAATTTGGCTTACGAAGAGAGGCTTAGGCATGGTCTAACGGTTCGACAGACACGTGTTTAATGTGATGTGTGAACGTGTGAAGGGGGAATTTGGGGTTTAACCAACGTGTTTGACAACCAAATACCCCGTTCACACATCACTTTAAACACGTGTCTGTCGAACCGCGTTCGACGAACCGTTAGACCGTATAAACACCCTCTTACACTCTCTGGAAAGACGCAGAGTGTGGGTTGATCTAATAGAAGTGTTCAAGTGGATCAAAGGTTTTAACAAGGGTGATGCAAACAAGGTCATCATAATAAAACAACAGGGCAGGACTCGCAGTAATGGGTATAAACTGGACAAATTTAGATTTAAGAAGGAAATAGGCAAGAATTGGTTTACTAATAGGGTGGTCGATGAATGGAATAAACTTAGTAACCATGTAGTAAGCGCTGAAACTATCAGTTGTTTTAAAAAACGATTAGACAACTTTATGGATGGGGATGACAGGTGGTGATGGATACGGAGCTGCCTAGTGTAGGCCTTATGGTCTCTTGCAGTCTCCTTTATTCTTACGTTCTTATGTTCTTATATGCAGGACGAAAATAATCTTCTTCCAGCATATTGAAAGACATTCTATGAACATTGTTGAGGAAACAAAATCGATTACCAAAGTAATTTTACGGCGGAAAAGGTTCTGGAGGTGGGTGGTATCGCCGATTAATTGGAGGTTGGAGGAAGAACAGCCCATTGCCTTCACGTAGAGTCTTGATAGACCCACCATAATCACATTCCACCCGTATGAGTGCTCAGGCATTTGCTTTTACATGTACTTGTGTCTATTATTTGTGTGTGTATGCAGATTTGTACGCGCATGTGCATGTTTGTGTATACGTGGCTATATGTGTTTATGTTTATATACATGCGTGCATGTGTTTACTCTCTGGGTATGTATGTATGTATGTATATATGTATGTATGTATGTATGTATTGTGATGGCCCACCATCCTCCATGTATATAAAAATATCTGTATCTGTGTTATCCTGTACTTGTTAGGTAATTACGTATGTACGGTAAAAACTGCTTGTATACTTTATGGGATCTACTCTCTCTAGGCCGACAGACGTGAACTGGTTATGTCCGGCTCATCCTTCGCCTTCCTCCCGTCCTCGCCAACTGTATATATAATGCATCGGCCGGCTCCTAGCGAGGACTATTTCGCTGGCGAGCGGCGCGTAACTTAATCTCTCCCATATTGCTTTTGCTCTAGTACCGTGGCGTCACCACGTAATCTATATTCTCATGACTTGGTTTTCGGTGGAGGAATTAATTGTCAATTGATTAATTTTGTTGTTGTAAAGTTCTTATATTTGTTTTGTTGGCTTTTTGTTATACATTAAATTAGTTATTTATGTTAACTTCCGTTTGGATTTGCCTTACCCACATCAAGGCCACTAAGTACGAACCCCTCCTAGACATATTTCCATATCTCCTTGCGGAAGGCATAACATATAATGGGGGCCCGTCCGGGATCCTCTTACCCGAACAAAAACTAAGAAGGTGTGAGATATACGAGCGAAACGTAATACATAAGTTACACTTGCATTCCCACAACCATCGAAATTGTCCATCTGTCCGGTAAACTTGCAACTCAGTACCCCAGTACAGTAATTCAGTTAATCGTAAATACGCCATTGCACATGACCACGTTAAACTCTTGCAGCTGTATATTTCGTAAGAGTACTGAAGTAGGATCCGTTTAGGATACGTGTGGTAACGTTAATTCTATCCTACTTACGGCATGTAGTTTTGGTTAATGTATTCTGTCCCAAAGATTTATAATATTCGTGGGAGTCGAGTATTATAATTCTACTTGTATCTCTTGTCCGGTATACCACGTAAGCGAACCAAGCGTTCTACCTTGCTGAGTAGCAACTGTTAGCGAGTAAAAATTTCGCGATGTCAGAACTGAATATCGAAAACTTTGTTGAGAACCCCTCGGTGGAAGAACTGATAATTCAGAACCCAAATAAAGAATGTCTGAAAGAAATAGCAACAAGATGGGAATTAACGTATCCAGCGAACATTAGTAGAACTGAATTAGTTCAACTAATATTGAGTCACATAGATCAGTTGAAGAAAACGGAAGACGAAGACGGAGAATTTGAACGCTTAGAACAAATAGTTGCAGCCAAATTAGACATTAGCCCTACGAAAGAGACTCAATTAGACCCTCTAGAGTATCAGATACTTGAAAGGAAGCTGAAGCATGAACTGCAAATTAAGGAACTCGAAGTGCAGCATGATAAAGAACAAAAAAGAGAGCAAAGACAACAAGAACTTGAATTCAAACGACTCGAACTATCGACCCCAAGTCAACAAGTGGTTTCAAATTCAAGTAAGTTAGATATTTTGCAGTACACCAAACTTATTCCCTCTTTCTCAGACGAGAATCCAACCTTATTTTTTCGAGAATTTGAAGATGTAAGTAAACATTTTGCAATTCCCCAAGCAGATTGGATATGGTTAATTAAACCAAAGTTGTCCACAAAAGCGTTACAAGTATGTAACAATCTGGAAAATAACACTGATTACGAAACGGTCAAACAGACAATTCTTTCCGCTTATGAAATTTCCACCGAAGGTTATCGACAAGCCTTTCGAAATTCAAACAAACTTAGCCATCAGACATACATGGAATTCGCGTCAGACAAACTACGAGCGTTAAGAAAGTGGATTAAATCGGCATCAGCCGATAATCTTGAGAAAGTAGTGAACTTGATCGCGTTAGAGGAATTCGTGCGTAAAATTCCTCACTACTTGAAAATTCACATTGTTGACAAGGAGGAATTTGACCTTATGAAAGCAGCCAAATTGACTGATACCCTCTCATTGATTCACAAAAATGTTGGAAAGGACAGTAACCGCCAACAACCTCATGTAAAACCAACTAGTGGTAGTAAAGATGGGAAAATTGATAGCCCTAGTTTCCCTGTTTGTTTCTTCTGTAAGAAACCAGGACATGTAATTGCAAATTGCCCAGACCCAAAATGTAAAGTAGCTCAAAAGAATATAAAATCTGTAGCTTCCTTTAACCATTCTACTGCCAATTCTGTAGATCCTTTTCAGCCCTTCCGTTCAACGGGAACAGTATCACTTGGTACAGACCACGTACAACACAACATCCGAATAGTACGGGACACAGGAGCAGCACAGTCCCTGCTACTTCAGTCAGCACTGCCGGGAGTCCAACGTAATTATACAGGAGAACGTGTATACTTGCAGGACTTCCACAATCCCTTCTCAGTACCTCTGGCAAAGGTGCACCTGAACTGTGGACTCATCAAGGATACTGTCTCCGTAGGAGTAAGTGAAACGGCAACCCTACCTGTTCCTGAAGCAGATTTTATATTAGGTAACGATCTAGCAGAACTAGTACATCCTCCTTTAATTGTTTCTAATTCTCCCCTACCATATAACCCAACTTCTACCATAGAGCAAACCCAACCCAACCTATTTCCAACCTGTGCTATCACACGATCCCAAGCGCCAGCTAACCAACCAACTCTTACCTCTCCAACCACCCCAACCACCCCGCTTACACTACCCTCCGAGCTGAGCATCAAAGAGGCTCAACAGAACGACCCTTCACTAGTTCCCTTGTTCAATAAAACCATTCCCAAGGAGGATATCCTACATACTCCTTCCTTTTATTTGCACGAAGAAATACTCATGAGATTGTATAAACCTCGTCACCTTCTGGTGATGATACCTGGGCAGAATGTCACTAAATTGTTTTACCTGATAACTTGAGGACTCAGGTAATGGAGATTACTCATGCAGGACTCTCAGGACATTTAGGTATTAAGAAAACTTATTTACGACTCTTGTCAGAATTCTTTTGGCCTGGCATGAAAGCAGAGGTAAGTAGATTCGTTAAATGTTGCCACACTTGCCAAATAGTAGGCAAGTCAAACGAGTCTATTCCTCCGTATCCCCTTCAACCCATTAAAGTACCTAGTGAACCATTTCAGAAACTAGTGATTGACATAGTAGGCCCGTTGCCTAAAACCAAGAAGGGTAACCAGTACATTTTAACAGTTCTTTGTCCCACTACCAGGTACCCTGAAGCTTTTCCTTTAAAGAATATTTCTGCTAAGAGTGTAATTAAGTGTTTAACTCACATGTTTACTTCCTTTGGTATTCCTCAGGAAATACAGTCAGATAGAGGTTCTAATTTCACTAGCAAACTCTTTACCCAAGTCCTCAAGGAATTAAATGTTAAACAGTCTCTGTCTACAGCGTACCACCCCGCCAGTCAGGGAGTTCTAGAACGATGTCATCAAACGTTAAAGAATATGATACGTAAATTCTGTTACGAGGAAGACCGTGACTGGGATGAGGGATTGCCTTTCCTCCTCTTTACGCTCCGTGAAACACCATCCGAAGCTCTGGGTGTTTCTCCCTTTGAATTGTTATATGGAAGGAAGGTAAGGGGACCCCTCAAAGTAATCAAGGACCATATCATATCTTCTTCTACCTCACCTTTACAGTCTGTTAACCAGTATATTGTTTCCCTTAAGGATAACCTAGCCAGAATTCATTCCTTTGCCTTGAAGAACCTTGAACATGCACAAAGTATAATGAAGGTTAATTTTGATCAGAAATCTCGTACGAGAGAATTCAAGGAGGGAGATATGGTTCTTGCATACATTCCTATCTCTGGACAGCCTCTTCAAGCTAAATACCATGGTCCTTATAAAATTCAGAAAAAGATGTCAGAATATAATTACGTACTAGAAACCCCTGACAGACGTAAAACTACTCAACTTGTTCATGTTAACTTGCTTAAGCCATACCTTGCCAAAATACCACTAGACAGTTCAGTCAAACCATTGCTTTCGCTAAATCATGGTCCCAGTAAAATACCTATGTCAACCGACCGTCCACGAGTCCACGAACCGACGTTGCCACATTTCGATCCTCCCACAGTCGGCAACAACAGCGACATCTTGAACAACCTACTTTCGTACCTTAACCACTTGAATCCTGATCAAGCTAAGAATATTTCTGAAATTATTTCTAGTCACAGATCCTTGTTCCGAGATAACCCTGACCGTTGTAACCTGACGTCCCATGAGATTCAACTATATCCAGGAACTTCTAGCTACCAGCACCCGTACCGACTGTGCACGGACTACCGCCGGGTGAATGCAGTTCTGCGTTCACCTAACTTTGACGTCCCCTTCGTTCTCGAGACGGACGCAAGTGATCAAGCCGTCGGAGCTGTTCTACTCCAAGAACATGATGGGATATTGCATCCTGTCGCGTACCACTCAGCTCAACTAGATAAACACCAAAGGCAGTATTCGACCACCGAGAAGGAGCTACTGTCTATCATCTCTGCCCTGCGGAAGTTCGAATGCTACGTAACACCCAGCTCGACCCCTTTACGGATATTCACGGACCACAATCCGTTAATATTCCTTGAACGGAACAAGAACAATAATAGGAGGCTATTACGTTGGTCCTTGTTCCTCCAACAATACCTCCTCGATATAAAATTTATCAAGGGTTCTGAAAACCTCCTTGCTGATGCCCTTAGCCGTCCTGATTAGAACTCCCAACTCGTCTGTTCTCCTGAGTTGATGAGTTCTAGGGGGGGTGTGTGATGGCCCACCATCCTCCATGTATATAAAATTATCTGTATCTGTGTTATCCTGTACTTGTTAGGTAATTACGTATGTACGGTAAAAACTGCTTGTATACTTTATGGGATCTACTCTCTCTAGGCCGACAGACGTGAACTGGTTATGTCCGGCTCATCCTTCGCCTTCCTCCCGTCCTCGCCAACTGTATATATAATGCATCTGCCGGCTCCTAGAGCAGACTATTTCGCTGGCGAGCGGCGCGTAACTTAACCTCTCCCATATCGCTTTTGCTCTAGTACCGTGGCGTATCCACGTAA
>NC_134793.1:27211980-27226980 GCF_046742065.1 Oratosquilla oratoria | reverse complement strand
AGGTAATACAACTGATGAAATCATATAAAAACATTAGAAATTAATAAAAGCAATGGTCAACGTGACGAAATTTAATTATATGTTTACTTCAAAAAGTAGAGGATTAGTTTTACAATTCAGCATTGTCAGAAGCGATAAAAGCATCAGTCAAATTTAAGTAAATTATAATTCACACATGAATTCATAGTTATACTACCTCATTGACTTGTAAATATATGGCTTTTATGCTATAATTTACTGTTATGAAAACTATAAAGACCAAATCTTGTAGGTTTTAGCATTACCACTTTATTTATACTCATCATTTATGTATAATAATGTTAATGAAAGGCTTCAAGAATTCTATGTTTCTAAATTGTTATAAAAAAAAAAAAAAATCGAGTGGGATAATATTTACCATCCCAAGACGTCACTTCACAGCAAGCGACATTCGGCAACATTGGTCGTGGCATTATGAAACTCGTTCGTAAACTTCCTCTTTACAATGACGCAACAAGAAAAGTTGCCAGGCATCACTAGGGGTGGTAAAAAAAAGACATAAAAATTGGACATTTACAAATTAAAAAAGATCAAACCTGATTTGAAGATCTTAACACAAACTAGTTACTTTACTAGCAAATACTAGTTTACTTCCTTAGACTCGTGCATACCATGTGGCATTTTCCCTTATAATCTTTACTGTCAAGCTAGCTATGGGAAGGGTGGCAGCCCACCATTCTCGATTAAACCCTTCCGTAGTGTTCGTCAATTTTCTTGTTATTCTGATTGCTGCCTTACAATGATTCTATACATCCTGGCACAGCCATTCTCTCACCAATGACCCCCACTTGTCTTCCACGTTTGAATGACTAGTCTAAGCTGACAGCAGATGCAAATCGTGAATTCCGGGGAGAGATGGAAGGAGGAACCCTGTAGACCCACCAGAAAATACCCAACAAATGACACGTCTGGCAATTCCAGGTTGCCGCTGCTACGTAGTTACCCAGCACTCCAACAGGACCTTTGGATACAGACCGGAATTCATATGCGTGCTCTCCACGTAAAGACACAGCTATATTATTCGGTATGTGACGATGGCAGCTGTGGCTGCATACAAATCGCTGCATTGAACTAAATATACTTCATCATGGCGCCTGATCTGCACTGAACTTGGACTCTACTGAACAGAGCTTGGCGCGTTACCGCCGTACAGGTAGTGCGTTACCGAAAAATCTGGGGAGCAATTCTGTCAATGCGTTACCGATTTTAATTTCCCTAGAGCGGTCCGCGTTACTGTGTGTGTGTGTATATGTATATACACATACGCAGATTTTTCGGTAACGCACTAACTGTCCAGTGGTAACGCGCCCAGCTCTGCTATTTAAAGTCCAAACTCACGTGGCTACGACTCTTTACGTGTCACAGTCAATGCAAAGTTGAACTCTAACTTGTTTGTCGCTGCTTCCATACTGGCGAGTGATCCTCTGAGACACATGGAAGGGATTTCCGAGCTAAAAGATGAAGGAAAATTTTATGAAGGTACGTCAATTCAAGCTGGAAAAAAATCAAAGGAGATTTATTTTGTAAAGAAGGAGTACTGGGTTCAGACATGAGGTGAAATTCAGAAACTATTGGAAACATTACAGTGAACAAATCTCTAGAATTTGACTATATCTCAAAACGGAAGTTGAAAGATGACTTAAAGATAAGATTCATAACCTAATTTTGTCTATTAAAAAGGAAAAGAGCCTCAGGATTGAAAGGTAGCTAATGTGGTACTAACTTAATAAGAGAGTCAGGAGAAAGTTGAATTACAGTCCAATGTTTCTGAACATAAAACACAAATGTGTGAGAGGATTTTGAGAGATGGTCATTTTGGCGATTAACGAAAGGAACAGACAAACAAGGCCTAAATGTGTAGTTATTGTGATCACAATAACGAAAGCCATGATTATCACAATGACATTCTTTATCGAGTATTACGAAGAACAGACAAGTGGAACTAATCATGAAAAACATCATGGCTAGGATTCAAATCTGCTTGTCATTGTTTTCCGCAGGACAGCCTAGTCAAGTTCATAAGATGCGCAGTCATGAATACAGGTCGTTTCGCTACATTGCCAGTTCGCCACCAACCAGTTCGCTACATTCTTTGGTCGTTTTGCCACATTCTTCGGTCGTTTCGCTACATTTCTTCGGTCATTTCGCTACATCCTCTCGGTCGTTTCGCTACATTCTTCGGTCGTTTCGCTACATTTCGCTACACTGTTTTTTTTCGCATTTGAGATACGAATATGATAAAAAATACAATGTGTGTAGGTTTATAAAGTACCTGTAACCCATTGGACGTTTCACTACATGGCCAGTTCGCTACTAACAATTTGCTACATTCCTCGGTCGTTTCGCTACATTTGGCTACGTTCGGTCGTTTCGCTACATTCTTTCGGTCGCTTCGCCACATTCTTCGGTCGTTTCGCTACATTGCCAGTTCGCTACCAACCATTTCGCTACATTCTTTGGTCGTTTCGCTACATTTGGCTACGTTGTTCGGTCATTTCGCTACATTCTTTCGGTCGTTTCGCTACATTCTTTCGGTCGTTTCGCTACATTTCGCTACACTGTTTTTTAACGCATTTGAGATATGAATATGATAAAAAATACGATGTGTGCAAATTCATACAGTAATTTTGTAGGCTACGGAAGCAGAATTTGCAAACTGACCATGTAGCGAAACGACCTGTAACCGCTACAATCTTCGGTCGTTTCGTTACATTTGGCTAAATTGTTCGGTCGTTTCGCTACATTCTTTCGGTCGTTTCGCTACATTCTTTGGTCGTTTCGCTACATTTCGCTACACTGTTTTTTTTATCGCATTTGAGATACGAATATGATATAAAATACGATGTGTGCAAATTTATAAAGTAATATTGTAGGCTACGGAGGCAAAATTTGACTAATGAGGCGATTTGGCGATAGATAAAATTGTTTTTATCGGCCCTTGTTTTATGCAATCGTCAGGCAGATTATCCAGCAGATAATTATAAAAAAGTGACCTATCATGCACATTACCAGAGCTGGGCGCGTTCCTCGGTGCGTTCCGCTTTAGTTTCGCCGCGGTTAGCGCTCCCAAAATATTAAAGCAATATAGGTGCCGGTATAGTATGTGGCCTACGGAAATTTTCTTTGGTATAGTATGTGGCATACCAGAGTTTTATTTCGTTATGAACCTGTCCTTTAAGCTTTAATTGTTTGGGAGCGCTAACCGCGGCGAAACTGAAGCGGAGCGCACCCAGCTCTGGTAATGTGCATGATAAGTCATTGTTTTATGATTCACACAGTCTACGACTTTGTAAATCTTAAGCTTAATGGATAACCTTTTGTTCTTTTGCAGGAGAACCTTCACTCTCAGTTTCTCTTTCTTGGTCCTATATCTGATCGCTTTATCGAGTGATCCATACTGAATACGTACTTCCCAGATCCTTGAAGCTCTCCACACACTTGCATTGGATTCCGTCGATGGCAATATTTGGGTGAGGTACTATTGTGTTTGGGACTGCTTAGACCAAATTATCTATCTTTTCTTGGCTGCTTATCTGTCCAAACGCTCTTGATACTTCTGCAAAACTGTCGACAATGATGCGCAGGTAATTTTCCTTGTGTGAGGGATATTCATCCGCAAAAAAGGATTGAAGGGTGAGGTTTCCACGGACATAGTTCGAACAGTGTAGCCGATAGGCATCCTTTTACCACGTTCTCTTTGTTGTTCCATTGAACCTACCATATCCTTCTTGCTCCAAATTATTGGCCGGTAAGTCATCACACCAATGTATGGATGTCTTGTAAATTTACATATATATATAATCATCAGACAGAAAAAAAGAGAAGGAAAATTTCTTAATCTTTTGCATACGTTACCTACAACTAGTACCTCCACGGCAGGTGGCCACATTAATGGCTCAACCTGCCACTAGAGCAGACTTAGGTCAAAAACAGTCTATCTTTGCGATATTTGATGTTCACGCCCAGATCAAGCTCTTTCACGGCATGGAATAGAATCTGTGAAAAAGGTCGGTTAAACAATAGCCCTTTCCAAGAAAGATGGCCGCCGCCTCGTTTTTAACCCCGTGGCGTCATTAGGTTAACAAGCGCAGCCTCTGCATTTGTATGCTTTGACATTTTAGTCAAAGCATACCTGTGGATTGAAAAATGCTCCTCAGGCTTTCCAACGCTTCAACGAAGTTTTGTGATGCCTTTCTTTCTGTTTCGCATACACTACTGTATTGACCACCTCATCCAGTAGAAAAGGACACTTCACTCGCCACCCTGAGGCAAACTAAATCCGTATCGTTCCTCCTTCCTCGTCACTATAGGGGTGGGGGATTATATAACCAATAGTCACCCCTTACCCACGTTTTCTTTGAATTGATTACGTTTATTGCTTATTGGGTAATTTTTAATACGAAATTATGTTCATCTATGAATCATCTCATCAATGTATACAGATATCGTAATTGCATGTGCATGAGTTACCAGATTAAAACTAGGTAAAAAATATTATTAATAACATCTCGTATCCACGAACCACAGCCGGTAACTCCACGGTAGGTGGCCACACTTGTGGCCTAGCCTACCTGTGTAGGTTTGTTTGAATAATTTTATTACGCTCAAAGAGCGGCAAGCCTAGTACATAGGTAATTAGCTATTTACATGAGGATCGTGACTCATAGGGCACGCTGTTCGACTGAGGTGGCAATTCGTAGTTAAGTACAAAATTTCAGAGGTTGGGACACAGTGGTGGACACGGTATATAATCAGTGGTAATAACAGCATGTATAAAACAATTACAGTCAACAGTATATACAAAACAAAAGTATGTACAATATCACAGTTATGATATAAGAGACATTGACATAATTGAGACAGTCGTGGACAAGATCATACATGAGAATTATTACGTCGTACAGCGATAGTTAGCACCCACCAAAGTGTGGGTGACGTAAGAGTAGTGTTTCTAAATGGTTATCGGCAAGCAAGTATTTACATACATCAATGACAGACTCTCTATGGGGGATTAAATCTGTTACTGCAGGGCATTCAAGGCAATAATGCTGAAGGTTATTTGCATTGGGCAAGTCACACAGTTTACAGGAAGAAAATTGAGGCATGTCTCTTGTCTCGCTCACCTGCCACACTGGTCTGTAGCCTAATCTAAGTCGAGCAGATACCACATTATGTCTTCTAACTAAGAGTCCTCGGCGGCGATAATTGTGGGGGCGATTGGCAAAGTGATCATAGTGCTGAATGGTCACACTCGAAGGTCGTTCGATATTCCTACGGTGAACGATAGGCAAATGAGCTGCAGCACGTATTTTGCGTCTGTAGAATGAGAGGGAACCAGGTGAAGCGTCAGTTGCAGGTGAGGGCTGTTCGCAGGCTGCCTTGGCGAGTAGGTCCACTGTCTCGTTGCTAGTAATTCCTACGTGAGAAGGGATCCACAGGAAGTGAATAACAAGGGAGTGCTCAAGGGCTGTGGCTAACTGAAATAGAATGAGAGTTACTAGGTTATGGGATTCTGATTTTTGGGAGGACAAGGCACGGAGAGCAGATTGAGAGTCACAGATAATTAGGCCATTACTACCAATACGTAGCAGTAGATTGTGAGCATCCAGGAGTCCGTGGAGCTCGCAGGAAGTTGAGCTGAGGAAACCTGGTAGTCGGCGTCCAATCCAGCCTCCATGGGGTGGAACCATACTAGGCGAGTAGATGGCACAGCCTGTGTTTCCGTCCGGTTGCAGTGACCCGTCTGTGTATATTGTATGAACAGCTGGGAGGGAAGAGGTCACTTTGGCGATGGTTTCTAGAGCTAGTTGCTTCTGTAGTAGGGGCAGGTCAGTCTTGCATGTTGGTGTATAGGTGACGGCGGGGAGCGGAACCTTCCAGGGGGGCGGATTGTGAACAATTTCTTGTCTAGGAATATGAGATCCTATACTCTGTAGGTTTGTGCAAATGGTTCTAATAAGGGCGCAACCACCAGGTTGGAGTCGGGGTCGAGGTGCGGTGGGGTCGAGAGACGTTGTGATGACATTCGAGTAGTGGGGGCTAATATGTGGGGTGTGTAAGCATTTAACAGTGAAATATGTTACGTTAGCGTGTATTCGTTCCGTCAGAGGGGATAGATGTAGTTCCTGTAGCATGTTGGCAACCCGAGTAGAGATTGGGCAACCTAGTATGAGCCGCATAGCTTTATTTTGAAATTTATCGAGGGGGTTCAATGCTGATTTAGGTAGTTGACATAAGGCAGGAGAGAGATAATCGATGACTGAACGGATAAATGCTACGTATATATTTCTTGCCACTGCTATGGAGATCCCAGCAGCGTTGTTGGTAAGCCACTGAAGAGGTGTTAGGCGTTGTTGTAGTCGAGTCAATACGTCATCAACAAGTGGATGAATACGCTGCCGTGCGGGGGTGGGGGGGGGGTGACGCGGACGGGCGCTCCCAGGTAGATATACTGCGTGCAGAGTGGTATAACGCTGGTACCTACTAGGAAAGCAGGAGTGTTCGTGGCTTACGGGGAGAGAAAATCCTGCACTTTTCGGGGGATATGATGAGACCACATGAAGATGAGTGTTCATAAAACGAGTGGAGAAAGAGCTGAAGATCTTCAGAGGAGGTCGAATGAATGCATATGTCGTCTGCATAACATGTAACTTGGGTACCTGGGACATCAGGGAGTAGAGAGAGAAGGCGATGCATGAGGACATTGAATAAAAATGGACTGAGGACACCTCCCTGTGGGGTGCCAAGGTCAAATCTCCTGGTAGCACTAATAGCCCCTTTATAGAGTACACGAGACGATCTGTTGCTCAGGTATCCTTGCACCCATCTCAAGAGATTCCCTTTGATATTAAAATCTACAAGCTGATCGAGGATGATATCCTTGTTTGCAATGTCAAACGCACTTTTAAGATCTAGAAAGGCCACAATACTGGGAGGGGAGAGGCGGGTGTATAATTCATAGAGACAGTGATGTGTGCTGCGGTGGGGCAGAAAAACATAGAGCCTAGTGGAGAGTTTGTCGTGGAGACGGAACATGAGGCGGTTGAGAAGAATACGCTCTAGCACTTTGCTAAAGCAGGACGTGAGGGAAATGGGTCGGAATTTGTCGGAACCGGGTTTAGGAATTGGAACAATGAGACTGGTCGTCCAGGCTTGTGGAACATATCCATATCGTAGGCAGAGATTATAGAGACGGAGGAGGGGGTCACTTGGTACTTTTAGGAGAAGGCGGAGGACTGAGTACGTGATACCATCATCACCCGGAGCTGTCGACCTACTGCTGGCAAGAGCACGGCATAAAACGTATTTTGTTATGGGTATATTGTCCTCCTCATCTGGTTCTAGCATAGCTGCGGACAGACGAAGAGTGCGATGTAACGAATGAGTGGAGAGGGACTCTCTAATATGCACTGGGAGATTACGAACACTGGATTGTTCAGACCAATCCTCTATGAGGGCCTGTGCGTAATGAGATGGGCTATGGTGAAGACCAATGGGTGTCTTCTTTCGGATCACCTTCTTAATAAGTCTCCACATGGTTCCCACGCTTGTCTGTTGGTTGATGCCATTAGTGAATTGGTTCCAGGCGTCAGTGTGTGCACACTGTTGTATGGTTACCAAGGCGGAACTTGATTCTTGGTATTGCCGTAGAGTGTCGGGGTTAGGAGATCTCTGATATGCAAGGCCGTCTGCTTCTGCCTGTCTTTCTGCTGTTAGTATACGGTCGTTGAGCATCCAAGGCTGTACTCTCGTCTGGCGTTTGATATTTGGCCTACGTACATAACGATCGAAAAAGTTGTGTGTGCAGGTGACAAGAGAGTTGTATAACTTTTCAGGAGATTCAACATTAAACTTGGGGAGGTGTGCAGATACGAAGGAGACGTAGTTGGGAGAATACTTTGGGGGGATACTGATTCGCGTGCGTTGGTAAGCTGGAGTAGGCATCACTGGGACTGAATACCGAAGGCAGAGGGCGAGGTGATCTGAGAAGAGGACAGGCACCGAAAAGCACTTGACGTTGGTAGGCACGAGTCCACATGTAAGTATGTGATCGAGGGTACCCCCCCGAGCGTGCGTAGCACCACCAGTGTTCCAGCGGGTTAGATGGTTGTGATGTATAAAGTCGACTAGCCGGGTTCCGCTACGATTTACAGTGTCCGATTGGTCACCTAGGGTAGGGTGTCTAGCATTAAAATCGCCCATGTATATCATACCACGAGTTGTGGGAGTAGGAAGGGCTGCAGTATTCAGCTTACCAGGGGCAGAATAAACGTTACAGAGGCGAATTGTACCACTTCCTAGTGCAACCTCAATAAGTTGGTAAGTCGTGTCATTGTCCTCGGAAGTGCCGAGTGGTCGATGCTGGACGGTGGAGTGTACATAAGTAAGGAGCCCATTTCGAATGTGGTGAACATATGGAATATAACCACTAAGGGATGGGGCTGCCCCCCCACCAGTGGGACGTCCAACAAAAGCTTCTTGGATAAAGATGACGTTCGGTTGATGATGGTTGACGTAGGCCCTGAGTGTAGCAACCTTCGCGGGTGTGGTTATACCACAGGCATTCCAAGAGAGGATGTGTAGCTGTGCGTTGTTATTGAACGTTATTTCTGTTCTTTCGGAGGCCAGGTGAGACGATAGTAGAGGATCGGGCACTACCTCCTGTTAGTCCTCGGGAGCCCCCCCCCACTGTGATGGCAATCATTTTCTCGAGGCGAGTAGCGAGTGAGTCAAATTTAACAGTAAGTGCAGAGGTTGACGCGATGTTAGCCTGCTGGGCATCCACGAGCGATTTGAGTGTTGCATCGTTAACCGATAGTCGTGTAGACAAGGAGTCAAAGGCGGCCATAAGAGAATCAAAGCGAGCTTCGATGCTATCAAATCGAGTTTCAATAATTGCAACACGATTTGTAAGGGAGATACACTGAGACTTGAGAGATTCTACGGCCTCTTGGAGCGTAATGATCTGCCGAGAGGCGGCAGCGGTGGATGGCGGCGATGGTGGCGGTGGGGGTGGAGTTTGGGTACTCGGAGCCAAGCGTACTCGTTTGGTACATCCATGCCACACATTAACTCCGGGCATTTGGCACCGCGGGCATTTCCACTGCGATTTGTCTGGTGTAGGTGGTTTTGGTGAGTCTGTCGATGATGCCGAGGTAGAGGTAGGTACTGTGGTTGCTGTAGGACTACGATGAACGCGAGTCATGTTCAGCTGAACACCATGCACACTTTTCATGGGCATTGCAATACCGAGAGATATGACCAATACCCCAACATTTGAAGCACCATGGTTTTTCGTCAGGCATTTTGCGGAGTTCACATGGTGGTAGGCAAGGAAGGAAGGAAAAGTTAATGTGGGATGGGGGCGGGTTAGGTAGGCTCCATGTAATTACAATTCTGTTGATGGGTACCTTATTCTGCAGGAAAATGCGTACAGTATAAACCCCTGTAAGAACCTTATCTAAAGTTGGATCACTAACTACAGGATAACGAGTGAGGAGATATATGTGGAAAAAGAGCGGTATATCTACAGAATCTTGTATATCAAGAGATAACGACAAAATCGCCCCATCCTTGACCTCATCTATGATGTCCTGTCGGCGTCTCGATATGTAGACATAACTTGATGTGACAGCTGACATTTTGACCTCGGCTAGTTCTCGATTAAGACCAAACATTCTTACCACTTCAGAAAGCCATCGCAGTTTCTCATTAACTCCTGGGTTCCCTCTGAATTGTAGTTTGACATACTCGGAACGGGGGGCAAAGGCAAGAGAAGTAGATGAAGGTGGGGGTGGGGGTGGGGGAGGTGCATTCTGCGTAGCAGGTCGTGATGGAATGGGTATGGTAGCATCTTGTAGAGGCAGAGCCTTGTCACTCTTGGTGGCCTTGGCAGCGGGAGATGTCTCTTCGCTATTGGCATCGGAATCGCTATCTATAGGACGCTTTGCGGAAGCGTTGGTGAAGTCCATAGGCTGGTGAGATGGATTGACAGGTGTCATTTGTCGGTGATCGTGATAATCGAGACGAGGCCAGTTTTTCAGTGACAGGTCGTCATCCTCACTTAATGCAAGATCCATCTCAATATTTGCAAGGGAGCCGGGACCTGTGTATTCCATTTTACGAGGCAAGTTTGCAGTATTTGTGACTTGAGCAGTTTTACCAGGTGAGTGATGTGGCCATGATGTGGGTACCTGTGTCAAACACCTCGCACTGCGCATGCGCAGATGTGAGGAATTCGATCAGGGAGGCCCTCCCCGAGTATAAATCACTATTTCGGCTAAGTTCCACAATAATCAAGTTCACTGATAACACTGTACGATGCACTGGGTTTTAACACGGCCTCCGGCCAACTCCGAATAATAGGAACACCGTATATCTTGCGAAAAACGGGGGTCAGTAGTAGAGCTTATCCAAGCAACCGCCACCTACCGTGTCCAACCGTGAAGTCGGAATGGACCTGTGTAGGTGTTATCAAGCATTCTTGGCAATTTTATAAGTTTCCAAAATATGTTTGCTTTATTTCGTTTTGTTTTTCTTTCGAGAATGACATAACACGTGTATTTTCTTGAATAATACGTATATTTCCATGGTACCGCATAAAAATGTTAAACAAACTAAAGAAAGAACGCATGTCGTTATATGTATTAGCTGTTTTTATACGAGTTTTCAGGCACTATAGTGCTAAAACATTCAGGTCCTACGTACAATTAGAGTTGTCACTCACTATTTTTTCTTAGTACTTTAATAGATTTTCAATGTATATCCTATCTCTTCGGGATTTACGTACCATAATTATTCTGTAACTTTTTTTTTTTAGATATTATATTGTATTATAGCCTGGCAGTGCTAAGAAAATAAGAGAAAAAGAAAGTATCATTAGAGGACTTTTTCATTAAGGATTATGGTAGTATGGTAGATCAAAGGAATAATCAATTCTATATAGAAATTGCTAATAAAAAGAATCAGACAAAACAATTGATCAATGGAATAATTGATTCTATAGAAAATTTGAATCAAAGGAATCAGACAAAACAATACAACGACTTCCGTTCACATGTTCACCCATAGGTAATTGTTTAATAAATTGGATACAATGGTCCTTAAAATCAGAAGTTAAATCAAATAATGTATTTTACCCTATATCAGTACCTGGTCGCCATCTGTAATGGCATATAGTAATTGGAGTCAGAGGTATCTTATTTTATTTTATTTATTTATTTTATTTTATTTTTGAAAATCGGCTTAATTACTATATTCCATTACAGATGGCGACCAGATACTGACAGAGGGTAAAATACATTATATATATAGGGTAAAATACATTATTTGATTTGAACGTGTGAACTGAAGTCGTTGTATTGTTTTGTCTGATTCCTTTGATTAACAATGTCTATATAGAATTGATTATTCCTTTGATCTACCATACTTTCTATAGGATTCTATACTCTACGTATTGTTTATAATATCATTCCTAAATGTCCTTATCATAACACTTATCATTTGCATGGAGGTATTATGGATGGTTTAGGAGGTATTTTGGGCGTGGGATTTTGGCTGGAGGTATTTTGGGCGGAGGTATTATGTCATGGATCCTGATGAAAGAGTTTCGGAGCAGTCCGGAATGTGCCATCCATAAACCATTGAGTGGAACGAGCAAGATAACGCAATCCTTCTTCAGTTGCAAAGGCAATAATCCGTCTACTGCTATCAGCACCACTATCATAGAACATGAACTCCTGACCATCAAACATAGTCCATGAATCGTCCAGTTTTAAATCTTGCAGACAAGCGGGATCTTTCGGAAGAGCGTGGCGCTTATGGTTGCGAATCGTGCGTTTCACAGACTCTGAGTTTCCAATCTCAGCACGCGCTGCGACAGGAAGATTAACAACAGTATCGGCAATAATCTGACTTGGCTTTCCTCTGGTGGCAGAAGCGTGCTCATTCATTTGAACTCTTGCCTTCGTGGCATCTACTTTAGAAGTATTAGAATTATGACTATGTTTTGTATCTTTGATTTCAATAGATATATCAAAGTCCGTGTACAGTATTGCGCAGCATTTCATAGCTTTTCTCCGTGAACACTCCCATCGTATAGACGTTTTGTTCACACTCTTCTTCGTGTATATATAACCATCGTAACAAAGTTTCTGTACACCTTTGTAGTTTTTGATAATTTCCATGTTGAAATGTATATATATATATATATATATATATATATATATATATATATATATATATATATATATATATATATATATATCCACACAGATGAGCACACACTAATGATATGAATGATACTGTGATGAATGTGGGACTTATATACCCACACCATTAGGGAAGCCTACTTCACACCTTTAATGCATTAAAACACCTCAACCTCACGGAATGTGAAACCAACTCACCGGACCCTTTGGACTAAGTATTATTATTTATAAATTGGGGACTTTTTTCTGGTGGGGCTTTTTTCCGGTGGGGCTTCTTTCTGCCCAGGGATCTTCCTATGTGGGGCTTTTTTCCGATGGGGCTTTTTCCGGGATTCGTGAATAACTTCTCAAGAATTTTGGAAAACTGTGGTAATAGTGAAATTGGTCTATAGTTAGTATAACTTGATTTGTCGGCTGATTTGAATATCGGTATTACTTTTGCTATTTTCATTGCATCTGGAAATATTCCTTGTTCAAATGATTTATTGCATATTATCAGAAAATGAATTTTGATGATAGGCATAATTTGTTTTACGAGGTTCATATTGATTCCTGTGCAATCGAGTGATTTCTTGTTCTGTATTGATTTTACTGTGTTCATAAGTTCGTTTTCCGTGACGGGTTTTAAGAACATAGTGTTATTTATTCGGTGTTTCAAAAAGGTCTCATAAGTTTGTATCGCGAGGTTGGGTCCTACATGGGAGAAAAATTCATTAAATTCGTTTGCCACTTCTTTTTTAGTTTTTCCGTTTTTAATAATGTCTATGAATTCATCGGTGTTATCATTTTTGGGCCTAGTTAAGTTGTTTATTACTTCCCATGTCTTTTTTATATTACTTTTATAATTTTCAAGCAATGTGTCATAGTATTTTTTTTTCGCAGTTGCGTAAAATTGTTGTAAGTTTGTTTTTGTACGCTTTGTATTTGTTTTCGTCTGTCAATGACTTGCTTTTAATAGATTTCTTGTAAAGTTGGTTTTTCTTTCGACACGCGTTCTTAAGACCGCTTGTAAACCATGGTTTTGAGTTTACGTTATATGGTTTTATTTCTACTTCTCTCTCTGGGCAGCATTTGTTTACATTACTCATGATAATGCTTACAAATTCGTTATATGATAGATTGGCATTTTCTGACTCGTAAACCTGATCCCAATTTTCTTCTTTTAAGGATTGGTTTAATTTTGCAATACTTTTTTCGTCTATTTTACGTTTTAGTTCAATTCTGGGTTTTGTTATGCATTGCATTTCTTTTGGATTGAGAGTGAATACCGGTAGATGGTCATTTATGTCACTTATTAAGATACCGCTATGAATCTCGGAGTTTACAATATTGGTGAAAATGTTATCTATCATTGTTTCACTTGTATTTGTTATTCGGGTTGGTTTATTTATCAAAGGATATATACCTAAAGAGAAAATCATATCTGTAAAGTGTCTTGTTTGTTCGTGAGTCTCATACTCAAGTAAATCTATGTTGAAGTCACCACAGAGATATAGGTTTTTATTTCTAAAGGGAGTTATGATTTCTTCCAGTATATTTGTGAACTCATTGATGTTTGTGCCTGGCTTTCTGTAAATACTTGTTATGACGGTATTTTTTTTTTTTTTTTTTTTTTTACTGAAAATCTCAGCTACGCAATCAAATAGGTTTTCATGCGAATTAGTGGATTGATTTATTAGTTTGCATGATTTTTTTTTAATGAAGATAGAGACTCCGCCGCCTTTTTGAATCTGTCTATTAACACTGTAGGGAGTATAGTCTTGTAAGAAGTTTACTAGACATCCTGGGTCAATTTGGGTATTATTGTGATTAAATATCGAAAATTCCTTTTCTGATATTTTGTCTATTTCTTTATACTTCTTAATGGCGGTGTATACATCTGGGTTTTTTGATGCGAGATTTGGCGCGGAAAACAGAAAATTAATTTCTGTATTTGAAATGGCATGATAAGGAAATGTTTTTGAGCAGTCTGTGCAGAACCAGTTTTTGAAAATATTGGGTTATTTTTGGCAGTATTTACGGGTATATTTGCACACATGAAATGATGTAAATGTTTGCATAATGTACATTTGAGGTGATTGGTAGGGACAAAGGTATGGCATGAAAAACAGTTTTTTGTTATGTTTGTTTTAGTTTTTGTGTTAGTTGCAGTGTTCATGGTTATGTTTGTGTTAGAAGATTAAGGAATGTGAACTATTGAAATTCAACTAATTGTTCAAGATTACTTACTTGATGTACTTTTTCATCCTTGCACTTGATATACACCTTGCAGTCTCTTGTCCATGTCAAGATGATGTTCCCTTGTTTCCTCATGTCGCGTGCTGTTTTGGCAATCTCTCCGGTTCGTTTCATCAGGTGTTCATTCGCGTAGATGCCCGTCCCCTTCAATTTCTTGACGTTTTTCAGCACGTTCACCTTCGACTTTCTTGATACGAATCTCACGATTACATTTTGGGTACCGTCCTGTTTTCTTTTTCCCAGTGTATGGCAAGCTGATATCTCTGTGTCTCTGATCTGTATTCCCTTGTTACTTAGAGAATGGATCACTTGAGTTTCTACAATGTTCTGTCCACTGTTATCCACACTATAGTCGTAATCACCTTTCACGGCTTCCGAATACGTTTTCACAATCTTTAAACCACTGATGATGATATCTTCTCTCCTCGTGTACTGCTCTAGGTCTTCCACTCTAACTTGGAGATTAGCTACAGTCGATTTGAGATCTTGTATCTCCTGCCTTTGTTGTTTGACT
>NC_134793.1:27199480-27206980 GCF_046742065.1 Oratosquilla oratoria | reverse complement strand
AACGAGAGGAAGTGCGTAGCCTGGACCGGGAACGAGACCAGAGGCGGGACTGGGAGCAGGGCCGGGAGCGAGGTCGTGATGAAGAGACCGGACCGAGACTGTGAAGAGGACCTGGAGAGAGAGACCGTGGAAGAGAGACTGGAACTGAGAGACCCGGGGGAGAAAATGGGTTAGAGAGAGGAAGACCGAGAGAGAGAGAGACGGGGAAAGGCTGATATTGAAAGATCAACAAGAAGAGGAACATGGGCATAGAGAGAAAAAGGATAAAAATAAAGAGAAGGACGGGTGGAGGGGGTGACCAGACAGACATGCAGACAGTCAGACAGGACAAACCCAGACAGACAGGCAGACATATAAACAGGCAGAGAGACAGACTTATAGGCAGGCAGACAGACAGACAGACAGACAGACAGACAGACAGACAGACAGACAGACAGACAGACAGACAGACAGACAGATAGACAGACAAACAGACAGAAAGACAGACAAACAGACATATAAACAGACAGACATATAGACAGACATATAGACAAACAGACTTATAGACAGACAGACAGACAGACAGACAAACAAACAGACTGACATATAGACAGACAGACAGACAAGCATTGTACAAAAATGTACATGTTCCATGTGTAAGTCTGGGTGCATCCCACAGGTACACAAACTGAGCCCAATCCCGACATTCCTTTCTCCTCCCTTGCCGATGCACAAGGGAGCCGAGGGCCGGGGGACTTTCACCATTTATTGGCTTCCCCTCGGAATGCCCGGTCGGTCGCCCAGTGGCTGCGTTATTACGGAATCCCGATCTTGGGGCGAGTTGTCTGCAGACTGAATACGGCTGAAGGAAGGAGAAATGTGTATAGGAGTAGTTGTAGTAGGGGTAGGAGTGTTAACAGGAGTAGAGTTAGTGGTTGAGGTGAGAGTAGAGGTAGTTGGGGGGGGAGTTATATAAGTATAGGTAGGAGGAGGAGGAATTGGAGAGAGGTGGAGTGGAGGAAGAGGAAGAGGAAGTAGGACGAAGTGTGTTGTATTACATTCCCGGGAAAGAGAGTCTCTGGCTTTTGGTACAATATCGCTCCAGAGATGGAGTCACAGAGGAGAGAAGTAAAGAAGTGATCAGCATTTTGCTTCAAGTACAGATTAGTTTTCAGTCCTAAAGCAATGTTATGTGCCTATGGCCTATAGGAGTGCCACAAAGCCCCTCATTTGATAAATACATAGAACTTATGGAATCAATACATCAAAGGGTGGAGGAGGAGTTGATGGAGGGGGAAGCTGGAAACAGAAGAAAAGAGGAGTCGAATAGGTCGGACAGGAAGGGAAGAGAATGGAGGAGGAGGAGGAGGAGGAGGAGGAGGAGGAGGAGGAAGGAGTGGAGAAATAAGGAAGGAGTGAGAAGGAGAAGGGTGTGAGTGGGGAAAGGTTGTAAGGGTGACTAAGAAATAGGGAGAGAGGGAGATCTGGATTTAATACTTCCTCTCAGGTTCAAGAGAAGCGAAGGAGGGAGGGAGGGAGGGAGGGAGGGAGGGAATGAAGGAAGGGGTAAAGGGGAAGGATGAGATAAAGCATATTGAGATATGAGTGGTGATATATGAAAGACAGAGGAGATGAGTTGTGCGGGACGGAGGGTGAGAGACGGAGGGGTTTAGGACAAAGGATTCTGAGGAGAGAAGAGGAAAAAGAGTAGGGGGTGTAGAGTGAGAGAGTATAAAAGAGAATATGAAAGTTAGAGTAGATGAAGGGTGCTCAGAAAGAACGAAGGAAAGAGAGAGAGAGAGAGAGAGAGAGAGAGAGAGAGAGAGAGAGAGAGAGAGGAGAGAGAGAGAGAGAGAGAGAGAGAGAGAGAGAGAGAGAGAGAGAGAGAGAGAGAGAGAGAGGGAGAGAGAGAGAGAGAGAGAGAGAGAGAGAGAGAGAGAGAGAGAGAGAGAGAGAGAGAGAGAGAGAGAGAGAGAGAGAGAAAAAGAAATAAAGAAAGAGAGAGAGAGAGAGAGAGAGAGAGAGAGAGAGAGAGAGAGAGAGAGAGAGAGAGAGAGAGAGAGAGAGAGAGAGAGAGAGAGAGAGAGAGAGAGAGAGAGAAAGAAATAAAGAAAGAGAGAGAGAGAGAGAGAGAGAGAGAGAGAGAGAGAGAGAGAGAGAGAGAGAGAGAGAGAGAGAGAGAGAGAGAGAGAGAGAGAGAGAGAGAGAGAGATAAACAAGAAGAGGGAGAGGGAAGGGGAGGAAGAGGGAAGGGAAGGGAGATGGAAAGAAAGGAAGAGGGAAAGGGGAAAGTGGGGAAGAAGGAAGAGAGGAAGGGAGAGGTAAGGAGAGGGTGGGACGGAGAGAGAGAGAGAGAGAGAGAGAGAGAGAGAGAGAGAGAGAGAGAGAGAGAGAGAGAGAGAGAGAGATAAACAAGAAGAGGGAGAGGGAAGGGGAGGAAGAGGGAAGGGGAGGGAGATGGAAAGAAAGGAAGAGGGAAAGGGGAAAGTGGGGAAGAAGGAAGGAGAGGAAGGGAGAGGTAAGGAGAGGGTGGGACGGAGAGAGAGAGAGAGAGAGAGAGGAGAGAGAGAGAGAGAGAGAGAGAGAGAGAGAGAGAGAGAGAGAGAGAGAGAGAGAGAGAGAGAGAGAGAGAGAGAGAGAGAGAGAGAGAGATAGAGAGAGAGAGAGAGAGAGAGAGAGAGAGAGAGAGAAGAGAGAGAGAGAGAGAGAGAGAGAGAGAGAGAGAGAGGAAGTGATAAAATATCGAAGGGACGAAAGAAAAGTTTGTTTTAGAGGAAAAGGATGAGTAGAGGTGATATATTTGTGGTCTTTTTTGGTGATCTGTTCTCTGATTAATTAATTTGCTAATTTCTTTATTTCTTTACTTATCTATTTATCTATTTATCTATTAACCAATTAATTGATTAATTGTTTAATAGAAAAATGAATTAATAAATAGATAACTAAATGAATGGGAAATAAATGAATAAATGAATAAATTTATTCAACTATTTATCAATTAATATATTTACTTATTTATTTTTTTATTTATTCACTTATTTATTTTTTTATTTTATTTTCATATTTATGTATTTATTTGTTTATTCATTATTTGTTTATTTATTAATATATTTGTTTATTTATTGATTAATTTATTTACTTATATGTTTATCTATTTATTCATTTGTCTATTTATCTATTCATTTATTTGTTAGAAGGAAGAGGGAAGGCAGAGAAAGTATAATAAGAAAAAGTGAAGAATAATTAAAGAAAAAAAAAGTAAGGAGGAAGAAGAGAAAGAGTAGGAGGAGAAAAGAAAAGAAAAGAAAAAAAAAAGAAAAGAAAAGAAAAAAGAAAAGAAAAAAGAAAAGACAAGAAAAGAAAAGAAAAAAAGAAAAAAGAAAAGAAAAGAAAAGAAAAGAAAAGAAAAAAAAAGAAAAAAAAAGAAAAGAAAAAAAAGAAAAAAAAAAGAGAAAAAAGAAAGAAAGAAAGAAAAGAGACAGGGGTCAGATAGAAAGAGACGAGGAAGAGAAGGAAGTAAAGAAGAAGAAAATAAAAAATAAACAGGAGCCAAAGAAGACGGGTGAGGGAAGGCGTCGCCGAGGAAATTGGTACGAGAGCTTTCGTTTTACTAATTAGACATGATAGGAGGTGCGTAATTACCCTTAACCAGCAATTAGGCGCTGCGCGGATCCTCTTAATAGAAATGAGGGGAACAGTGACACGTTTATTCTACTGAAGTTTTGGCTTCGTCGAGAGGCACAGGGAGATGGACAGCGTCTAAGAGACTCCCGGAAGAAAACGGACTCTCCGGGAAGGGTGGAGGGGGTGAGGTTGCGTGGCAGATAGGAACAGCTGAGTTATGAAACACATAAGTCAAGTAACTTGTTAGATATGGGATATGGTAGGCATAGGACATACAGACTCGGAGCGTGGCAGATAGGAACAGCTTAGTTATGAAACACATAAGTCAAGTAACATGTTAGATATGGGATATGGTAGACATGGGACATACAGACTCGGAGCGTGGCAGATAGGAACAGCTTAGTTATGAAACACATAAGTCAAGTAACATGTTAGATATGGGATATGGTAGGCATAGGACATACAGACTCGGAGCGTGGCAGATAGGAACAGCTTAGTTATGAAACACATAAGTCAAGTAACATGTTAGATATGGGATATGGTAGGCATAGGACATACAGACTCGGAGCGTGGCAGATAGGAACAGCTTAGTTATGAAACACATAAGTCAAGTAACATGTTAGATATGGGATATGGTAGACATAGGACATACAGACTCGGAGCATGGTAGTCACGGTACACGGCAGACATAGGACAAGGGAGAATCGAGATACGGCAAACATGTAATACAGTGAATGCATAACATGGCAGACACAGCGGTCAGCGAACACAGCATATACGAAACACGGTACACTTGAAAACACAGCAATTGCAAAACACGGCCGATACGAAACACAGCGGATGCGTAAAAGCATTCGCTTAACATGACGAATTTGGAATAAGGCAAAGCATGCACAACACATGGTAGGCACGACTATCACGTCACATGACGATCACTCCACGTGACGCACATGCCCACGGTTCATAGCGCATAGTGCATGACGCATACAGCACGTGACACACAGTGCATTCGGTGCTTAACAGGCAAACTGATACACATATCGTTAGAGCATCTACGTGACAAAATGACAATGATATATAGAGAGTCAGATCTAGGCATGAAGAATAATTGACAAGAAAAGGGGCAGACAAGAAGCCAAGAAAAGAGGAAAGAATAAGATTTTGGTAGAAGAAGGAAACATTTTGAAAAAAAAACACACACACACACACAGGAAATATATTTTTTGTTGTAATATTTATTTTGTATATTGTAGTTTACCTTCCGGCATGAGACTTTATACGGCTGAGAACCCCTAAAAAAGAAAAAAAAAAAAAGAAAAAAAAAAAGATAAATAAATAAGAAATAAAAAGACTTAGCACAAATAATGCATTAAAACAAAACGACAGACTTCAGCGAAAGGCAAGTAATGTGCAATGGGTAATGGCCATCATGGTTATTAGGTCCTCCTCCTCCTCCTCCTCCTCTCCTCCACCTCCTCCTCCTCCTCCTCCTCCTCCGCCACCTCCTCCTCCTCCCTGTTCCCCAACTACACCTTACCTTCTTTTCCTCTGCCTCTCTCTCCTTCTCCTCCTACTTTCTTTTCCTTCTCCTCTCCTTCCTCATTCACCTCTTTCTTCCACTCCTTCTTTCAATTTTTCCTCCTCTCCACACTCCCTCCGTGTCCCCTCCTCTTCCCCCTTCTCTTCCTCTCCTCTTCCTCCTTCTCTTTCCCTTCTTCTCCTTCCACCATTCTCCTCCTACCACCTTCCTCCTCCTCCCCTCCTCTCTACCACTTCCCCAACTCCCTCTTACTTCTTCCCCTCTGCCTCTCCCTCTTTCTCCTCCTACTTCTTTCCTTTCTCCTCTACTTCCTCATTCCCCCATTTCTCCCCCTCCTTCTTTCTCTCCTCCCCCTCCTCTTCCCCCCTCCTTTTCCCTCCTCTCTTCCCTCTCCTCTTCCCTCTCCTCTTCCCTTTCCTCTTCCCTCTTCTTATCCTACTCCCTAACGTCTTCCTCTATTTCCTCCTCCTCACCTCCTACTCTCCCTACACCCTCTTTACTACCATGGAGGACAGATAAGATAGCCTGCCAACTACTATAATTAGAGGAAAAGTGTCCTGTACGGAAGGGGTTAACTAAGATGAACTATATCCCCTTTACTACCAGAGGTCTGTCACGGACATGAGAACAGCCTGGCGATACCCAAAGTAAAAACAATAGTGCCGTTTTACCCAATTGATTCGCGTAACCAGAGTAAATGTCAACCACAGTTGGCGATCAAGCCAGAGGCTGTGGTCACGAGGGGAGATATGTGCTATTGCGTACATTCAAATTTGTCCTATGACATATTGGATCTGTACAAATGCCTATCTTATTTTTAGTTGTTTAATACATTTTTATATGTAGTATTCCCCCTTATAATTGAAATCATCTATTAATTTATTTTCTTTAAACAAAACGGTAATAATGCAACAAATACCAAAGATACATTTGGATACTTCTGATACGTCATGCGTCAAGTTCTGGAAGTCCGCTTAAATACGTTCTGGGTTGCATACAAAATCTATACCGATCTATCTACAGAGGGTCACCAACTACCCCTTACCATGGCTAGCTTATCTGTCTACTCATTTTGACTAACTGGAGTTGATATGGAGTCAATTATGCGGTCATTTATTGTCGATACAATCAGGTCTCGGCATCTCCGGATCACCACGGCGACTCGGAAATGAGGTGTCTGCAAATCTCCATTGGGTCTCTGTGGGGTCACTTGAGCGAGTCCGCAAGATTCGATGATATCTTGAGACTCCTGCTGTGCCCGTGGCCATCCTCAACAACTCTTTTCGAGTTATCTTCCTTAGGGAATACTGGAATCAATCAATCCGTTGTTCCAGATATTTCTTGGAAGAGACCCACGGCTCTCAGTAACTGGTAATGGTCATCGGGCGGGCATAGAAGTCACTCAGAGAAGAGATGTTTTATTGTCTTGAGATTTAGTGTGGTGCAATGCAAGATGAGGTATTCAGTGGCTTTAGTATGGGGGTTGCATCTATAGCAGTTTGACTCTGGGGCCAGACCTAGTCTGCGTTGGTACTACCTTAGCGATGTATTATGTCCTGAACGCAAACATGCCAATGTGATTTTACTTCTCTGAAAAGGGATTCTTCCTTGATGTTTGATGTCCATTTTCTAATATTGAGTTCGGTGGTCTATCTTGAAGAGCTTGTTTAGGGATTTGGGTGTGAATGTTTTTTAATGTACTGTATTGCTGTATATATTTGAGTATTATCTTTTTACGTTAAGGGTGGTAGGTTATTTTATGTTTGAGTGGCAAGCTTTTTTATATTCAGATGTTGGTGCTTGCGTGGTATAATGAGGTGAGTGAGTAGGGTTGAGGGTTTTAGCATAGCACTGTGTACCTGTCATTTTCATATGATATTCTATAGAAGGAATTTTGGTTTCTGTATACAGCTATCTTGTTGGGGTGGTTTTACTGCATCCTTTTATTACTCTTAATGTTTTATTTTGTGTTTCATATACTGTAGATCAAGACCCGCGTTTTCCCCTTTCACCTTTCTCATAATTGTCCCAATGTCTCACTATATGAATATTATATGGACTCTTTTCAAGGTTGCTGGAATTTTACTGTACATCTGGAATGGATGAAGATATCAGCTAAAGTTTTTTATTGATATCGGGCTGAGGTGCTTTGGATGGATGATTGAGATCTTATTTGGGCCGTCGGTATAGGAATTCTTCAATTCCTTTATTGTTCCATTTGCATCTTTATTGATAAAGGAGGAGATGGCACTGCTTCTGACCCAGGGCAGTGGACAAGATGCAGGGATGACCCGTCATCCAGGAGGTGCCAAGATAAGAGGGAGGGTAGAGGGTGGAGGGGAGTGGAGTGTATTGGG
>NC_134793.1:27138945-27198980 GCF_046742065.1 Oratosquilla oratoria | reverse complement strand
CCCATGCTATTACTGTTTATAGGGAGGGGTGAGCACATTTTAAAGTGAAAGAAAATTGTTTGTTAGTTGTGTACAGGAGGTTGTCTGATGGGATGGTCGTTGGAATTTGATGTTTAGGTTAGGCAGTTGTTCTAATATTGTGTCCCTTTTTTTTATTTGCTTATTTTGGCTACCTCCTTATATGGAGGAAGAAACCTTTTTGGTGTATATATACACAGTTTTGCGTATTTTAGCTAGATGGGTGGTGTGTGTGTCCATGTCACCTGCCAGTACATGGTTTGTGAACTGTGAGGTTAGAGTTGAGGGTTGTAGCTTCTGAGGGCTGTATGGTGGGTGACAGTTATGGAAAAGCTGTCATCCAAAATGACACATCAAAAGGATTGCTGGTGAAACTTATGATCTATTGACAAGCATAAAAATGGCATTCCACTACATGGACAAAAATATGAAGAAGACTTTCAAAACCTGATTCAATGTAGACTGGAATATGCTACAGTAGTCAAGTTGCTACATATAATGAAGGATATATATATAAAAAGAAAGAAAAAAAATCAAACAACAGTGACACAAATGGTTCAAGATATTGTTATTAAGCCATACAGAGAGATACAGCAATATTTTCCACCTTTTAATGTGGGAGGGGGTTAGATCAAGCTATACACCTACCTTACACCCATCCAAAAATCTATTCACTACCAATTTCCTCATAGCTCCTTGTAGATGTGGGGTCATCCCAGTCCCCTGCTATACTGCGTGAGTCAGAGGTATTGTAGCAAAAACAGCATACGAGAAATCAGTATACATACCTGAGGTTTTCATACATACTGGAGTGAATAGGAAGACCATACTCGTCTTTCCCCGTTGATGGAGTGTAGACCCAAGTACCTCCCACTTTGCTGCTTTGCTCCCAAACAATGGGAACCATTCCTTTAGCAGCTATGTGGTGAGCAGCATTCAACCCACCAGCTCCAGCACCAATTACACCAATAACTTTGTTCATCCTAATGATAAAGAACCTATCATCAGCCCCTGTTATGGGTTACATGATTTTATAACACTATACACTTCTGTATATCACATTACCAAATAGTTACATTATGACTTATATAACTTGTAAAATAATAATAATAAGTTAAAACCTCCAATAGTTGTGTACTTTGAAATTTGAAATAACTCTAATGGCTACATAATTTCACCAAAGAGTAAAGGATACTCACTTGCCAACTGCAGCCATAGCTCTGAAGATCTGCTGCATTAGGCTGGCTTTATCTAAGAAAGATAAGAGTCATGAGGTAAATGATAAGTGAAAATAAAAATTATTTGCAATTCCATTTTTTTTTTTTTTTTTTTTACAAAATGTATATTGGCTACCTCCTTTGTGAGTGGAGAGAAACTTTTGGTATAGAGACAGGTAGAGATATTAGGTAAAATATTTTTCTTTCACTACCAAGCATAAAATTAACAATACTGAAACCATGAATAACAGTTTACATTATTCTGAATAATCTTGTGGAGATTTAATAATTTATTAATTAAATGGAGGAACAATTATAGTGAAGTCACACATTACCATAACAAATGAAAATTGTGGAGAAATGTATATATAAAAAGTTCTGAAAATTACACACTTTAATTGCATTTGGGAAGAAAATAACTGTTCTGTTATTGTAGTTTGTAGTTTTGTAATCACAGTAAAGAATCAGTAAATGTGAGGAAATACTGTATAACTTCACATACAATTTCTATTGGTTAAAAGAGTTAATTACATAAACTAAGTACTGCATGAGGATTAACTTGACATCATATTTAGGTGTCCTGTTTTTCTGTTAATTTATATAGAAATACTTTCAAAACTTTGAAATTCAATCAGAAACATATTTCAAACACAATACTGTTTGACCCCTATCCAATCCCATTTCTATTTGGCTAAGTTATGGCCTATGCTTGGAGTTGGTTAAGCAAGAGAAAAGGAAGAGAGAGACAGAGAGAGAGAGAGAGAGGAGAGAGAGAGAGAGAGAGAGAGAGAGAGAGAGAGAGAGAGAGAGAGAGAGAGAGAGGAGAGAGAGAGAGAAACAGAGAGAGAGAGATAGAAAATCAAGCAGTACATTATCTTTATCCCAGTGACCATCTCCTTTATACAGCTACTCTATCATATTGGTACAAATGTAACCCCTCATTCCTGACAGAAGTCTTTTGATTAAAATATGTCCTACAATTGTCCCTTGTACACTTTTCTATAAGGCTGTCATTCTTTAATTTTATTACAACATGATACATGTTGCTTATGTATAATGTTATGAAATGCAAATGAAAGTGCAATCCCTGGAAACTAAATACAGAAAAATCCTATATGAAAGCTTTAAGGCAGTGCAAAAACTATGAAATGTGAGAGAAACTGAAAAAAGTATGTGGAAAGAAAAGTATATGAACTATTCTGAAGAGAGGAATATACTGAGTGATGAATATAACAATCACAACTCAATGTTGTTGTTTTTTTCTATTACTATTTTTACTACAGTGCCTCAAATCCAGTGACCTTTCTCATGATAATTTAATAGAGTTTGAAAAGCATCATCACACTGTGGGATTAGTGGGTCTAGAGGGTTAATTTTGAAAGGTCAGCTTGAAGCTTTCCACACACCAGTCCATTCTCTCATCAATAAAGGTTGTTTCAACTATTTGACAGCATGCTTGACTATTCTGTTTTTTGTCAATTTATGTGGAAGTAATCTCTATGTTTCATATAAGTTATTTGCTAAATTTGACCCAGCTGCCAATCAGGATTTTCACAAAGCTTAGCAAACAGATGGCTATGTTGTATCCTATCTTTATCTGCAAATTCAGGACGAGTTCATCACCCTGTTCAAGGATCACACTAGTATAGCCATCTTTCAAAAGTTGCAAAGGCCAAATATTTTGCTGTCTTATTTGACAGCATGATAGAAATCACTCCCAAGATAAATAAGAATCACACTGGCACAACTGCATTCAGGTCATAACCACACATTAAAATAGTAGCAACACAAAATTAGACTGGCTGTAGACTCTGGCTCCCCCAGATGCAACTACCACACAGAATACACAAAACACCACATTCTATAATGTCCCACTTTTACCCTATCCAGACAGCACCAACTCTTTTCTCAGGTCAGGTACCTGAGCAAGGAAGTCCTGAGGTAATCAAATGATTAAATGATGTTTGGTAACACTCTTGATACTTCCTCCACTGACCAATTTTATGTGATATGATATATAAACGCTACAAATTCAAGTCAGCATGGTAGTCTTTCAGTGATTATATTCACTTACACTAAAAATCAACTGAGATAACTACATAGGATATGGCATAAGTTAGAGGAAGTTGCCCATAAGTTGAAGTCCTATGGATCAGAAAACAACAAATCCACAAATATGTCTGAAAAAATTAGTGGTGTACAGAAACATATTTTGGATATGAATTGCAAAACAGTATATGTACTATGTAACAATCACATGATTAATCCAAGTACAAGATTTTTAGTTAGATGATTTGGTTTTAACGTGAATATTATGTGGGCTCTTTTCACTTTGGTCTTTTTGGATCACGTGTTGGACTCGTGATCGACAGCTATTTCTCTCCCGGAAGAGAGCTCAGAGCTCGTATGACCAATCTATGGGTAATGCTATGACCTTACACCCCCCCCCCCCCAACTCCCCACCCACGAGAGTCGGAGTAACGACCCGAAGTGCAGCGATACCGAAATAATTTCGGCCCTGGGCAGGATTCGAACCAGGTACTGCGGGCACCTCTGTACTGACAGTTCAGTACTCTATCAACTGTGGTGTAGTTGCAATTCTATTGTGTAGTTATGATTTTGAAGATATCCGTGGCTTGTATTGCATGTCAGCAAGTATTTTGGGTAATTGTTTGAGATCTTATCTGGGTTGTAATCGCATGTGAGTTTTTCACTTTCATTATAAACTCTTTCTACATCTGTTGGTGGAGGGAGGGGTGGTTTGATTTCCATATCATTATCATTGTTTAACATTATTATTTTTTTCTATATTTTTGTGATATTGCACTGCTGTTTTAGTAATGGTATTTTTCCTCAATTGATCCTACTACTTAATGGCAGAGGAGGATTTCATTTTGAGTTTTAATGGTTTTATTTTTCTCTACAGTTTTCATTATTGCTTTCCCCACCTATTATTTTTTGCTTATTAGTTTAGTTATAGTACCTGGGAGACCTTAATGCTAGGGTAGGAAATGAACCAATTGATGGGGTGGTTGGGAAATGTGATTTCCAGTGAAAGAATCGTAGTGGAGAGTTGATGGTGGAAATGTGTCTAGAAAGAGATTGATGATAGTAAATACAGTGTTTCAGAAGAAAGTCAAGCATAAGTACACATGGGAGAGGGTGTGGACAGAAGTGGTAGATAGAGTGTTAATGGACTATGTAGTGGTAGATAGGAGTATAATAGGAAAGTTAAGGATGTACATGTGCTAAGGGAGAGGCTGGGGAAATATCAGATCATTTTTTGGTGGAAGGTAAGTTGAGATTAGGAGAAAGAGGAAATGGACAAAAGGTAGGGAGTGCTTAGAGTGAACTCTTTAAAATGAAAAGGAAAAGGAGAAGTACAAGAAGAAGCTGAAGGAGGAGTGGAGGAGTGAAGGAATAGAGTAGCAGTAGTGAGAGAATGGGGATGGTTCAAGAGGGAGTCACAAAGTGTGCAAAGATGTGTGTGGAACAAGAAGGATGGGAGGAAATAGAAGGAAGGGTAGTGAATAGTGGGATGAGAAATAATGAAGGTTTTTTTTTTTGTAGAAGAAAAGAAACGAGCTTTCACAGATTGGTTATAAAAATAGACAAGGGAGTCATAAGATAGGTACACAAGAAAAGAGAAGTAAAGCACAGTTAAGGAGGCAAAGAGAGAGCAGATGTGAAATGGGGTAACAAGTATGACAGAAAATTTTGAAAGTATAAAAAGATGTTTTGGAAAGAAATTAAGAGAGGAAGAGGAGGTGAATCAATGAAGAAAAGGTAAATGCAGATGGAGAGATTAATGGACGAAAGGCAGTAAGTGGGAAGATGGTCAGAGTATTTTAGGGAGTTGCTAAATGTGAAGGAGGATAGGAGGAAAAGATAGTTTGCAGTGGGAAATGCTAAAAAATGACCGTGATGAGTGAGGATAATGAGGAGAAATAAGGAAGATAAGTGAAGGCATTGTTAAGATGATGAAAGCAGGTAAGGCACCTGGTCTGGATGGATGCCAACAGAATGTCTAAATAAGGATTATAGTATGGTGGACTGGCTTGAGATTATTTAATGTTGTTTAAAGAGGGTAGAGTGCCGGAGGACTGGAGGAGTGCCTGTATAGTTCCACTTTACAAGGAAAAAGGAAATGTGAATATAGTTTTATTGAGAGGGATTAGCTTGTTGATAAAGTTTTGGGAATCTTTGGTATGTTTAATGATTAGAAGAGAGAGTAATTGGTGAGGAACAGTGTGGTTTTACAGGTAGGGGATGTGTAATATGTAGATGTACTTATTTTCACCTTCCAAATGGTTGGTTGCAATATTTCATCCACTTATCTCTATGGATAGGAACTACATACATACATAACCAAAGGCTTTTTCCCCCTTATAAGAAGCCAAAAACAAAGGCATAAACGTCATCCCAATCCCTCCTCCACTCCACTTGTCATCTTAGATCCATCCTATCAATTTGGGTCTTGATTTTATCCACTGTTGAGTCAACACTCGTTGCATCATGAGTCAGAAGCAGTGTCAAAAAGAAACTAAATCCACAGCATTTCAAGTTAAAGGTACAATAGTGACATCCCTTCATGCAGAAAAGAAAAGGGTGAAACATACAATCACAATAAATTTTCTCACACGAACATACAATCCTTCCAACAAAATTCCAATCACATCCATTGTATCCATTAGGACAGTTCATCCCTGGATCCTTCCTGAACATAAAGACAAAGCCCCTTTTACACCATCCGTTGATAGATCCATCCTAGGTTGCCCCCTCATTTCACTCCTCCACATCTGCCTTCCAATCTTTTACTATCTTTCTTCACTCATTTTTTAGTGTCCATGAAACATCCCAATACTCTTTAAATCTCCCAACCTCCTTCCTTATTTCTCATGATTTAGCTATGTGTTCTACTTAGTGATTTTTCTGGGTATGTGGCTGCATAGTTTATCAAACATAGTATATGCAGTTGGGTAATTTAGGTTCTATTGGTGCCCTATGGACCAGAGAATAATTTTTGTCTGTGATAGAGGTTCACAGAAGATTAATGAATTTTATTATACTGCGAGGTGATATGAGAGACTTTTTTATTTATTCGTTATTTTTTTTTAACACTTCATTGTGGGCGATAAAATGGCTGCCAGTGATATAATACTTGATCTGTAAGAGGTGGAAAAATGTGTTTTGTAACTTTATGAAGAATAAATTGATAAATTGACATTAAAGAAAAGGATAAAGGAAAAAAGAGGTCTAGGAAATAGGAACTATATTCTTTGTTAGTTCAGGATAAATTTCTTTAAATAATAATGTAATTCCTGCTAAGAACATGAAGGATTGTATTGTGCTTTGTTTAAAGGAGTATTAGATATTGAGATATAGTAATTACATAACAAATCTACACTATCCTTGATGATATTATGCAAATATGTAATGGGGATCAAAGGGGGTAAAAATATAACTGGAACCTCAGAAATCATAAGTCTACATTATACAAACATCCTTTTTTCATTCTAATATCTCCATATGTAATGACCCAGTGCCTTGAGGCGGATAATGTGGAGTGGTAATGTATTTACCTAGTTGTATTTTAACACATGTGGGAGCTATGTATGGTGTGCGGATTCATCATATTCATTTTATCTATGATGGTGATGTTTTAAATTCATTTATTGTTTTTGCACTCTCACAATCTAATTTTGTGGCTGTGAAGTTGACGGTTTCTCAAAAATTGTTGATCTAACTTTGATTATACGCTCTTCTCCTGGCTTTCCCCCAACCCTTGTCTCATTACCAGTTCCTAATATTCATTTCCTTTGTTAACCTCCCTTGTGAAATTATATCTGCCACCAATATTTCCTCTTAATACATTATAATAAATAACTCTTAGATATACATCTCTCCCTTACACCACTGGGACTTTCCAAAAAAAATTAAAGCAGAAATCTAGAATAAACTATCTTTGTTAAAATCTCTAAACTTTCTTTAGTATCTCATATTATTCCTCCATTCAATACATTAGTTGAGTGTCAATTTGCTTACACTTGTTCCACATTTTGATACCCACACTTTTTCATAACTTATTATTATCACTTAACCTTTTAAATGTAATTGGTAGTCAACCATGATAACTAGCAAAATCAATAATAACAGTTTACCTAGCCTTTTTTCAGTGCGTTCTCGCCTCCATTCTGACCCATCCTTGGTATAAATTGTTGATTAATTTACCTATTTATGTTTCTTATGAACATGCGCGTGTCCAACCCTCTGTGCATATCTCCAATCTTTTTCTTACTGTTTTAATTCATTTATTGTTTTTGAACACACCACTTTCCATCATCTAACTTGTTCCAAATGTCTTGTACTCCTTAAAACCTTTTTCTTTTTCAGATCTCTTTTATAAACTATCTTTCGTATGTTCTTTCGTTTCCCTAGTTATTGTCTTTCATCCCATTTTTTTATCCGATCCGATTAGAGTCGTTCTATGCCTTTCAATCCCTATAGTTATCAAATCGCCTCTGCTCTCGTCTTTGCCTATATTCTTAGTTCATGTTGCACTCGATCTTCATATGATAGTTAAAGGCGCCCAATTTTTGTAATTTGCTCTTTGTATGCTTTCAATTAGTTTTTATTCATTTGTTTTTTTGTACTTGACCACATCGTCACGCCAGATTCCAATCTTGGTCTTAGCAAAGTGATTAGTATTTTCTTCACCATTTCTTCATCCATATTTGAAAATGCAACTTTGATTGTTCTTATTAAATTATAAGTTTCTCCTAAAATCTTGTTTATATGTTGCTCATACCTTATTATTCTAATAATGACTCCCAGGTCCTTCTCATTTTCTACTTTTTTTATTCCTTCGTCCTCCAATTTATATGACCTACGAATTCTTTTTTTTGCTGTTTGCCAAAGTCCATTATTCTACTCTTCTTAGTATTAACCTCCCACTCCCACTTCCTACTCCATTCCCACATTATTGAGGTCACCTCTGTAGTGACTCTCAATCTTCTTCAGTGTTCCTTTTTTTCAAACATTTTTGCATCATGCCCAAAAGAAGCTCATATAACTTTTCAATGTCTTCATCCATATAAATTAAGATATATAGCAAACATTATTGGGCCAAAACTGTTCCTTGTAACACCCTCTTATACTTCATCCAAATTAATTAGTGTTTGTCTCTTATCACTACTCTCATATTTCTTTCTTGCAAAAAGTCTTCCTTTCATTTAAGCACTTTGCCCTGTATTCCGCCTTCAGTTTCTAATTTCTTATGCAACTTCTGTGTGTGTGTGTGTGGTTGGGGGGGGGGTTGAATGGAGGGGGATATAACCCTCCCAGGATTGTTTTTTTTGGTTAGGAAGGTAGGAGGAATAATTAACCATGTAATCATCCCCTACATTCCTCCCCCCCCAAGTAACTATCCTATGCCCCAGTATAAATAGATAAGAAAAAAAAAAATAGTGAATGGTCTTTAGAGCAACCTACAGAAAGAACTTCACTTGATTCAATGTATAACATAAGTTTAAAGCACTCGCTTTATTTTGCCAAGAAAAATAAGATTGTTATTATCAAAGACAACTAAAAGTCCTGTAGATGTGCAAAACATGCCATGTTATAAATGATATATATATATATAGATATGTATAAATATATATATATATATATATATATATATATATATATCATATATATAAAGAAGTAGGAACATGCCTGGTGAGCTCATAATTCCTGGTTTAACTTTAGCATAAATGATACACAACAAAAAACTGGGAGCAATTGGTTAGCAATAAGCCATAAATCCACAAAATGTACAATACAGATAAGACCCTTTACCAGCAGTTTGTTTTATCACAAATCCAATCAATTTTGGATACTGAAAAAAAATTATTTATTCAAATCAGTCAGTACCTTATATGCTAAGTACACACATTTGAATACTATAGCTATGATTCCTAAAATAATTTACCATTATCACCACATTTTCTTTGTCCTAAGGAAGGCACTTCTAATGACGGACTTGCAGTTTCATTTTCAAACTTACCAAACAAGGAGTTTTGGTAAATTCTTGTTATGACATGAAGAATCTATTTTTTTTAACTATCAACTGTTTTCAGTTACCTTTTTCAAAGAATCTGAAAACCTGAATTAGATCAGATATAATGGAGAATTACAATGAGCCATAAACATCAATACTATCGCCTTAAACTGTCCACACCATATATTCCCCTTGCGGACTCACAACAAACGTTTTTAGGCCACTACACTCCCCACAAACAACTCTTCTGACAAACCTCACACAAAAATTTTTAGATGGCATCAATTCAGATTTAGGCCCCACCACCAAACACTTCTTATAACATTTCATGAGTAAAGCTTTTGATGCTATCCCCCCCCGCCACAAACCTAACAAATAAAATTTATAACACAGACATGCACAATAACACCAAAAGATGGCTGGCCAATTAGCTGGCAGGCAGGAATGCTCATGTGTCATATTATGGCCAATCATCGCACATCAGAAACATTAAGAACGGAGTACCACAGGGCTCAGTTCTATCCCCCACATTATTTAAATCGATACATGCATGACTTAACCCACGCCAAACACCCTCAGAAAGACAAATCTCATCCTTCGCAGACGACATAACAATCACATGCACACATCGTAACACAGACAAAGCTGCAGAAAATAATCCAGCCTAACCTTGACCACAACTCAACACATGGTTTCTTCACAAACAGACTCAAAAGAGCTCCAACCAAATCTACAGCTCACTTCTCACCAAACTGGACAAAAATACCACAAATACAGCTCATCTCTACATCAACAACACTCTAATACCACACTCAAACATCAACACAGAAAATTCTTGGTGTAACAGACGATACATCCCATGTCTTTCAAACAACACCTCACAAACAATAAAAAAACAAAATGCACACCTAGACTTAACGCACTCCAATCAATCACTGGAACAACATTTGGACAAAACAAAGAAACTAAGATAAAAACAATATACAAACAATGCATACGCCAAGTGATTAATTATGCGAGTCCTGCATGGGCTTCCTAATCTCAGTGAGACACACACACAACACCCTTCAAATCATACAAAACTAAGCCCTAAAAACAATTACAGGCTGCACAAATACTTCACCTACAAACCATTTACACCATGAAACAAAAGTTCCTCAAATCAAGGACCACCTCGACAGGAGAGCAACACAAACACTTGCTGCAGCCACCACAAAACACATCACACCCGCTACACTACAGAGCAGAACACCCACACACTCCAAGAATCATTAAAACTACACCCATAGACCTATATTACACACAGATACTCTCTTCTCTTCCTCCACTCCACCAAATACCAGCCTCCGGAAACAATAGTCATAATCAATAGCACTCACCGCTCCATTAACACACTGAAAGACAACACACTGCTACACTTCCAACCCCCCTGATTGCCACCCGTCTGAATCCTCTCCTATCCCACGTAAGGACATAGTCCACTTGGCCAGACCTTGCAGATGCGGTCACCCTCCCAGCACTTCTAAGCTACCAGAAGAGGCTGGACGACCGGTTGTGAACTCTGCCCAGGATGTAACACTTCACCCCATACCATACAACACATAATGGAATACCCATTATACACAATCATGCACCAAACAAAACACACATCACTCCTATAAAATTTGTAGGAAAACCCTTTCGGCTGTGGCCTTTCCTTGGGAAACGGGACCTCGGACAGACAGTCTAAACACCAACTACAACAACAACTTAGAATTTAAATATAATATTAAAAATGAAAATCCAGCAATTCTAATAGTTAGATAGCATTAGCTCATTTTGTTTGAATTACATCATAATTGTAGACAATATGTACATATTCTTGTAATTTTTGTTTTACTTCCAAGATGATTCCATCAAGTGCACTAGTATTAGTGTTCCACTCAGAGTACAAATGAATGCTCATTTAAATCCAAAAGGAATATACAGTATACATCTTACTCACCAATTAATGACTTAAGAGTCCTCTAACATGATTAGTAAAATATATAAAAACCTAAAAAAAACAGATAAAAATTATCATATTGAGATTTATCAGCCCACAATAATCCTTCTACTTAAATTTACCAACTCAACCATGAACAATCACCTAGCTATAATAACCATTTAAACATCATTAGGAAACCAACACAAATGATCCAATGTGTTAGACCTTATTGTTACCATAACTTGATTATATCTAATATTGTAAAACAATAGTTGACCATAATTTAAATGAAGTGAATACATATACACATAAAAATTCATAAAATAATAGTAGGAACCATTGGTATGTAGAATAATATAGCAACCAAATGATGATGATTAAACAGCATTAAAAAACCGTTTAAAGGATAGAAAAACTAAGATGAATTATAAATTTTTAATATTTTTTCCATGAAATTGATTTAAATAGGTTGAATGATAGTTTTGAATGCAGCTAAGATTCCTCCCTATCTTCCTTGTACTGGCTTAGATTAGCTCCGGATTAAATGAAACACGTGCTGTAATTTTGTTCTTCTGCATTGCTTCTACCCAGCAGTGCGAGATACAAAAAGCCCATTATTCAGATCCATAAAAAATATAATGGGAGTGAGTATGTCAATAATAGTGAAAGGATCTATGCCTTTTACTTCTAACCTCCCTTTTGGGAAATATCAACCTATCAAACTCAACACACCACAAACAAACTATACCCACTCACCCAAAAAAGAGAAATCTAAAGAAAATTAAACTTTTTCATATAGAGCTAAACTAATTTCACTCTATGAAATTAATAATTACTGCTATAGATATAATTTCAAAAATTTAAAATATGCATTCGTTTCATAATAATCAAAAATGATCAAGAATCAAATCTGAAAAGAACTAATAAACAAATATATACCCAGACAAAAAGTTTTCATAGACCAAACAAAACTATTTAATGAAACTATTAAAATACCAATATCCAAATACTAGTAATAAGAGAACATTAAACCAAAGTGAACAAACCAACAAAAATCACATAGATAAAGACACATGAAGAAGATAAAGCATTAATGCTATAAAAACAATCCAAAATACTGGTTTTTCAAACCCCAAAAAAACTTAAACTTCAGTTAAAAATGTACTTGAGGAGTCAAAATATACTAGTTTGAGACACAGAAAAAAATTTGCAAACATGTTAGATAAACAATACAACAGTGTATACAGTGTACAAATAAAAAAATCAATGAACTCTGCAGAGAATCGTCCAAAGTAAATGGTATAAACGTGGATCCTAGCATATATAGCAGAACCATAGAGGAATAAGGATTAACTCTCAGGGCAATACATATCACAGTGTTTAAATAATGAAACATACATTAGCTACTACCATCAATCGTATTAGAGAAAATTACTGGACAAGGGTCATACCAACAAAATTTGTCAAAGAATAATCACCCCCCCCTCTATAAAAAATGAGCACAAGGCCTTCCACTAACTACACCCATTGTCTCATATCCACACTCACAAAGGTGCTTGTGAATATAAAAAAACCTTGAACTTTATAGAAACATGGGGCTCAATCTAACAACATGGTTTTTTAAACTTCATGCCTTTCCACACTCCTAAACCACCATAACAACATTATAAACAAAGTGACCACAAAACAATGTTGATTTATCCTACCTAATTTCACAACATTTAATAAAACCATGTTCTGCTTCACAAATAAAAATATGGGCATCACTTAAACTGGGCTATGGCTCAATAATCCCTTAAAATAGAAAGCATAAATAATATATAGCCCCTCAAAAACCTCAATGGTAATTAATGAGTGTCATACATGCTTTGCTTGGCCCACCTGCTCTTACTGGTCTAGTGACATAGACCAGGGGTGAATCATCCCAATGTCCTCATTCATGGATATCCAATCTTTAAGAAATTACAAAAGAAATGCCAAAAGACTACAAAAAAAATCTGAGCATAATACAATATAATGAAAGCAACATCTTTTAACAAAAAAAATTTAACCGACATGGCACAAACAAAAATCTAAAATAACGGTACAAGTATACTTTTCATAGGAAATCACAACAAAGATACAAACCATGTGGATAGTGATGAGTTACTCCAAAGCACACATAACCCACACCCAGTAGATCTGCTTGTAAAATGAATGGATAGATCCTCCAGATCTTTAAGACCTGGAAGCCTGAGCACTTGCCTCCCTCTGTGGAAGACTCTGGTATTGTCCCCCCAAAGCTGGAGTAATATGCCAGCTATGGTGCTCCACTCAAAGTCAACAGATACAAGAAAAATGAAAAGGTCCATAGGTATTCACAAAGGAGGTTAGTTGGGGACCTCCCTGAATTACTGGGACAGACTGAAAATCCTCAAGTCCAATTTCACTGGAGAGCACATCACCAAAACCCATTGCAAAATTGCAGGAGGTGGTATCAAATGGTAAACTCCACGCCAGTTTGGTAGGACCTGCTTCTGGTGATTGAAGATGATCCAGGGGGAAAGCTTCTGTACTGCCACCCCTTCTTCTAAATCTCTCCCAAGAGCATAAAGACCCTAATGGCAGTCCAGCATGGAGGCTTTTTAATAGGAGGCTAGACAATTCCATGGACAACATCCCAGAATGAACCTACAGCACAGTCTTTCCCGGATGAACCTCAAACTTAAGCCTACCCAATGAACCATCCAAGATAACCTATCCCGGATAAATCTCATAGATAGCTTATCCTAGATGAACCTCCAAGATAGCCTATCCTGAATGAACCTCCAAGATAGCATTTCCCTGATAAACCTCCAAGATAGCCTATCCCACTGAACCTCCAACGTAGCCTAACCTCACAAGAAGCGGCAACAAACTTGATCATAAGACCCATTTCAATAATTGAAGCTTGGGCAGAGATTATGGGAGTGGTGCCCCCCCAACTGGCCATGGTGTTAACACCAAATCTACCGACATGTACCCAAAATTTTGGGGGGGGGGTCATTACAACCGGTGGAAGAATAGTGGTGACAATATGGGAGGTACAATAATTTGCTTTGGTCCAGGCACTGGCAACTCATGCCATGCCCTTAGTAGTGATGTAATACTACACAACGTTATACAAAAATGAACAAAATGGCTCATAAACTATTCTTGTTCAACATTTACCTCAATAACAATCAAGAGGACTTGACCAAGTCAAAACTCTCACCATCTATTCACCAATACAAAAACCATTCCCATTCCAACCCATTTCAGGATGTTGATAAAAATACCCTGCTACGCCACTTTAATAAAATAAATAAATAAAATAAAATATATAACATTAAAACAGTATCAACATGGAAGAAGCCTAATCAAAACACTTCAGACCGGCCCACAGCAAACCATCACACTGTAGTTCGTAGATACTAACATCACAATGGAAATAATACTAATAACACCACGAATGGATTTTTTTTTTGCCATCCTCGTAATTTCAAAGTTTATCTTGATAAATGTGTATACATTTGCAAAATTAAAACTAAACTAAAACGCACTTTATACTACAGCACGTAACATATTTCTCGCCCTGAGTGTCATTATGGACCCAGCCAGTGGCCATATCTTTGGGTAAAGGATTGAATGAATGAAATTTATACATCATGAGTGTGCCAACTTTTTATCAACCCTTCCATTCTTTTACAGAATTGAAGAGATGAAGGAGAAGGCGATGATCATGATTGATGACATCTCTACGGTTAGGTTGAATTATATCAAGTTATCAGCGGGATCCAGGACTTATAGTATACATATGATAAAGCTAAATAATTTTTATATTTCTAACGATTTATTTTAATGAAAGAAATAACAAAGATACAATCTTATGGCAAAAAGAGAACTGGCGTCCGAAACCTTTGGCTTGTACAAAAGTCACCCTGATTTACCCATCGAGTGCAGAGTCTCTAGGATTCATATAAATAACACGCTAATCTGTCGAGTTTTCTATTTCTCAGTAAAATATGTTTAATTGCATTTGTTTCAATATACAAATGATTATAGTAGTGACACAAAATTAACTTACCATGCGCCACACACTTCAATCGTAAGATATCACGAAGAAGTTTTCGTCATACTGAATTAAATGATATAATAAAACTACAGCTTTATTTATGTGTTTTTCCAGTTTCAAAACTAACATTCCCTTTCCCTTTTTCCAACCAGTGTAGACGAAGAATGAGGACACAGATGACAATGAAAATTACTTTGAGGAAATTGAAAATCTATTTAAAAAAACCAATACGCCATTGTGTGTGGTGTCACGTAAACTAAGTGACCCTTGATAACTGAAGTAATAACGTACACATTATTACAAGGTAGGAAACGAAAATTCGTATCCCCTATATACCAAGTCCTTTTTCCTCCTAACTATAAAGGTAGCCAAAACAAATGGCATATACCCACTCCCGTCCATTTCATTCCCATCCTTCACACTTTCTTCTCATCTTAGCTCCTCATGGATGACGGGTCATCCCAGGATCCCTGTTGGCGCCCGTATGTGGGTGACGTAAAAAAAAAATAAAAAAGTTCGTTTTTACCTTATTATTATCTGGTCCTAGTTTGATAAAAAAACTGCTGGCAAACTCAGAGGAAACTCTGAAGGTTGCCAGAGTTCCCTATCTAAAAGTGACAGAAAGCAAAATGGGCGTCCCCCCATCGAAGGGGTGGCCAATAAGATACATGGTCCTGTATGAAATGGCTCTCTTGAGGGTTGCCAAGATAGGGGTATTGATGTGAAGATCGTTGGGTCTCGGTCCCCAAGCGTGAGCCTCCAGCGATGACCTCTTACCGTGTTCGCCTCGCGTCGTCGTCGATTTTATTTAGAGTCTGTCGGAGCCCCTCTCTGACATATGGCCAAAAAAAAAGGGTGCCTGGCGAGCGCTGTCCCTGAGTGCCTGGCTGAAGGGCCTCTTGTGGTACTCTTCTTCTTCAACCCGAGATGAAAGAAATCTCTTAACTTCTATCGTAGATGAAAGAAACTTGGCGTCTCTCAAAGGGTATATCACATTCCCAACTACTGCCACGGGTCAGAAACAATGCTGCACAACTCAGCACACCCACATCAAGGCCGCCCCCCCCTCCCCCCCCTACACCTAATCGGCGAACCCCCCTCTCAGTCCCGCTCTTACAAGAAAATTAAAACACGGAGAGAAATCCCCGTTCGGATTGCGTCAAAACATCATTCACACATAACCACTCCCTAAAAACCCACCCCTGTTTCTTAAATAACCATTTTAACCCTCTACATAAATGTATATCATGTATATATACCAAGATTTTTTTCTCCCCTTACAAGGGAGATAGCCAAGTCACGGGCAATACCTATTCCCATCCAGTTCAATCTCCTCCATCCCTCCCATCTCAGCCCCCACATCGATGACGGGTCATTCCCTGCATCCGCAAATTGCCTTGGGTCAAGCGGCAGTGCATCAAGGCCAGTACATCTACTTCAAGGCCGCTTTCCACGCAAAAATAGATAAGATATGGAGAATTCCCCTCTGGCATCGTTAGAATTTTATTTACACATAAGCACCCCCCTGAACCACCCCCCATCATCCCTTCCTTGCATAACAGTATCATCCTTACGCGTTCATTCAGCCACTCATCCCTATCATCTGTCTTCCTCTCTTCCTTGCTCAACAGACATTCCCTCTTGCCTTAGCGCACACTTCACCAATCCATCCATCTCATCCTCGGTCGACCTTCTTAAGTTCACTTCCCCTCCACCTCTGCCTTCTACACAGCTTATTACTAATCTTTCTTTAGTTAATTCTTTTACGTGTGTCCAAACCTTCCCAATATACTTTCATCAGCTCTAACTACTATCTCCTTTTCACACTACTCCCTCTCTCCTCCTCTCCTAGTTTCTCATTCTAATCCAACCTAGTAACTCTTATCACATACATCTCAGACATATTCTTCTCATACAGATTTAAACGTTTCCTCTCTGCCTCGCTTATATTCTAAGTCTGCTCCCTACAATGCTGTCGGCACAATATCCCCTTCATAAATCACTTCCTTGTCTTCAGTACGAGTTGCCCTATTTCTCATAATACTTTTTAATACCCCCAAGGCCTTTACTTGCTGCTCTCAGATTTTACAATTTTACCTCCACCTCTACCCCTTTCCTTGTTACATGTGGCCCCAAATACCTAAAGCTCATCCACTTCCTCTTACATTAGTCCAGTACATGAAGATAAATTGCGTAGGTCGAAAGCTTGTACAATAAAACAAAATAATTTGTTCATTATCCATGTCCCTTGCACAAATGGTAATAACTCCTGCCTTGCGCACCACCAGATATAAGTCAAAAATCCCCCGACCTCTGAAACAGGTACAGTACTTTATTCCCGACGTTCTCTTGCACGGAGAAGAAAAGTTAAACAGGAGGGAACAGCTCGGTGGTGTTTAGATAATTGTGAGGAGTGTAGTGGGGGCGCAGAGTTGAAAAGAAAAGAGGTTTAGCGAATTCGTCCTTTATTTGTAAAATTAGAACTGAACTAATTTATATGTGGCCGAAGCCGATATATACCGCATGTACATTAATTCGTGGTGTGCAATTAGGGATAATTACACTGGATTGGGTTTGGTCGATCCACAGGACATGTGTGTCTCTAGGTCGTAGAGCGTCCTTTAAGATGTCACGTGGTCAGTCTAACAGGAACATCAATATGAAATTAGGCAGGGCGTTGAAATTTTGTGCAAAAATAAAAAGAAAGGCAGCAGGCTGTTTTGGAAGCTTTTCCAATGACATGGCAGCATTAACAATTGTGTCACGCTAAATCTGAACAGGGCAAGAGAGAAAGTAGATAGAAGATCTAACCTACATCATGCAAAAGAATGGGTGATTGCAAATGTGATATCGTCCAGTTGGGAAGCCCACCCTCGTGGCGGGGTTCCCATGGTGTACTCCTAGTGCACCGCATGTTTCCGTTTGAGGTCAGGATTCAAACAACCTTATCATTGTATTCCCCTGAAGACGAACCCCGGACTGGGTTTCGATATTATCGGGAATTACCTGTTTCTAAGTTCGGCGTGGTTTACTTATACCACCATTACACATACACACACACACACACACACACACACACACACACACACACACACACACACACACACACACAACCACACTCACACCCACACACACACACACACACACACACACACACACACACACACACTTCAACGAATGGACGGCTTAGAAGACGTTCTGAAGAAAAGTGAAGTCTGTGGATCCCAACGCAAAGAGAAGTGCCTAGTTTTTTTGCTGGGTGGGGGGGGGAAATTGCTCGTGAGTAGTGGAAACGTAGGGAAAGAGGAAAAGGGAGGGATTACTGAGAAATGGAAGGAAATGAGAGGATAGACTTTGACCAGCCAGACAAGCGGAAGGTAAACAAAAGAATGAGCGAGGATCAAATGTCTAATAAAAATGTAAAGATTAAAGTATAGAGAGAGCAATACAGAAGAAAGTGACGAGAATATTTTCCAGATTTAAAGAGGTGGGACACAACCCCCCCCCCCCCGACTGATAAGACTAGAGAAAGAGTTGATAAGTGATCGAGGACTTGGAGCGTAAGTTAGGTAACGTAGACTCCATTTTCCAAAGAATTGAAAGTTGGAACAACTAGAGAAGCTAACAGAAACTTAACTGAAGAAATAGAGGACCTAAAAAGACAGTTAGAAATGTAAAGGAGGAAATGAGAAATTGAAGAAGAATATAATGAAAACAGAGAGAAAACTAGCTACAGAAGCTAAAAATTGGAGAATAACTCAAGAAGAATAAGTTTCATTCACTGACATAGTCAAACAGCAATTGAAAGAACATAATGAAGACTCAGTTATTAAAGTGATGAACAGAAGAGAATATAGTAAGAGAATTAGCTGACAAAAAGAAATTATAATTATATTAGAATGGAAGAGAAACATAACCCAATAGAACTGCAAGAATCAAGGAGAAAATGAAAGAGTAAGCAGTTTATTAAAATTAGTCCCAGAAATGAACCAAAATTATAAAGGAAATTGAGGAAAAATTCAGACTCGGAAAATATAGTACAGATAAACCAGACCAATTAAGATTAAATTCAGGTCACAAACAACAGCAAGAAAATTCTATCCAAGACAGGGAAACTAGCAACAAATGATCAATATAAAAAGGTATGGATAAAAAGAGAAATGAATAAGGAGGAAAGAGAGGCAGAAAAGCAGAAAAGAATTGAACTAAGGCAAAAAACGAAAAGAACGAGTCAGAGAAAGAGAGATTCTATTGGAGAGTATGAACATGAAAATAAAGCAGTTTCGACATACTAAAGAAAAACATAAGGAAACAGAGAATACAATGGAAGTGGCAGAAAACTAAGAGTGTCTTACACAAATATAGATGGATTGATAACAGGATTGAATGAACTGAATGATTATTTGAAAGAAAAAAACCGGACATAATGAATTGTAGAAACAAAATTAAAAGGCCCACTACCACCCAACAGTGTAGGACATATACATACAATTATTGGATTAGAAACAAAGAGAAAAAACAAGGGATTATGTTCCTGACTAAGAAGATATAAACGTGAAAGGTGTCATATATGGAAAGAATACAGTAAATATTATGATAAAGTGGAAGACCGAGATAAGAAGAGCAAAAATTTGTGATCAATTATTGCCTCCGAAAACAGCCTCATGGAGGAGAGTGAACATAAAAGTATGTTAGAGACACAAAGATAGCATTAACTAAAATAATGGAAGACGAGAAGAATATTATGATGGGCGACTTTAATTGCAAAGAAATCTGCTGGAAGAAAGACATAAAGATGGTGATGACTCATGGGGAAATGCTCTACTTGAGATGATTACTGACCATTCAATGACACAATGGATACAAGAGAACACTAGGTATAGAAATGAAGAAGAACCATCGAGACTAGACTTAATAATTACATCTGAACCTAGAATAGTGGACAAGATTGAATATAAAACACCAATAAGTAAAAGTGACCACATATTGTTTGAACTGGAACTTAATGAAGAAAAATATATGAAAAGAAATGAGCAATATAGAAAAGGAAGAATGATGTATGAAAAAACAAACTTTGATAAAATAAGAGAATTCTTTCAACAAGAAAACTGGAAGAAATATACAAAGAAGAAACAACTGGAAGAGAAATGGAATATTTTGACAAAAATTTACAAAAAAGGAGTGGAAAAGTATGTCCCAAAACAAAAACAAGAAAAAGAATATGTAAAATGCTGGTACAACAAAAGTTGTAGGGATTAAAGACAAAAGAGACAAAGCCTGGAACAGATGGAAAAAAGACAGAAGACCTGAAAAATGGAAAATATATACTGGTATAGAAATGAATATGTACAAAAGTGCAGAGAGGAAAAAAGAAAATATGAAAAAGATGTTATAGAAAAGTGTAAAGATCAACCAAAACTATTCTACAGATTTGTAAACAATAAACAGAAAAACAAACAAGAATTAGAGAAATTAAGACAAGAGAGTTGAATACACTGAGAAATGGAAATGGCAGAAATTATGAACAAACATTTTAAATCATGTTTACAAGGAAAATATACAACCTAAGAGATTGATGGAAGAAAAAGTCCCCCCTATGGAAGAAATAGAAGTAACAAAGAATGAAATATTGACACACTTGGTAATTTTGATGTCAAAAATCGCATGCCAGATGAAATAGCAAACTGATTCTGAAAGAAGCAGAATGAACGGCAGACAAAATACATAGCATAATAACAGTTCCTTAAAAGAAGGAAAATTCCAGAAGATTGGAAAAAAGCAAATATATACCTATATATAAAAGAGGAAATAAAGAAGAACCTACCAACTATAGACCAGTCTCTCTAACAAGTACAATAGCAAAAATATGTGAAAGAATTATCAAAAGTAATGGTAAAATACTTGGAAAAAAACAGCGTACTAAATCCAAGCAATTTGGATTCAGACAAGGACATCATGCTCACCAATTTAATATGTTTTCTATTCAAGCTAATAGATATAATACAAGAAAGAGATGGATGGCTGATTGTGCATTTCTAGACCTAAAAAAAGCTTTTGACAAAGTACCACATAAAAGTTGCTTAAGAAATTAGAATATGAAGGAGAATACAAGTAAATTGCTAAATTGGATGAAGACTTTTTGCAAAAAGAAAAATAGAGTATGATAAGAGATCACACTCAAAATGGAATGAAGTAATAACTGTCCCGCAGGAACAGTTCTGGCCCCAATAATGTTTGCTATATATATTAATGATATGGATGAAGGAATTGAAAGCTATATGAGCTTCTTTGCAGATGATGCAAAATTACTGAAAAAGTGAAAACTGAAGAAGATTGTGAATCACTACAGAGAGATCTAAATAAAGTACAAGAATGGAGTAGAATGGAGATGGAGTTCAATACAAAAAAGTGTAGTATAATGGAATTTGAAAAAGCAAAAACAGAATAACAGATCATATAATTTGGAGAAGAAGAATAAAAAGATAGAAAATAGAAGGACCTGGATCATTGTTATGAATAATATTCACCTGAGAAACATATAAATAAGATTTTTGGAGAAACTTATAATTTAATAAGAACAATCAAAGTGCATTTACATACCTGATAAGAAATGTGAGGAAAATCCTAATCACCCTATAAACCAAGATTGGAATATGCAGCAACGATATGTCACCAAGTACAAAAAAATGTATAAAAAAACTTGAAAAATACAAAAGCAATTACAAAACTGGCACCAACACTCTCAAAACTATCATATAAGAAGACTACAAAAACTTAAACTACAGACACTAGAGCAAAGAAAGAAGAGATTTGATAGCTATTTACAGAATCATAAAGGCATAGAAATTACTGATAAGAAATCTGATAAAATGGATACAGAAATACAAGAGACACGAAAGAAAATAAAAAAAGACAGCTATAGAAAATTTGAAAAAGAACAGCTTTCCTCACAGAGCAATAGACAGTTAACAAGTTAGATGAGAAAGTGTGTGCAAAAACAATACATGAATTTAAAAATAGTTTAGATAAAATGAATATGAAGACGGACCCCACAGCATAGCTCCCCTTCCCGTAAAATACAACTAGGTAAATACAACTAGGTAAATACACACACACACACACACCACACACACACACACACTTCAACGAACGACGCTTAGAAGACCTTCTGAAAAAAAATGAAGTCGTGTGATCCCAACGCAAAAGAAGTGCCTATTTTGTATTGCAGGGGGAAATTGCTCGTGGTAGTGGAAAGTAGGGAAAGAAAAGGAGAGGATTACTGGAAATGGAAGAAATGAGGAGTAGACTTGGCCCAAGCCGTAAAGGTAAACAAACGACCAAAGCGAGGAGACAAATGTCTAATAAAAATGTAAAGATTAGAAGTATAATAGACAATACAAAGAAGTGACGAAATATTTTCCAGGATTTAAAGAGTGGGGGACACAACCCCCCCCCCACTGATAAACTAGAAAGAAGTTGATAAGTGATCGAGACTTGGAGCGTAATTAGTAACACTCCATTTCAAAGAATTGAAAGTTGGAACAACTAAGAAGCTAACAAAACTTAACTGAAGAAATAAAGACCTAAAAAGACAGTTAGAAATGTAAAAGAATGAGAAATTGAAGAAGAATAGTAATGAAAACAGAGAAAATAGCTAAAAAAGCTAAAAATTGGATAACTCAAAAGGAATAAGTTTCATTCACTGACATATCAAACAGCAATTGAAAGAACATAATGAAGACTCAGTTATTAAAGTGATGAGACAGAGGAGAATATAGTAAGAAGAATTAGCTGACAAAAAGAAATGTATAATTATATTAAATGAAGAAAACATAACCCAGATAAACCGCAAGAATCAAGAAAAATGAAAAAGTAACAGTTATTAAAATTAGTCCAGAGATGAACCAGAAATTATAAAAAAAATTGAGAAAAATTCAGACTCGAAAATATAGTACAGATAAGACCAACCAATTAAGATTAAATTCAGGTCACAAACAACGGCAGAAAATATCTATCCAAGACAGGAACACTAGCAACAAATGATCAATATAAAAAGGTATGATAAAAGAGAAATGAATAAGAGAAAAAGCAAAAAGCAAAAAGAATTGAAGCTAAGGCAAAAAACAGAAAAACGAGTCAAGAAAGAGAAGATTCTATTAAGAGTATGAACATGAAACTAAAGCAGTTCGACATACTAAAGAAAAACATAAGGGAAACAGAGAATACAATGGAATGCAGAAAACTAAGAGTGTCTTACACAAATATAGATGGATTGATAACAGATTGAATGAACTGAATGATTATTTGAAAGAAAAAGAACCGGACATAATGGAATTGTAGAAACAAAATTAAAAGGCCCACTACCACCCAACATGTAGACATGATGCATACAATTATTGATTAGAAACAGAGAGAAAAAACAAGGGGTGATTATGTTCCTGACTAAGAAGATATAAACGTGAAAGTGTCATATATGAAAGAATACAGTAAGATGATTATGATAGAAGTGGAAGACAAGATAAGAAGAGCAAAATTTGTATCAATTATGTCCTCCGAAAACACCTCATGGAGAGTGAACATAAAATATGTTAGAGACACAAAGATAGCATTAACTAAAATAATGGAAGACGAGGAAGAATATTATATGGCACTTTAATTGCAAAGAAATCTGCTGGAAAAATGACAGTAAAGATGGTGAAGACTCATGGAAATGCTCTACTTGAGATGATTACTGACCATTCAATGACACAATGGATACAAAGAACACTAGTATAGAAATGAAGAAAACCATCGAGCTAGACTTAATAATTACATCTGAACCTAGAATATGACAAGATTGAATATAAAACACCAATAGTAAAAGTGACCACATATTGATTTAACTGAACTTAATGAAGAAAAATATATGAAAAAAAATGAACAATATAGAAAAGGAAGAATGATGTATGAAAAAACAAACTTTGATAAAATAAAGAATTCTTCCAACAAAAAAACTGGAAAAATATACAAAGAAAAACAACAGTGGAAGAAAATGAATATTTTGACAAAAATTTACAAAAAAGAGTGGAAAAGTATGTCCCAAGACAAAAAACAAAAAAAAATATGTAAAATGCTGGTACAACAAAAGTTGTAGAATTAATAGGACAAAAGAACAAAGCCTGGACCAGATGAAAAAAGACAGAAGACCTGAAAAATGAAAATATATACTGGTTATAGAAATGAATATTACAAAAGTGCAGAGAGGAAAAAAGAAAATATAAAAAAATGTTATAGAAAAGGTAAAGATCAACCAAAACTATTCTACAGATTTGTAAACAATAAACTGAAAAACAAACAAGACTTAGAAATTAAGACAAGAGATTGAATACACTGAGGAAATGGAAATGCAGAAATTATGAACAAACATTTTAAATCATGTTTACAAGAAAATATACAACCTGAAAATTGATGAAGAAAAAGTCCCCCCTATGAAGAAATAAAGTAACAAAGAATGAAATATTGACACACTTGGTAATTTGATGTCAGAAAATCGCATGGCCAGATGAAATAGCAAACTGATTCTGAAAGAATGCAGAATGAACTGCAGACAAAATACATAGCATAATAACAGTTCCTTAAAAGAAGAAAAGTTCCAGAAGATTGAAAAAAGCAAATATAGTACCTATATATAAAGAGGAAATAAAGAAGAACCTACCAACTATAGACCATCTCTCTAACAATACAATACAAAAATATGTGAAAGAATTATCAAAAGTAGATGGGTAAAATACTTAAAAAAACAACGTACTAAATCCAAGGCAATTTGGATTCAACAAGGACGATCATGCTCACCAATTTAATATGTTTCTATTCAAGCTAATAGATATAATACAAAAAAGATGATGCTGATTGTGCATTTCTAGACCTAAAAAAAGCTTTTGACAAAGTACCACATAAGAATTGCTTAAGAAATTAGAATCTGAAGAGGAATACAAGGTAAATTGCTAAATTGATGAAGACTTTTTGCAAGAAAGAAAAATGAGAGTAGTGATAAGAATCAGCACTCAAAATGAATGAATAATAAGCTGTCCCCAGGAACAGTTCTGGCCCCAATAATGTTTGCTATATATATTAATGATATGATGAAGGAATTGAAAGCTATATGAGCTTCTTTGCAGATGATGCAAAACTACTGAAAAGATGAAAACTGAAGAAGATTGTGAATCACTACAGAGAGATCTAAATAAAGTACAAGAATGAGTAGGAAGTGAATGGAGTTCAATACAAAAAATGTAGTATAATGGAATTTGGAAAAAGCAAAAACAGAATAACAGGATCATATAATTTGGAGAAGAAGGAATAAAAAAAGTAGAAAATGAGAAGGACCTGATCATTGTTATGAATAATATGTCACCTGAAAACATATAAATAAATTTTTGGAGAAACTTATAATTTAATAAGATCAATCAAAGTGCATTTACATACCTGATAAGAAATGGTGAGGAAAATCCTAATCACCCTGATAAGACCAAATTGAATATGCAGCAACGATATGGTCACCAAGTACAAAAAAATGTATAAAAAAAACTTGAAAGAATACAAAAGCAATTACAAAACTGCACCAACACTCTCAAAACTATCATATGAAGAAGACTACAAAAACTTAAACTACAGACACTAGAGCAAAGAAGAAAAGAGATTTGATAGCTATTTACAGAATCATAAAGGCATAGAAATTACTGATAGAGAAATCTGATAAAATGGATACAGAAATACAAGAGACACGGAAAAAAATAAAAAAAACAGCTATAGAAAATTTGAAAAAAACACTTTCCTCACAGAGCAATAGACAGTTGGAACAAGTTAGATGAAAAGTGTGCAAAAACAATACATGAATTTAAAAATAGTTTAATAAAATGAATATTAAGACGACCCCACACATAGCTCCCCTTCCCGTAAAATACAACTAGGTAATACAACTAGTAAATACACACACACACAACACACACACACATACCACACGCTTGAAGAACTTCTGAAAAAAAGTTGGATCCCAACGCAAAGAGAAGTGCCTATGTTTTTTGCAGGTGGGAAATTGCTCGTGGGTATGAAAGTAGAAAGAGAAAGGGGAGATTGCTGAGGAAATGGAAGAAATGAGAGGAGTAACTTGCCCCATAAGCCGCCGAAAAGTAACAAAAAAACAGCTGATGAGACGACAATTCTAATAAAAATGTAAAGATTAAAGTATAGATAGGAGCAATACAGAAGAAATGACGGAGAATATTTTCAAAGATTTAAGAGAGTGGGACACAACCCCCCCCCCCCCCCGACTGATAAACTAGAGAGAAGTTATAAGTGATCAACTTGACGTATGTTCGTAACGTTGACTCCATTTTCCAAGAATTGAAAATTGAAGAACTAGAACAAGGCGAACAAAAACTTAACTAAGAAATAGAAACCTAAAAAGACAGTAAGAATAAAGAATAATTGAAAAATATAAGAAACAAGAACCTAAAACTAAAAATAACCCAAGAAGAATAAGTTCATTCACTGACATATCAAACAGCAATTGAAAAACAAACTGAAACTCATTATTAAAGTGATGAGACAGAAAAAATATAGTAAAATTAGCAGACAAAAAAATTAAATTATATTAGAATGAAGAGAAACACAACCCAGATAGAACCACAAAATCAAGAAAAATGAAAAAGTAACAATTACTAAAACATTCAAAGATAACCAAAATTATGAAACAAATCAGAAAATTCAACTAATATAGTACAGATAAGACCAACCAATTAAATTAAATTCAGTCACAAACAACGCAGAAATCTTATCCAAAACAGAAACTACAACAATGAACAATAAAAAGTATGATAAAAAGAAATGAATAAGAAGAAAAGAAAAAAAACAAAAAACTTGAACTAAGGCAAAAAACAGAAAGAACGGAGTCAAAAAAGAATCTATTGAATATGAACATAAACTAAAAAAGTCGACATACAAAAAAAACAAAAGGAAACAAGAACACAATGAAGTGGCAAAAACTAAGAGTCTTACACAAATATAGATGGATTAATAACAATTGAATGAACTGAATGATTATTTGAAAAAAAGAACCAACATAATGAATTTAGAAACAAAATTAAAAGGTCCACTACCACCCAACAGTGTAGACATGATGCATATAATTATTGATTAGAAACAAGAGAAAAACAAGTGAGTTATTTCCTGACTAAGAAAATATAAACGTGAAAGTGTCATATATGAAAAATACATAAAGATGATTATATGGAAGTAAGACCGAATAAAAGACAAAAATTTGTGATAAATTATGTCCTCCCAAAACAGCCTCATGGAAGAGTAACATAAAGTATTTAAGACACAAAGATACATTAACTAAAATAATGAAGAGGGAGAAGAATATTATATGGCACTTTAATTGCAAAGAAATCTCTGAAGAAATGACAGTAAAAGTGATGACTCAGGAAATGCTCTACTTGAGATGATACTGACCATTCAATACACAATGATACAGGAAACACTAGTAGAGAAATGAAGAAAACCATCAGACTAACCTTAATAATTACATCCAACCTAGAATAGTGACAAATTGAATATAAAACACCAATAAGTAAAAGTGACCACATATTGATTGAACTGAACTTAATGAAGAAAAATATGAAAAGAAATGAACAATATAAAAAGAAGAATGATGTATGAAAAAACAAACTTTGATAAAATAAGAAATTCTTTCAAAAAAACGGAAAAATATACAAAAAGAAACAACATAAAAAATGGAATATTTTGACAAAAATTTACAAAAAAGAGTGAAAAGTATGTCCCAAGACAAAAACAAGAAAAAATATTAAAATGCTGGTACAAACAAAAGTTGTAGGAGTTAAAGACAAAAAACAAAGCCTGGACCAAATAAAAAACAGAAGACCTAAAATTGAAAATATATACTTTAATAAAATGAATATGTACAAAAGTGCAAAAGAAAAAAATATGAAAAAAATTATAGAAAGTGTAAAGATCAACCAAAACTATTCTACAATTTAAACAATAAACTGAAAAACAAACAAGACTTGAGAAATTAAACAAAGTTGAATACACTGTGAAATGAAATGCAAATTATGAACAAACATTTTAAATCAGTTGTTTACAAGAACATACAACCTAAAAATTGATGAAAGAAAAATCCCCCCTATGAAGAAATAGAAGTAACAAAGAATAAATATTAACACACTTGATAATTTTGATGTCAGAAAATCGCATACCAGATGAAATAGCAAACTGATACTGAAAGAATGCAGGAATGAACTGGCAGACAAAATACATAGCATAATAACATTCCTTAAAGAAGGAAAAGTTCCAGAAGATTGAAAAAAGCAAATATAGTACCTATATATAAAAGAAATAAAGAAGAACCTACCAACTATAGACCAGTCTCTCTAACAAGTACAATAGCAAAATTTGTGATAGAATTATCAAAAGTAGATGGTAAAATAAAAAAAACAAAGTACTAAATCCAAGGCAATTTGGATTCAACAAGGACGATCATGCGTCACCAATTTAATATGTTTCTATTCACGGCTAATAGATATAATACAAGAAAGAGATGGCTACTGCATTTTCTAACCTAAAAAAGCTTTTGACAAAGTACCACATAAGAAGTTGCTTAAGAAATTAAATATGAAGAGAATACAAGTAATTGCTAAATTGGATTAAACTTTTTGCAAGAAGAAAAATGAAGTATGATAAGAACCACACACAAAATGGATAAGTAATACGTGTCCGCAGGAACAGTTCTGGCCCCAATAATGTTTGCTATATATATTAATGATATGGATGAAGGAATTGAAAGCTATATAGCTTCTTTGCAGATTATCAAAACTACTGAAAAGATGAAAACTGAAGAAATTGTGAATCACTACAAAATCTAAATAAAGTACAAATGAGTAAATGGAGATGGATTCAATACAAAAAATGTAGTATATTGGAATTTGGAAAAGCAAAAACAGAATAACAATCATATAATTGAGAAGAAGAATAAAAAAAAGAAAATGAAGACCTGGATCATTTTATGAATAATATTTCACCTAAAACATATAAATAAGATTTTTGGAGAAACTTATAATCTAATAAAACAATCAAAGTTGCATTTACATACCTGGATGAAGAAAATAGAAAATCCTAATCACCCTGATAAGACCAAGATTGGAATATGCAGCAACGATATGTCACCAAGTACAAAAAAATGTATAAAAAAACTTGAAAGAATACAAGAGCAATTACAAAACTGGCACCAACACTCTCAAAACTATCATATGAGAAGACTACAAAAACTTAAACTACAGACACTAGACAAAGAAAGAAGAATTTGATAGCTATTTACAGAATCATGAAAGCATAGAAATTACTGATAAATCTGATAAAATGGGATGACAGAAATACAAGAGGACACGGAAAGAAAATAAAAAAAGACACTATAAAAATTTTAAAAAACAGCTTTCCTCACAGATAATAACAGTTGGAACAAGTTAGATGAGAAAGTGTTGTGCAAAAACAATACATGAATTTAAAAATATTTAATAAAATGAATATGAAGACGGGACCCCACGAGCATAGCTCCCCTTCCCGTAAAATACAACTAGGTAAATACAACTAGTAAATACACACACTCTCACTCTCATTGTAAGCCTGGACTGAAGTACGATATGCTCCATACCATTCGAATCCTGCCCACCAAAATATTTCGTATCCTCCTCGTCGGACTCTGTCTATCGTACGGGATTTGGTGTGTGTTGTATTCATACATACCCATAATCTCATACACGCTGACTCATCTTCCTAAGAAAAACTGTCGAATCACGAGTCCAACACTTATCCAAAGACCAAGTACACACACACACACACACACACACACACACACACACCACACACACCACACACAACACACAAACCACACACCACACACACACTTCAACACGGACTTAAAGACGTTTCTAAAAATTAATTTTATCCCAACGCAAAGAAAGTGCCTATTCATTACAAGTGAAATTCTCTATTTATTTTAAAAAAGAATTGAGTCTAGAAATGAATTAAATAAAAGAGTAACTTCCCACAGACACAAAATAAACAAAAACCCCCCCACACATAATTCTAATAAAATTAAAATTTAAATATAAATAAACAATACTTAATTTATATAATATTTTCCAATTAAAAGGGTGGGGACCCCCCCCCCCACCCCCCCCCCCCCTACCACAAACTAGAAAAATCATAAGATGACGAGACTGACGAGGTTCGGTCATTTAACAATAAGCTACAAAGGTTAAAAATTGGAAAACCTAAGAAGTCAACAAAAAACTTTTAACTGATATAATAAAACCAAAAAACAGTTAAAATAAGTAAAATGAGAATGAAATGGAAGAGAATTATAAAGAACAAAATAACATAAAATAATACATAAATCTTTACTATATATTAAACACAAATGAAAACAAACTAAAAACTCATTATTAAATAGAAACAAAAAATATATAAAGACTTCTACAAAAAAAAAATTTTAAGTATATTAGGAATGTAAAAACATAACCCAGAATTAAAACCTCAAGAAACCCAAGAAAAACAAAAGTAACATTAACAAAATTATTCAAAAATGAACCAGAAATTAGAAATTGATAAAATTCACGCTCAACGTATATTCAATAATCCAACCCAGTAATAATTCAGTCACAAACACCAAATACTTATCCAAAACAGAAACTACAACAAATAAACAATATAATAATAACTAAAAAAAATAATAAAAAAAAGAAAAAAACAAAAAACTTGAACTAAAAAAAAAAAAAAAAAACGTACATAATTTCAAGAAAAAAATTCTATGGAATATAATATGAAATAACATTTCACATACAAGAAAAAAACAAAAAAACAAAAACACAATGAAGACAAAACTAAATGTCTTACACAAATAAATGGATTAATAACTATTGAATGAACTAATATTATTAAAAAAAAAAACCACAGAAAATTGTAAAACAAAATGAAAACCCACTACCACCCAACAATTAGACATGATGCATATAATTATTGATTAGAAACAAAACAAAAAAAGTAGTTATTTCCTGACTAAAAGGATATAAACGTGATGTCATATATGAAAGAAACATAAGATGATTATAGAGAAGTAAACCGAGATAAGAAACAAAAGTTTTATAAAATATGTCCTCCGAAACACCTCATGAGAATAACATAAAAGTATTTAATCACAATATAACATTAAATAAAAATAATGAAGATAGAAAATAGTTATAACACTTTAATTGCAAAGAAATCTCTGGAATAATAACATAAAGAGAACGCTCATGAAACGCTCTACTTTAGTATACTGACCATACAATACACAATGATACAAGAAACAACCAGTATAAAAAAAAAACCATCAACTAACTTAATAATTACATCTAACCTAGAATATGACAAGATTAATTATAAAACACCAATAAGGAAAAGTACCACATATATTAACCCTAACTTAATGAAAAAAATACATAAAAAGAAATAACAATATAATTAGGAAAATATATAAAAACAAACTTTAAAAATAATGTTCTTCAACAAATAAACTGGAGTAATATACAAAATAAACAAAGGAAGAAAATGATATTTTTGACAAATATTTACAAAAAAAATGAAATTTACACAATCAAAAAACAAAAAAGATATTAAAATCTGTACAAACAAAAGTTTAAGTTAAAAACAAAAAACATGCTGACCAGATTAAAAAATAACAGAAACCTAAAAATAAAATAAATTAACCTTATAAATGAATATGTAACAAACGGCAAAAAAGAATAATAGAAAAAGATTCATAAAACAAGTAACATCAACCAAAACTATCTACAATATTAAACTATAAACTGATAAACAAACAACCTTAAAAATTAAACAAGATTGAATACACTGAGAAAATAAAATCAAATTAGAACAAACATTTTAAATCTTGTTGACCAAGAAACATAAAACCTATTACATAAAAAAATCCCCCCTATGAAAAATAAAACAAAAATAAATATGGACACACTTGAGTAGTCTTATGTCAAAAATCCATGACTAGAATTACAAACTATTCTAAATAATCAAATAACTGCAACATAATACATACATACTAAACATTCCTTAAAGAAAAAATTCCAGAAATTAAAAAAGCAAATAAGTATACCTATATATACAGAAATAAAAAAACCTGAATAATCCCAACTTATCCTCTCACTAACAGATACAATACCATAATTTGTAAAGAATTATCAAAAGTAATTAAAATATTTAGAAAACAAACAAATGTATATCCAAGCAATTTGATTCAGACAAACGATCATAGCTCACCACTTTAATATGTTTCTATTCAAGCTAATAATATAATACAAAAAAATGGATACACTGTGCTTTTCTAGACCAAAAAACTTGTGACAATGTACCACATAAAATTGCTTAAAAAAGAAACTATAGAATACAGGAAAACTACTAATATTGATAAACTTTTGCAAAAAGAATAATAAGATGCAAAGAAACCACACTCAAAATGATAATAAATAACGTGGTCCCAACATTCTGCCCCAATAATGTTGCTATATATTTTAATATATGATAAATGAAACTATATGACTTCTTTGCAATATGCAAATCTTCTGAAAAAGAAAACTGAAAAATGTGTACCACTACATAAACTTTATATATACAAATCTATATAAATAGTTCACTATACAAAAAATGTAGTAATTGATTTGAAAAACATAAACAAATAACAGATCATATAATTAGAAGTAAATCAAAAAAGTAAAAAAAAAAATAAATAAAGTACATGAGTCATTTATAATAATATTCACCTAATTACCTATAAATAAGATTTTTGAGAAACTTATAATTTAATAAGAACAATCAAAGTTTGCATTTACATACCCTGGATGAAGAAATGGGTGAAGAAAATCCCTAATCAACCACTGATCAGACCCAAGATTGGAATATGCACAAAGCAACGATATGGTCACCCAAGTACAAAAAAATGTAATAAAAATAAAAACTTGAAAGAATACAAAAAGCAATTACAATAACTGGAACCCAACACTCCCTCAAAACTATCATATGTACGAAATAACTAAAAAGACTTGAACTACAGACACTAAGCAAATGAAAAGAGAGGAGGGATTTGATAGCTATTTACAGAATCATGAAAGGTCATAGAAATTATCTGATAAAGAGAATCTGATAAAATGGGATGACAGAAATACAAGAGGACACGGGAAAGAAAAAAAAAAAAGACAGCTATAGAAGAGACTTGAAAAAGAACAAGCTTTCCCTCACAAGTAATAAAACATGGGAACAAGTTAATGAGAAAGGGTGTGTTCAAACACAATAACCATGAATTTAAAAATAGTTTAGATAAAATCGAGAATATGAAGCCCGGGACACCACGAGCATAGCTCCCCCTTCCCGTAAAATTACAACTAGGTAAATACAAACTAGTAAATACTACACACACACTACTCAACACAACACAACACACACACACACCCACACACACAACACACACACACACACCCACCTCACACACACACACACACACAACTTTCGTCGTGAGGACGGGGAGCGAATTAGTTCCCGGAGTTCCGAGAAAAAATAAAAATTTACGTGATCTCAACGTCAAGGAAAGCACCTTATTGTATTATGAGGGAAGGGGAAAGCTCGTGTATATAGTGGGGACGGTGAGGAGGTGAGACAGGAGAAGTAAAGGAGGATTGCTAGGAAATGGAAGGAAATAATAAAAAGGAGGACTTGGTCCAGGAGGCCAGACCAGCATCTTGTAAACAACGAAAGCTGAGGATTTTGGAGAAGAATGGATTAAGAAAAATGTAAAGAGTTAGGAATATAGATAGAGAAGCAGCAATAATAATGGAAGGTAAAGATAATAATTTTCCTGGGGAGTAATGGGGGGTGGGATAACCAACCTCCCACGATTATAATTTTTTCCAGATTGAATGGGGATACCAACCCCCTCATTAGCAAGTTTTAAAAAAAAACTAAAAAATGACCGAACAGTGGGAGAAGTAGTTCGGTAACATAGCAAACAATCCGCAGAGAAAAGTTGAAAAATTGGAAAAAAACCTAAGGAAGGAACAAAAACTTAACTAAAGAAATAGAAGAATTAAAACGACATTAAAAGAATAAAAATGAGAATGAATTAAAAAAATAATAAATCAATAAAGAGCCATAGCAAAAAAGCACAGATTGGAGGACAATCCAAGAAAACATAAAGTTGCATTTACTGACATAATAAAACAACAAATGAAAGAACAAAACTGAAGACTCAGTTAAAGTGATCAGACCAGAAGGAGAATATAGTAAGAAAAACTTAGCAGATAAAAAGAAAATGTTATTATATTAGGAAGAAGAGAATTATAATCTAAATAGAACCACAAGAATCAAAGAAAAAAAAAAGTAGCCATTTTACTAAATTAGTTCAGAAGATGAACCTGAAATCGTGAAACAAATTGAAGAGATGTTTAGACTCGGGAAATATAGTACAGATAAGACCAGACCAATTAAGATTAAATTCAGGTCACAAACGACAGCAGAGAATATCTTAGCAAAAACAGGGAAAATAGCAAACAGTGACAATATAAAAAGGTATGGATAAAAAGAAAAATGAATAAAGAGGAAAGAGAGGAGGAAAAAATGAAAAGACAAGAAGCTAAAAACAAAAACAAAAACAAAAACGAGAACAGAATAGAGTCAGAAAAAGAAAAATTCTATTGGAGATTAGTGAATATGAAAGTAAGGAAATGGGCCATACCAGAGAAAAACAAAGGGAAACAGAAAATACAATGGAATGGCAAAAAAATTAAAAGTGTCTTACACAAATATAATGGATTAATAACAGATTGAATGAGCTGAATGATTATCTGAAGGAAAAGAACCGGACATAATGGGAATTGTAGAAACAATGAATCCCAGGTCCTTCTCATTTTCTACTTTTTTTTATTCCTTCTTCTCCCAATATATGATCCTGTTATTCTGTTTTTGCTTTTTCCAAATTCCATTATACTACACTTTTTTGTATTGAGCTCCATCTCCCACTTCCTACTCCATTCCTGTACTTTATTTAGATCACTCTGTAGTGACTCACAATCTTCTTCCGTGTTCACTCTTTTCAATAGTTTTGCATCATCTGCAAAGAAGCTCATATAGCTTTCAATTCCTTCATCCATATCATTAATATATATAGCAAACATTATTGGGGCCACAACTGTTCCTTTGGAACACCACTTATTACTTCATCCCATTTCGAGTGTTTGCCTCTTATCACTACTCTCATTTTTCTTTCTTGGAAAAAATTTCCATCCATTTAAGCAGTTTGCCCTGTATTCCTCCTTCAGTTTCTAATTTCTTAAGCAACTTCTTATGTGGTACTTTGTCAAAGGCTTTTTTTAGGTCTAGAAATGCACAATCAGCCCATCCATCAATTTCTGTTATTATACCTATTAGCCTTGCAATTAAACATATCAAATTGGTTACGCATGATCGTCCTTGTCTGAATCAAAATTGCCTTGGATTCAGGACGTCTTTTTTTTTTTCTAAATATTTTACCCACATACGTTTGACAATTCTTTCACAAATTTTTGCTATATTGTACTTGTTAGAGAGACTGGTCTATAGTTGTATTTCTTCTTTATTTCCTCCTTTATATATAGGTACTATATTTGCTTTTTTCCAATCTTCTGGAACTTTTCCTTCTTTCAAGGAACTGTTTAGTATGCTATGTATTATGTCTGCCAGTTCATTCCTGCATTCTTTCAAAATCCAGTTTGCTATATCATCTGGTCCATGCTAGTTTCTGACATCAAGATTACTCAAGTGTTTCAATATTTCATTCTTTGGTACTTCTATTTCTTTCAAGGGGGGTGACTTTCTCTTTCCATTCGATCTCTTCAGGTTGTATGTTCTCCCTTGTAAACACTGATTTAAAATGCTTGTTCATAATTTCCGCCATTTCAATTTCCTCAGTGTATTCAACTCCTCCTTGTCTTAATTTCTCCAATTCTTGTTTGTTTTTCAGTTTGCTATTTACAAATCTGTAAAATAGTTTTGGTTGATCTATACATTTTTTCTATGACACCTTTTTCATATTTCTTTTTTCCTCTCTGCACGCTTGTACATATTCATTTTCTATAAAACAAGTATATTTTCCATTTTTCAGGTCTTCTGTCTTTTTTCCAATTGGTCCAAGCTTTGTCTCTTTTGTCTTTTAACTCCCTACAACTTTTGTTGTACCAGCACTTTACATATTCTTTTTCTTGTTTTTGTCTTGGGACATACTTTTCCACTCCTTTTTTTTTTTTTTTTTTTTTATAAATTTTTGTAAAAATATTACATTTATATTACACTGTTGTTTCTTCTTTGTATATATTTTTTCAGTTTTCTTTTTGAAAGAATTCTCTTATTTTATCAAAGTTTGTTTTTTCATACATCATTCTTCCTTTTCTATATTGTTCATTTCTTTTCATGTATTTTTCCTCATTTAGTTCCAGTTCAATCAGTATATGGTCACTTTTACTTATTGGTGTTTTATATTCAATCTTTTCTACTATTCTAGGTTGAGATGTGATTATTAGGTGTATTCTCGATGGTTCCTCTTCATTTCTATACCTAGTGTTCTCCTGTATCCACTGTGTCATTGTATGGTCAATAATCATCTCGAGTAGAACATTTCCCCATGAGCCGTCTCCACCCTTTACTGTCATCTCTTCCCAGCAGACTTCTTTGCAATTAAAGTCGCCCATCATAACTATTCTTCCTCCATCTTCCATTATCTTATTCAATGTTATCTTTGTGTCCTCTAGCATACTTTTATGTTCGCTCTCTTCCCACGAGGCTATTTTTGGAGGCACATAATTTATCACAAACTTTCTGTTCTTCTTATCTCTGTCTTCCACTTCTATCATAATCATCTCTACTGTATTCTTTCCATATGTGACACTTCACGTTTATATCCTTCTTAGTCAGAAACATAACTCCACCCCCTTGCTTTGTCTCTCTGTTTCTAATCCAATAATTATATGCGTCATGTCCTACACTGTTGGGTGGTAGTGGACCTTTCAATTTTGTTTCTACAATTCCATTATGTCCGGTTCTTTTTCCTTCAGATAATCTTTCAATCCTGTTATTAATCCATCTATATATGTGTAAGACACTCTTAGTTTTCTGCCACTTCCATTATATTCTCTGTTTCCCTTTTGTTTTTCTCTAGTATGTCGAATTTCCTTACTTTCATATTCACTACTCTCCAATAGAATTTCTCTTTTTCTGTCTCTGTTCCGTTCTCGTTTTTTTTCTTAGCTTGTTGTCTTTTCATTTTTCCTCCTCTCTTTCCTCCTTATTCATTTCCCTTTTTATCCATACCTTTTTATATTGTTCACTTGCTGCTAGTTTCCCTGTTTTGGATAAGATATTCTCTGCCGTCGTTTGTGACCTGAATTTAATCTTAATTGGTCTGGTCTTATCTGTACTATACTTTCCGAGCCTAAACATCTCTTCAATTTGTGTCATGATTTCAGGTTCATCTTCATGAACTAATTCCAGTAATCTGCCTACTTTTTCATTTTTCTCATTGATTCTTGTGGTTCTATCTGGGTTGTGTTTCTCTTCCATTCCTAATATAATTATACATTTCTTTTTATCTGCTAAGTCTCTTACTATATTCTCCTTTTGTCTGATCACTTTAATAACTGAGTCTTCAGTTTGTTCTTTAATTTGCTGTTTAATTATGTCAGTAAATGCAACTTTACTGTTTTCTTGGATTGTCCTCCAACCCTGTGCTTCTTTAGCTATGGCCTCTTTATTGTCTTCATTATTCCTTTTTAATTCTTCATTCTCCTCTTTTACTTCTTTTAACTGTCTTTTTAGTTCTTCTATTTCCTTAGTTAAGTTTCTGTTCGCCTTCCTCTAGTTCTTCCAATCTTTCAACCCTTTGCGCAATTTTTGACATTTGACCGAACCTAATCTCCCAATGTTCGGTCATTTGTTCAAGTTTTTTTCCTCTAGTCTTGCCAGTCGGGGGAGGTTGGTATCCGCCCCCCACCCTCATTAAATCCTTGGAAATTATTATCCTCACCTTCTATTGTGCTGCTCATATCTATGTTTCTAATATTTACATTTTTGTTAGATCCTTCATCGTCACTAAATTGCTCTGGCCCGGGTTTGTTTACATGGCGTCTGCCTGCCTGGACCAAGTCCTCTCCTTCCTCATTTCCTTCCATTTACCTCAGTAATCCCTCCCCTTCTCCTTTTTCCTCACTTTCCCACTGCACCACGAGCAATCCCCTTCCCTGCAAATACAATAGGTACTTCCTTTGCGTTGAGATCCACGAAAATTTCACTTTTTCTTCAGGACGTCAATCCTCGCCGTCTGTCCGACGTAAGTGTGTGTGTGTGTGTGTGTGTGTGTGTGTGTTTAGCTAGTTGTATTTTACGAGAAGGGGAGCTATGCTCGTGGTGTCCCGTCTTCATATCTCATTTTATCTAAACTGTTTTTAAATTCATGAATTGTTTTTGCACACACCACTTTTTCGTCCAACGTGTTCCAGATGTCTATTACTCTGTGGGGAAAGCTGTTCTTTTTCAGGTCCCTTTTATAACTATCTTTATTGATTTTCTTTCCGTGTACACTTGTATTTCTACTATACCACTTTATTAGATCCTCTCTATCAATAGTTTCTATGCCTTTCATGATCCTATAAATAGTTATCAAGTCTCCTCTTTCTCTTCTTTGCTCTAATGTCTGTAGCTCAAGTTTTGCTAGTCTCTCTTCATATGATAGTTCTGAGAATGTTGGTACCAATTTCGTAATTGCTCTTTGTATTCTTTCAAGTTTTGTTATACATTTTTTTTTTGTAATTGGTGACCACGTCATCGCTGCATATTCCAATCTTGGTCTTATCAAAATGACTAGTATTTTCTTCACAATTTCTTTGTCCAAGTATGTAAATGCCACTGAGATTGTTCTTATTAGATTTTAAGTTTCTACAAAAATTTTGTTTACATGTTTCTCAGGGGACATATTATTCATAATAATGACTCCCAGGTCCTTCTCATTTTCTACTTTTTTTAATTTCTTCCTCTCCCAATGTATATGATCCCACTATTCTTTTTTTGCTTCTTCCAACTTCCATTATACTACACTTTTTGATATTGAATTACATCTCCCACTTCCTACTCCATTCCCATACTTTATTGAGATCACTCTGTAGCGACTCACAATCTTCTTCAATGTACACATTTTTTTAAACAATTTTGCATAATTCGCAAAGAAGCTCATATAACTTTCAATTCCTTTATCCATATCATTAATATATATAGCAAACATTATTGGGGCTAGAACTGTTCCTTGTGGAACTCCATTAATCACTTCATCATGCAAGAAGTCGTCCATCCACTTCAGCAGTTTGCCCTGTATTCCTCCTGCAGTTTCTAATTTCTTAAGCAATTTCTTATGTGGCACCTTATCAAAAGATTTTTTTCAGGTCTAGAAATGGACAGTCAGCCCATCCATCTCTTTCTTGTATTACATCTATTAGCCTTGGATAGAAACACATTAAGTTTGTGACGCATGATCATCCTTGTCTAAATCCAAATTGCCTTGGATTTAGTACGTTGTTTTTTCCAAATGTCTTGCCCATCTACTTTTGATAATTCTTTCACAAATTTGAGAGAGACCGGTCTATAGTTAGTAGGGTCTTCCTTGTTCCCACCTTTATATATTGTACTATATTTGCTTTTTCCAATCTTCTGGAACTTTTCCTTCTTTCAATGAACTGTTTATTAGGCTATGTATTTTGTCTGTTAGTTCATTTCCGCATTCTTTCAAAATCCTGTTTGCCATTTCATCTAGTGCATGCGATTTTCTGACATCGAGATTATTCAAGTGATTCTTTATTTCTTTCCTTGTTACTTCTATCTTTTTCACAGGGGGGACTTTCTCTTCCTACTCGATATCTCTAGGTTGTATGTTCTCCCTCGTAAACACCGAGTTAAAATTCTTGTTCATAATTTATGCCATTTCTATTTTCTCTGTGTATTCAACCCCTACTTGTCGTAGTTTCTCTAATTCTTGTTTGTTTTTCAGTTTGTTGTTTACAAATCTGTAAAATAGTTTTGGTTTATCTTTACATTTTTCTATGAGATCTTTTTCATATTTTCTCTTTTCTTCTCTGCACACTTGTACATATTGATTTCTATAACTAGTATATATTTTCCATTTTCAGGTCTTTTGTCTTTTTTCCTTTTCATCCAAGCTTTATCCCCTTTATCTTTTAACTCTCTACATCTTTTGTTGTACCAGTATTTTTCTTGCTTTTGTATTGAAACATACTTTTCCACTCCTTCTTTATAAATATTTGTCAAAATATTCCATTTCTCTTCTACTGTTGTTTCCTCCTTGTGTATCCTTTCTCAGTCTGCTTTTTGAAAGAATTCTCTTATTTGATAAAAATTTGTTTTTTCCATACACCAGTCTTCCTTTTCTATATAGTTCGTTTTTTTCTATGTATTTTTTCCTCATTTAGTTCCAGTTCAACCAATGTATCGTCACTTTTACTTATTGGTGTCTTATATTCCAATCTTGTCCACTATTTCAGGTTCAGATGTGATTATTAGGTCTAGTCTTGATGGTTCTTCCTCATTTCTATACCCAGTATTCTCTTGTATCCATTGCGTCATTGTATGTTCTATAATCGTATCTAGTAGTACATTTCCCCATAGGTCATCTCCACCCTTCACTGTCATCTCTTCCCAGCAGATTTCTTTACAATTAAAGTCACCCAATATAACTATTCTTCCTCCATCTTCCATGATCTTATTTAGTGTTATCCTTGTGTCTGCTAACATATTTTTGTGTTTACTCTCTTCCCATGAAGCAGTTTTAGGAGGCACAAAATTTACCACAAACTTCCTGTTCTTCCCATCCCTGTCCTCTACTTCCATCATAATCATCTCTATTCTTTCCATATGTGACATTCCTCACATTTATATCCTTCTTAGTCAGGAACATAACTCCACCCCCTTGTTTTTACCTCTCTGTTTCTAGTCCAATAATTATATGCACCATGTCCTACACTGTTTGGTGGTAGTGGACCTTTCGATTTTGTCTCTACAATTCCCATTATGTCCGGTTCTTTTCCCTTCAGGTAATCATTCAGTTCGTTCAATCCTGTTATTAAGTCATCTATGTGTAAAAACAATTTTTTCTGCTACTTTCATCGTGTTTTCTGTTTTCTTTCTGCTTTTCTCTGTTATGAACCATCTCCTCACCTTCATATCCACTACTCACCAATAGAATTTCTCTTTGTCTGACTCCATTCTTTTCTCGTTTTTTTCACTTAGCTTCTAGTCTTTTTGTTTTCTTCTCCTCGCTTTCCTCTTTATTCATCTCTCTTTTTATCCATACCTATTTATACTGATCACTTTTTGCTAGTTTCCCTGTTTTTTCTATATTCTCTGCTGTCGTTTGTGACCTGAATTGGTCACAATTGAATTGTGACTGAATTGAGTTGTGACTGAATTGGTCGTTTGTGACCTTAATTGGTCTGGTCTTATCTGCATTGTATATCTTTATTATATATATTTCTTTAATTTCTTTCCCTGTTTCTTGTTCATCCTCTTAAACTACTTCTAGTGTGTTGTTTACCTTTTCCTTCTCTTTTACTTTTGTAGTCCTATTTGGTTTATGGTTTTTTTGTATCCCTAATATAATTATACATTTTTTTTTATCCGCTAAGTCTCTTACTATATTCTCTTTCTCCCTCATCACTTTAATAACTATGTCCTTAGTTTGTTCTTTCATCTGTTGTGTCACTTTATCTCTAAATTAAATGTTGTTGTTCTCTTGGACTTTTCTCCAACCCTGTAACTCTTTTGCTATGGACTCTTTATTCTCTTTATTCTTCTTTTACCTGTCTTTTTAATTCTTCTATTTCTTTATTTAGGTTTTGGTTCTCCTTCTTTAGTTCTCCCTTTCACATCCACGCGCATTAAAAGACCCAAACCTTAGGGTCCTGGTCGGAAAACTCCTCCCAGATCTTCCTATGTTTTTTATTTATTTATTTATTTATTTATTTATCTATTTTTTTTTTTTTTTTTTTCATTTATTTATTTATTTATTTATTTATTTTTTAAGGAAAGTCCCCTTTGGAGCTACAGAGTAGGATACCTTATCCTATCCCCGTTCCTTTTTGTCGCCTTTTACGACTCAAGTGGGAACACTCGATGGCAGTATTCCTTCTACTCTATCACAGGGTTCGGCGAAAAAGCAAATAAATATTGAGTATTCAGGGAAGTGATACATGACAGTATTAAGAGTGTAGGGGGGGGGGCAACATTACGGAGGACAGTCGCAGCATAATAAAGTATCATCATTTCTCTATGAATAGAGAAATGATGTGTGGCTGTGGTCCGTAGGAGCGCCCCATATAGACCCTAAAGTATCAGCTGTATACTAATGAACAGCTTTTAACCCCAAAATAACATGCAGCCAATACCCGAGACGGCGATGGCTGCATGTTTGATTATCAAACTGTGCGCCGATTCATTTCTATGGATAGGTGTGTGTACTTAAATTTATTACTATTATTATTATGATAATACTAATAATATTAATATAATAATAATGATAATAATAATAATAATGATAATAATAATGATAATAATAATAATAATAATAATAATAATAATAATAATAATAATAATAATAATAATAATAATGATGATGATGATGATGATGATGATGATGATGATGATGATGATGATGATGATGATGATGATGATGATGATGATGATAATAATAATAGTAATAATAATGACTATTATTATTATGATAATAATAATAGTAATAATACTATTATTATCATGATAATAATAATAATAATAATACTATTACCATCATGATAATAGTAATAATAATAATACTAATAATATTATTAATAATAATAATAATAATGATAATAATAATAATAATAATAATGATAATAATAATAATAATAATGATGATAATAATAATAATAATAATAATAATAATAATTATTATTATAATAATGATAATGATAATAATGATAATAATAATAATAATAATAATAATAATAATAATAATAATAATAATAATAATAATAATAATAATAATAATAATAATAATAATAATAATAATAATAATAATAATAATAATGATAATAATAATAATGATAATAATAATGATAATGATAATAATAATGATAATGATAATGATAATGATAATAATAATAATAATAATAATAATAATAATAATAATAATAATAATAATAATAATAATAATAATAATAATAATAATAATAATAACAATAATAATAATAGTAAAAAATATAAGTACACATACTTATCCATAAAAATTACTTGGCGTACTTGGGGGGATAGTCGCGATGCACAAGTACGCTACGGCGCACAGTTTGAGAATCATTGGTGTAGAACCACGGCTATCTATCGTTTTGAACTCAGCTCGCTCTCACCATCTCCCCCTTCTGAGGCAACCCTCAGATTCTTGGGGGCATACCCTTCCCCCTGGCACTGCCGACGGTTGAGGGTGCCTCCACTAATAACTGGCATCGCGTTAACGGTGACATCGCGAGAGGAATAAACCGTGTATATGAACTGTTTAGGACCACCTACAAGATTGAGGTCCGAGCGGATGCTGGTTCAGCAAAAAAAAAAAAAAAAAAAAAAAAAAAAAAAAAAAATATATATATATATATATATATATATAAATTAATAAATAAAAAATAGATAAATAAAAAACAAATAAATAGAAAATGAAATAAAAGAATGAAATAAGATAAAAATAAATGAAAAATAGAAAATAGAAAATCAATAGAATAAAAATAGATAAATAAATAAAATGAAAGAACATAAATGAAAAATAGAAAATAGAAAATTAATAAAATTAAAATAGATTAATAAATAAAATAAATAATAGTAATAATAAAAATAATAATAAAATTTATATATATATATATATATATATATATATATATATATATATATATATATATATATATTTATTTATATATATATCACAGTAAAATGATATATTTCAGTTACTTCTTCAAATAAAATTTCCTCATTTCTTTGATTTCTCATACTGGGCTATAAAATCGAGCCCCTGGTGACAAAGATTAAAACTAACGAGTGTGAGTTGGGGTGAATTCTTGTCAATTTTGGTAATAGATGAGGATAGATTGCCAAATTTAACTAGGATATTGATATATTGCCTTATCTTGTAGGAATGAAACACGGAATGGCCAGATCTGTTTTATTATTGAAGAAAAATCTGAAGATACACGAGCCGTAGCCTCCTAACGGCTACTATATGAACTAAACAACACCACTCGTAAATTTGATTAGTTGTAGCTAATTAACGTGGAGGTGTAAATGTGGGGAAAATGACGTTTCAGCCTTACTATGGTCCAAAGTGAGTGCCTATACGAATTTAAAGTTGCCTCGCGAGAGTTGCTACGGAGTCATTATACAGATTTTGGCTCACGATCTGCTAAGAAAGAATAAATGTTTACATCCTTTGCTTGCGGAGTGCCATGAAATTGAACAAAATAGCCTTGTGAATTCCATAATAAAAGAATAAGTAAATAAATGAATACTAACCGATAAGAAAAGCGTAGATGTAATTCTAACTCAGATGGTACTGGTTTCGTGCAACGAGCACCGATCTCAAAGACTGGATCGTGCATCTTCTTGTGCGTCTGAGAAGCCCGTGTATTTTGATCTGCACCATATTGTTGGGTCACTCGCGCGTATGATATTTCAATAAGGCATGGCTAAGAACGGGACTCAGTGTTGTGCTTTTGGTTGCAAGATGAATAAGAAACGCTAATTAGAACAGGAGACAGACAATTTCCACGGACTTTTTACTCGTTAGTAGACTATAGTAGCATATTTGGTGACTAAAGCATCATATGCCTCTGTACGCAATTTGTCAAGCTAATGTAAGGAAGAACGTTATTTAGACTTCACAACACTATTAAGAAAAAACAGAGCTGAAAAGATACGATGACGATGACTACATTTTTTATATCTACCGAAATTTGCCAAAAGATTTTAATACCACGATATTTGTCCCCCCCCCCCCCTCAAATTAAGTAGGTTTCCATGTAGTCCCAAAAGAAAACGTCAGTGGTTTAGCGAGTTTGCTCCGATCATTTCAATGAAGCATACATGACCAGCACTGGACAAAGGGTTGAATTGAGGAACTGCAGTTTCGACAAGATTATTTTTTTTCTAGATATCTAAAGAAGGTAGCTATATTCAGGACAATGCAAATTTTCATGTACTTGTATATCTACGCATTACTGTAACACCAACCTACCAATATATGAGACTATTACATACTTTATGTTAATATAGTCTAGTTAGAGTTTATCAGTTCTGTCATACCAATTAAGGTTAAAATGGATGAAACAGTTTCTAGTTGCAAGAGGTCATTTTAATATGATATATAATGTAATACATAACATAATATATGTACACTGCATATCTATGATATGCCACAATACCTGCAAAACTTGGTCCCAGCAAGATGACCGACGCGAATTTTCAGTGGCTTCACTTTTGAAACAATAGATGATCGATCCAGTCTTCTTTTGAATTTAGTGGCAAGGAGAGGGAAGAGACATTGGGTCAACTTTCACTCTCTTTCGCTATCTTTCCCTCTTCCTCCCCCTTTTCTCTCCCAACCCCCTCCTTATTTGACTTTCTGTATATATTTTTTCTTTATTTATCTTTCTTCTACTAAGGGCAATACATAGAGATAAAATCAATGCTGTTTAAAGAAATCTTCAAAATCCGTTATCGCCAGAATCTTTTTCACACAAGACCTGACCATGCGGAGAAGCCAAATTTTCTGTTTTCTGATGGCCAGGCATTCTTCTGAGGAATCAGTTGTGAAGTCGAAGACTTTGTGAGCAGTACGCAATTTTGTTCACCAAAACTCCTTTTCAAGTATTTGAGGAAGAGCTCTGACGAACAAAACATTGTACAATAAATGAAAAGTCTGTCCGGACGAGGTGGGTCCTGTGACATGTTGGCAAGCTGTTGTCATTTGCAAACATCCCTCTTCCTCCTCCCCCTTCCTCCTCCTCCTCCTCCTCCTCCTCCTTCTCCTCCTCCTCCTCCTCCTCCTCTTCCTCCTCCTCCTCCTCCTCCTCCTCCTCCTCCTCCTCCTCTTCCTCTTGGCCTTCTATCCCCGGGCTAATTCGGAGCCTCTGTCGCATTCTCGAACTGGGGAAGAAGGGAAGCAATCGTTCCAGTATATAACCCAGGGGAGGTGTTGCTGTTGCTTCCAGGGGGAATGGTGACACCTTCCAAGTCCTCCAGGTCTGCAAGGAGTGTCCCGTTGCCTGGCTTCGTACATACGAAATTCATTTTCCTGAAGCAATCCCGGGTGTACCATGTGCCATTCTTAGTTATCTGCAGGAAAAAAAGGTGAATGATGAGATGGTAAGAAGGTACTGGAAGAGCATTGCCTACGGTAAGTACAGTTCCTGAAAAGGGGAAAAGTATTTAGTCATCTTTAAAGGGTTCCTGTACTAGTAAAAGCATTTAGTCTTCTTTAATGGGTTTCTGAACTGGAAAAAGCATTTAGTATTCTTTAAGGGATTTTATTCGGGTTAACCACTGCATTTAAGAAACCCATCTGTCGTTTCCTCTCGTTGTGGACGAAGGTTCCCCTGTACTTCCGCCCTCTGCTCGGGTTAGAGACATTGATAAAATAAATCAATCAATAAATATAGTTAGAATAAGATTGATTAGATAGAGTGTAATAAGATAAAGAAAACAAAATAAGATAAATTTAATAGATATACATAATATAAGCCACACGAATATAGAATAGATTAAGAAGAAATACTTACTAATGTACAGTCGACGCCATTTCTATCTTTGGGTTCGCCTTCGGCCCAGTGGGTGTAATTCAGCTTACGGTTGGTATCCATGGGTTCGAAAACTCCGTTTGTCACATAATCCCAAACACCAACCCAGACATCATACTTTAGCATTTCTGAAAATATAACATTATTCATTTACCCTTGCAGCTTACAGTTGTCAGGGCTTACTAAACGTAAGTACACAGAAATGGAGGAAATTGCAAGAAACCATAACATCTAATCTTCCCTTAAAACAACCAATTGTTTCAATGTCACTACATGTTTATTAAGTCTATTCCATTCGTTGACCACTGTGTTGGTAAACCAATTCTTGCCTATTTCCTTCTTAAAATTATATTTGTCCAATTGAAATCCATTATTACGAGTCCTGCCTTACTGTCTTATTATGATGACCTTGCCGGCATCACACTTGTTAAAATCAGGTTACAAACAGACCTAATATATATATATATATATATATATATATATATATATATATATATATATATATATATATATATATATATATATATTTTTCTTCATTTTTTTCATTTGACCCGTTCTTATTTCGTATGTTATTGAGGACCATAAGTGGATCTAGAAGGCTATTCTAGAGAAGGGGCAAAGCAAAAGAGGGAAGTCCTTTACACAGTCACCACCATAATGAGACGTGGTGATAATCTCTACGGATTTCCAGGCGACAAGTTACATTGTGTTAGGTTGGGAGAATTCATGTTAGGTCATGCTAGCTTTGAAATGAAAATGTAAAACAATGAAAAAAAAAACATTATTTGTGAAATAGAATGATGGGAGGATATTATTTAAGTGTAGAAAGAAAATGATCAATTGTCGATGCGGATGATGGATAAAGTGTTGGCACGATATCCATTCCCTTAAATCTAGTGACACCCTTGACAAATATGGTCTGGCTGACATCCGTCGGTTTTATTCAGCTAAGGGGCGTCCTTGAACTGGGCTCCGTCAGGCGACAAAATCTACATTTTTATTATATGTGGGAGTGGGGGGTTCACAGTGAAGATATTCGATGAGAGACCGGTCCATGGATCTGCTCTCGAACTGGACTTCGAAAAAATACTTACTTCTGATGAAGAAGTTCTCGTGCACACTCTGAGGGGTGATGATTTCCCCTCCCATGTCCTCGCACATCTCCTTCGAGGCCGTGGCGTTCTTCTTGTTCTTCTTCGTGGACATGAAGTAGCACATGGCCCTCACGGGATCTCCGATCCAGCCGTCGGGGCAGAAGCGAATGTTGTCGGTGCCGTCGACGACGGCCGTGCCGTTGTAGTCGTCAGGGCACATATCTGGCGGGTTCTTCTTCGCCTCTTTATCTGCGGAACGGCAACGGGATGAATTGTGCGGTAGGAGAGAGCGACCAAAAAAAAAAAAAAAAAAAAAAAAAAAAATTATCTTACACACACACACACACACACACACACACACACACACACACACACACACACACACGCACACACACACACACACACACACACACACACACACACACACACTTCAACGAATGGACGGCTTAGAAGACGTTCTGAAGAAAAGTGAAGTCTGTGGATCCCAACGCAAAGAGAAGTGCCTAGTGTTTTTGCAGGGTGGGGGGGAAATTGCTCGTGGAGTAGTGGGAACGTAGGGAAAGAGGAAAAGGGGAGGGATTACTGAGGGAAATGGAAGGAAATGAGGAGGGAGTAGAATTTGACCAGCCAGACAAGCGGAAGGTAAACAAAAGACTTAGCGAGGATCAAATGTCTAATAAAAATGTAAAGATTAGAAGTATAGAGAGGAGCAATACAGAAGAAAGTGACGAGAATATGTTCCAGGGATTTAAAGAGGGTGGGGGGGACACAACCCCCCCCCCCCCCGACTGATAAGACTAGAGGAGAGAGTTGATAAGGTGATCGAGGACTTGGAGCGTAAGTTAGGTAACGTAGACTCCATTTTTCAAAGAATTGAAAGGTTGGAACAACTAGAGAAGGCTAACAGAAACTTAACTGAAGAAATAGAGGACCTAAAAAGACAGTTAGGAAATGTAAAGGAGGAGAATGAGAAATTGAAGAAGAATAGTAATGAAAACAGAGAGAAACTAGCTACAGAAGCTAAAAATTGGAGAATAACTCAAGAAGGGAATAAGGTTTCATTCACTGACATAGTCAAACAGCAATTGAAAGAACATAATGAAGACTCAGTTATTAAAGTGATGAGACAGAAGGAGAATATAGTAAGAGAATTAGCTGACAAAAAGAAATGTATAATTATATTAGGAATGGAAGAGAAACATAACCCAGATAGAACTGCAAGAATCAAGGAGGAAAATGAAAGAGTAAGCAGTTTATTAAAATTAGTCCAGGAAGATGAACCAGAAATTATAAAGGAAATTGAGGAAAAATTCAGACTCGGAAAATATAGTACAGATAAGACCAGACCAATTAAGATTAAATTCAGGTCACAAACAACAGCAGAGAAAATTCTATCCAAGACAGGGAAACTAGCAACAAATGATCAATATAAAAAGGTATGGATAAAAAGAGAAATGAATAAGGAGGAAAGAGAGGCAGAAAAGCAGAAAAGAATTGAAGCTAAGGCAAAAAACGAGGAAAGAACGGAGTCAGAGAAAGAGAGATTCTATTGGAGAGTAGTGAACATGAAAATAAAGCAGTTCGACATACTAAAGAAAAACATAAGGGAAACAGAGAATACAATGGAAGTGGCAGAAAACTAAGAGTGTCTTACACAAATATAGATGGATTGATAACAGGATTGAATGAACTGAATGATTATTTGAAAGAAAAAGAACCGGACATAATGGGAATTGTAGAAACAAAATTAAAAGGCCCACTACCACCCAACAGTGTAGGACATGATACATACAATTATTGGATTAGAAACAGAGAGAAAAAACAAGGGGGTGGAGTTATGTTCCTGACTAAGAAGGATATAAACGTGAAAGGTGTCATATATGGAAAGAATACAGTAGAGATGATTATGATAGAAGTGGAAGACCGAGATAAGAAGAGCAGAAAATTTGTGATCAATTATGTGCCTCCGAAAACAGCCTCATGGGAGGAGAGTGAACATAAAAGTATGTTAGAGGACACAAAGATAGCATTAACTAAAATAATGGAAGACGGAGGAAGAATTGTTATGATGGGCGACTTTAATTGCAAAGAAATCTGCTGGGAAGAAATGACAGTAAAGAGTGGTGATGACTCATGGGGAAATGCTCTACTTGAGATGATTACTGACCATTCAATGACACAATGGATACAAGAGAACACCAGGTATAGAAATGAAGAAGAACCATCGAGGCTAGACTTAATAATTACATCTGAACCTAGAATAGTGGACAAGATTGAATATAAAACACCAATAGGTAAAAGTGACCACATATTGATTGAACTGGAACTTAATGAAGAAAAATATATGAAAAGAAATGAACAATATAGAAAAGGAAGAATGATGTATGAAAAAACAAACTTTGATAAAATAAGAGAATTCTTCCAACAAGAAAACTGGGAAGAAATATACAAAGAAGAAACAACAGTGGAAGAGAAATGGAATATTTTGACAAAAATTTACAAAAAAGGAGTGGAAAAGTATGTCCCAAGACAAAAACAAGAAAAAGAATATGTAAAATGCTGGTACAACAAAAGTTGTAGGGAGTTAAAGGACAAAAGAGACAAAGCCTGGAACAGATGGAAAAAAGACAGAAGACCTGAAAAATGGAAAATATATACTGGTTATAGAAATGAATATATACAAAAGTGCAGAGAGGAAAAAAGAAAATATGAAAAAGATGTTATAGAAAAGTGTAAAGATCAACCAAAACTATTCTACAGATTTGTAAACAATAAACTGAAAAACAAACAAGACTTAGAGAAATTAAGACAAGGAGGAGTTGAATACACTGAGGGAATGGAAATGGCAGAAATTATGAACAAACATTTTAAATCAGTGTTTACAAGGGAAAATATACAACCTGAAGAGATTGAGTGGAAGGAAAAAGTCCCCCCTATGGAAGAAATAGAAGTAACAAAGAATGAAATATTGACACACTTGGGTAATTTTGATGTCAGAAAATCGCATGGGCCAGATGAAATAGCAAACTGGATTCTGAAAGAATGCAGGAATGAACTGGCAGACAAAATACATAGCATAATAAGCAGTTCCTTAAAAGAAGGAAAAGTTCCAGAAGATTGGAAAAAAAGCAAATATAGTACCTATATATAAAGGAGGAAATAAAGAAGAACCTACCAACTATAGACCAGTCTCTCTAACAAGTACAATAGCAAAAATATGTGAAAGAATTATCAAAAGTAGATGGGTAAAATACTTGGAAAAAAACAACGTACTAAATCCAAGGCAATTTGGATTCAGACAAGGACGATCATGCGTCACCAATTTAATATGTTTCTATTCAAGGCTAATAGATATAATACAAGAAAGAGATGGATGGGCTGATTGTGCATTTCTAGACCTAAAAAAAGCTTTTGACAAAGTACCACATAAGAAGTTGCTTAAGAAATTAGAATATGAAGGAGGAATACAAGGTAAATTGCTAAATTGGATGGAAGACTTTTTGCAAGAAAGAAAAATGAGAGTAGTGATAAGAGATCAGCACTCAAAATGGAATGAAGTAATAAGCGGTGTCCCGCAGGGAACAGTTTCTGGCCCCAATAATGTTTGCTATATATATTAATGATATGGATGAAGGAATTGAAAGCTATATGAGCTTCTTTGCAGATGATGCAAAATTACTGAAAAGAGTGAAAACTGAAGAAGATTGTGAATCACTACAGAGAGATCTAAATAAAGTACAAGAATGGAGTAGGAAGTGGGAGATGGAGTTCAATACAAAAAAGTGTAGTATAATGGAATTTGGAAAAAGCAAAAACAGAATAACAGGATCATATAATTTGGGTAAAGAAGGAATAAAAAAAGTAGAAAATGAGAAGGACCTGGGAGTCATTGTTATGAATAATATGTCACCTGAGAAACATATAAATAAGATTTTTGGAGAAACTTATAATTTAATAAGAACAATCAAAGTGGCATTTACATACCTGGATGAAGAAATGGTGAGGAAAATCCTAATCACCCTGATAAGACCAAGATTGGAATATGCAGCAACGATATGGTCACCAAGTGCAAAAAAATGTATAAAAAAACTTGAAAGAATACAAAGAGCAATTACAAAACTGGCACCAACACTCTCAAAACTATCATATGAAGAGAGACTACAAAAACTTAAACTACAGACACTAGAGCAAAGAAGAGAGAGAGGAGATTTGATAGCTATTTACAGAATCATGAAAGGCATAGAAATTACTGATAGAGAGAATCTGATAAAATGGGATGACAGAAATACAAGAGGACACGGAAAGAAAATAAAAAAAGACAGCTATAGAAGAGATTTTAAAAAGAACAGCTTTCCTCACAGAGCAATAGACAGTTGGAACAAGTTAGATGAGAAAGTGGTGTGTGCAAAAACAATACATGAATTTAAAAATAGTTTAGATAAAATGAGATATGAAGACGGGACCCCACGAGCATAGCTCCCCTTCCCGTAAAATACAACTAGGTAAATACAACTAGGTAAATACACACACACACACACACACACACACACACACACACGACTCGTGGCGCGGTGGTAGATTTCTTGGATGTCACTACTGCGGCCCGGGTTCAAATCCCACCCAGGGCTGAAGTAATTTCAGTATCGTTGCGCTGGAGGTCGTTACTCCAACTCTCGTGGGTGGGGAGTTAGGTGTGTGTGTGCGTGTAAGGTCACAGCATTACCCATAGATAGGTCATATCTGAGCTCTCCTCCGTGAGGGAAATAGCTGTCGATCACGAGTCCAACACGTGATCCTAGACCATGGTGAATCACACCATGGTGAATCGCTCACACACACACACACACACACACACACACACACACACACACACACACACACACACACACACACACACACACACACACACACACACACACACACACACACACACACACACACACACACACACACACGGGACCCCACGAGCATAGCTCCCCTTCCCGTAAAATACAACTAGGTAAATACACACACACACACACACACACACACACACACACACACACACACACACACACACACACACACACACACACACACACACACACACACACACACACACACACACACACACACACACACAGAGAGAGTCACTACCCGTTGTCATTTGAACACTGTAAATCCTTACGTGTCATCAGTGGAAGCATTTTACAGGATATGAGGGATTTCTGTCTGTAGTTAACGGCCACCATCTTGTTGTACTCCTTCAACCTCTCTGTGGTCCTCATCAGCGTGCCTTCAATGAATATCTGCAAGATTAAGATTCTTGAGCACATTTACGCAAACAACTAAACATAACCTTTGCTGTGTATACACACACAGACACACACACACACACACACACACACACACACACTTCAACGAATGGACGGCTTAGAAGACGTTCTGAAGAGAATTGAAGTTTGTGGATCCCAACGCAAAGAGAAGTGCCTATTGTATTTACAGGGTGGGGGGAAATTGCTCGTGGAGTAGTAGGAAAGTAGGGAAAGAGGAAAGGGGGAGGGATTACTGAGGGAAATGGAAGGAAATGAGGAAGGAGTAGACTTGGCCCAGGCAGACAGGCGAAAGGTAAACAAAAGGCCCCCCGACGACGACGAAATGTCTAATAAAAATGTAAAGATTAGAAGTATAGATAAGAGCAATACAGTAGAAAGTGATGAGAATATATTCCAGGGATTTAAAGAGGGTGGGGGGGACACCCCCCCCCCCCCCCCCCCCCCCCCCCCCCCCCCCCCCCCCCCCCCCCCCCCCCCCCCCCCCCCCCCCCCCCCCCCCCCCCCCCCCCCGACTGACAAGACTAGAAGAGAAGGTCGATAAGATGATCGAGGACTTGGAGCGTAGGTTCGGTCATGTTGACAATATTATACGAAGAATTGAAAAATTGGAAGAACTAGAGAAGGCGAACAAAAACTTAACTAAGGATATTGAAGAATTAAAAAAACAGTTAAAAGAAGTAAAAGATGAGAATAAAGTATTACAGGAGAATAATAAGGAGAACAAGGAGGGTTGGAAAAAAATTCAAGAAAATAGCAAAGTTGCATTCACTGACATAATCAGACAGCAAATGAATGAACAAACTGAAAACTCAGTTATTAAAGTGATGAGACAGAAGGAGAATATAGTAAGAGACTTAGCAGACAAAAAGAAATGTATAATTATATTAGGAATGGAAGAGAAACATAACCCAGATAGAACCACAAGAATCAAAGAGGAAAATGAAAAAGTAAGAAATTTACTAGAATTAGTTCAGGAAGATGAACCAGAAATAATGAAACAAATCGAAGAGAAATTAAGGCTAGGGAAATATAGTTCAAACAAGACCAGACCAATCAAGATAAAATTCAGGTCACAAACTACGGCTGAGAATATCTTATCCAAAACAGGGAAACTAGCAACAAGTGAATAATATAAAAAGGTTTGGATAAAAAGGGAAATGAATAAAGAGGAAAGAGAGGAAGAAAAAAAGAAAAGACTTGAAGCAAAGGAAAAAACGAGAAAAGAACGAAGTCAGAAAAAAAGAGATTCTATTGGAGAGTAGTGAATATGAAACTAAAGAAAGTCGACATACAAGAGAAAAACAAAAGGGAAACAGAGAACACAATGGAAGTGGCAGAAAACTAAGAGTGTCTTACACAAATATAGATGGATTAATAACAGGATTGAATGAACTGAATGATTATTTGAAAGAAAAAGAACCAGACATAATGGGAATTGTAGAAACAAAATTAAAAGGTCCACTACCACCCAACAGTGTAGGACTTAATGCATATAATTATTGGATTAGAAACAGAGTGAAAGAGGAAGGGGGAGGAGTTATGTTCCTGACTAAGAAGGATATAAACGTGAAGGGTGTCACATATGGAAAGAATACAGTAGAGATGATAATGATGGAAGTAGAAGACAGAGATAAGAAGAACAGAGAGTTTGTGATAAATTATGTGCCCCCAAAAACCTCATGGGAAGAGAGTGAACATAAAAGTATGTTAGAGGACACAAAGATAACATTAAACAAGATAATGGAAGAGGGCGGAAAAATAGTTATGATGGGCGACTTTAATTGCAAAGCAATCTGCTGGGAAGAAATGACAGTAAAGGGTGGAGACGGCTCATGGGGAAACGCTCTACTTGAGATGGTTACTGACCATACAATGACACAATGGATACAGGAGAACACTAGGTATAGAAATGAAGAAGAGCCATCAAAACTAGACCTAGTAATTACATCCGAACCTAGAATAGTGGACAAAATTGAATATAAAACACCAATAAGTAAAAGTGACCACATATTGATTGAACTGGAACTTAATGAAGAAAAATATATGAAAAGAAATGAACAATACAGAAAAGGAAGAATGATGTATGAAAAAACAAACTTTGATAAAATAAGAGAATTCTTTCAAAAGGAAAACTGGGAAGAAATATACAAAGAAGAAACAACAGTAGAAGAGAAATGGAATATTTTGACAAAAATTTACAAAAAAGGAGTGGAAAAGTATGTCCCAAGACAAAAACAAGAAAAAGAATATGTAAAATGCTGGTACAACAAAAGCTGTAGGGAGTTAAAGGACAAAAGAGACAAAGCCTGGACCAGATGGAAAAAAGACAGAAGACCTGAAAAATGGAAAATATATACCGGTTATAGAAATGAATATGTACAAATGTGCAGAGAGGAAAAGAGAAAATATGAAAAAGATATCATAGAAAAGTGTAAAGATCAACCGAAACTATTCTACAGATTTGTAAACAATAAACTGAAAAACAAACAAGACTTGGAGAAATTAAGACAGGAGGGAGTTGAATACACTGAGGAAATGGAAATGGCGGAAATTATGAACATACATTTTAAATCAGTGTTTACAAGGGAGAACATACAACCTGAAGAGAACGAATGGAAAGAGAAAGTCCCCCCTATGGAAGAAATAGAAGTAACAAAGAATGAAATATTAACACACTTGAGTAATCTTGATGTCAGAAAATCGCATGGACCAGATGAAATAGCAAACTGGATACTGAAAGAATGCAGGAATGAACTGGCAGACAAAATACATAGCATACTAAATAGTTCCTTGAAAGAAGGAAAAGTTCCAGAAGATTGGAAAAAAGCAAATATAGTACCTATATATAAAGGAGGAAATAAAGAACCTACCAACTATAGACCAGTCTCTCTAACAAGTACAATAGCAAAAATTTGTGAAAGAATTATCAAAGGTAGATGGGTAAAATATTTAGAAAAAAACAAAGTGTTAAATCCAAGGCAATTTGGATTCAGACAAGGACGATCATGCGTCACCAATTTAATATGTTTCTATTCAAGGCTAATAGATATAATACAAGAAAGAGATGGATGGGCGGACTGTGCATTTTTAGATCTAAAGAAAGCTTTTGACAAAGTACCACATAAGAAGTTGCTTAAGAAATTAGAAACTGAAGGAGGAATACAGGGCAAACTACTAAATTGGATGGAGGACTTTTTGCAAGAAAGAAAAATGAGAGTAGTGATAAGAAACCAGCACTCAAAATGGGATGAAGTAATAAGCGGTGTCCCGCAGGGAACAGTTCTGGCCCCAATAATGTTTGCTATATATATTAATGATATGGATGAAGGAATAGAAAGCTATATGAGCTTCTTTGCAGATGATGCAAAACTACTGAAAAGAGTGAAAACTGAAGAAGATTGTGAATCACTACAGAGAGATCTAAATAAGGTACAAGAATGGAGTAGGAAGTGGGAGATGGAGTTCAATACAAAAAAGTGTAGTATAATGGAATTTGGAAAAAGCAAAAACAGAATAACAGGAGCATATAAATTGGGAGAAGAAGAAATAAAAAAAGTAGAAAATGAGAAGGACCTGGGAGTCATTGTTATGAATAATATGTCGCCTGAGAAACATATAAATAAGATTTTTGGAGAAACTTATAATCTAATAAGAACAATCAAAGTTGCATTTACATACCTGGATGAAGAAATGGTGAAGAAAATCCTAATCACCCTGATAAGACCAAGATTGGAATATGCAGCAACGATATGGTCACCAAGTACAAAAAAATGTATAAAAAAAACTTGAAAGAATACAAAGAGCAATTACAAAATTGGCACCAACACTCTCAAAACTATCATATGAAGAGAGACTAGAAAAACTTGAACTACAGACACTAGAGCAAAGAAGAGAGAGAGGAGATTTGATAGCTATTTACAGAATCATGAAAGGCATAGAAATTACTGACAGAGAGAATCTGATAAAATGGGATGACAGAAATACTAGAGGACACGGAAAGAAAATAAAAAAAAGACAGCTATAGAAGAGATTTGAAAAAGAACAGCTTTCCTCACAGAGTAATAGACAGTTGGAACAAGTTAGATGAGAAAGTGGTGTGTGCAAAAACAATACATGAATTTAAAAATAGTTTAGATAAAATGAGATATGAAGACGGGACCCCACGAGCATAGCTCCCCTTCCCGTAAAATACAACTAGGTAAATACAACTAGGTAAATACACACACACACACACACACACATATATATATATACATATATATATATAATATATATATATATATTTATATATATACAACATATACTTTCAGGAGAGTATGGTATGGGTTACTGCTATGGGACAGTCAAAACACACAAACCTGGTAATAAACTCCGTCCCATAATCTCACAAATCCCTGCACCTACGTACAAACTCGCCAAGAAACTGTGCTCCATTCTAACTCCCTACACTCCCGCCACCTATAGTCTACAATCTACATCTGATTTCCTAGACATTATTAAGGCAAACTCTGCTAAAGGTAGAATCGCTTCTCTTGATGTGGAGGGGTTATACACTAATATTTCCGTAGATCGAACAATTGATTACATCATCAATAAAGTGTACCACGATAACACTACACCTATACTAGACATTCCAGAACTTACACTACGTAAACTGCTTGAATGCTGTACAAAAGAAGTCCCGTTCACTTGCCCCCCGTGGAAACAAATATTGCCAAATTGATGGAGTTGCAATGGGATCCCCCCTTGGAGTATTAATGGCAAACTTCTTCATGGGCTGCGTATGAGAAGAAGTATTCAGTAAAACAGAAAAGCCAGATATTTACTGTAGATACATTGATGATGTCTTCATTAAAACCAATAACAGCAATGAAGCTGAAAAACTCCGCCACCTATTACAAGAGACATCTGAACTCACTTTCACTATGGAAGATAGCATTGACGGAGCTTTACCCTTCCTCGACCTCTTAGTGAAACAAAATGAAAATTCTTTTAATACAACAGTGTACACAAAACCCACTAACCCTGGACACTGCCTTAATGGATCCAGTGAGTGCCCTCAAAGATATAAGGACTCTACCATCAGTGCCTATATTCGAAGAGCACTAACTCACTGCAGCACATGGACACAAGTGCATGATGAAATCGAACGTTCCACTCAAGTTCTGATCAATAACGGCTTCAATGAAAAAGAGATACATTTTCAAACAAAGAAAATAATGGACGGCTGGCATAACAACAACAATGATAAACAAAATAAAGAGAAAATCAACATATATTATAAATCCACTTTTTCGTCAGCTTATAAAGAAGATGAACGCATTATGAAACAAATTATAAAAAGAAACATTAAACCAGTCAATCCAGAAAAAATACTAAATCTAGTGATTTATTATAAAACTAAGAAAACTAGCCACCTTCTTATTAGAAACAGCCCCCTACAAGAGAGAAAGGAACTTCAGAAATCACATGTCATCTATAGGTTCACATGTACACGAGGGAACTGTGAAGCCCTCCCATCCACCTATATTGGCATGACGACAATGAGGTTATCCCGTCATCTTTCATACCACCTTACATCAGGAGCCCCTAAAAATCACTTAAGAGAAGCCCACGGCATAACACTAGCAAGAGAGACACTAGAGAAAAACACCGAGATTTTGGATTTATGTACTGACGATAGACGCCTCCCAATTTTAGAAGCGTTGTATATTAAAGAGTTGAGCCCAAACCTAAATGTACAAGCAGAAGACCTTAGAGCCCTTCCAAGCATGAGACAAACCGTTACAAATAAAAACATGAGACATAACACCACAAACGCCAATACGAGACAAAACGCCACTCGTCCAACTACGAGACAAAACGCCACATTGCGCCACAACACAAACCCGGAGGCTCCCTAGCGCACGTGACATTTCGTCCCTGCCCGTAATACCAGGTGACCTCCCCCAGTGATTAGCAAGTATAGGAACTCTAGTATAAAACTTAGGTCTTTACTAGAATCTTCGGATTAATTCTTATCCCTATAGCTACTGAAGAAGGGTCTTGAACCCGAAATCGCGATCTAGCTAATATGACTACATACAGCCAAGTCATAAATTTCCTTCCTAAGGAAAACAAATCCTTAATAAGGTATATGGAAAATACCATTAAGAAAATTATTAATGCACAACTAGCCATCACTTTTAATTAAATACATATATATATACATATATATACATATATATGTATATATATACATATAAATATATGTATGTATATATATGTATATATATGTATATATATGTATGTGTATATATATGTATATATATATGT
>NC_134793.1:27096445-27126445 GCF_046742065.1 Oratosquilla oratoria | reverse complement strand
GCTTGTTAATGAGAGAAGGACTTTTGAAGTCAAAAGATCGCGCAATCAGTCCTAAAATCTTATTTGCTTTCTCAGAGGCTGAAATACGCTGCTTAGATGATTTGAGATCGTTACTGATAATTACCCCGAGATCCTTCTCACTATCCACTTTTGTTATCGAATTTCCAAGTAACTTGTAATCGCACATACTGTTATTTTTACCTATGTACATTAGCTTGCATTTACTTGTGCTAAATTTCATTAGCCACGTGCTCAATAGATCGAGTAAGTTTCCATGTCTTGTGGGCTCATTTACATACTGAACTAAGCAATTGTCACCGAGAAAATCTATCAAGCGACTACCTATATGGCCATGTTGTAGGGTCATCCAATCAATGTCAGCAAAATTGAAATCACCAATTATCAACAAGTCCCGGTTGCAGAAACAAGATAGTTCTTGAAACAACAGTTTGTCTTTGGCCTATATCTTACGCCTACATTAATTTTTTGTCTATTTGTTTGGGTTCATTCTACCCACAAACTATCATATGCATCCTGTTTCACTTTAAAACACAAGCATGGACATTGCTTTTAACGTACAACAGAACACCCCCACCTTTCTTGTGGTTTCTATCCCGATGAAAGTATTTAAATCCCGCAATATTAAATTCAGCTTCAAACTCTTTACCATTTAACCATGTCTCGGTTATTCCTATCATATCGAGATTTTCGCTTTTGACATACGCCTGTATTTCTTGGAATTTGTTCCTGATACTGCGATCATTATTGTACATGGTTTTAAGAAACTCGTGATTATTTCTTTTTGATACGTTTTGAGTTTCAATGTTACGCCTTACATTATAAATTTGTTCTTTATTGACACCTTGCTCTATATTGATACTTGGTCCTTCATTGTCATTCAATGCCTTATTAACATTTGCCCCATCACGGACATCAGGTCGCTCACGGTCATCCGATCTCTTATGTACGCTCTCATGTATGTATGTATGTATGTATGTATGTATGTATGTATGTATGTATGTATGTATGCATGTATGTATGTATGTATGTATGTATGCATGTATGTATGCATGTATGTATGTATGTATGTATGTATGTGTAGATGTATGTATATATATACATATTATATATATATATATATATATATATATATATATATATATATATATATATATATATATATATATACATATATAAGTCCTCATCCACATCAGTGTAAGTGGATATTGTACGGATACTTAGACATACATAAATAACAGTACATACACACATACATACATACATATATCACATTGTTCATTGCTCCTACATGGTGTGAAAGACCACTGACGTTATTATAATTCTGTTAAACATCTTCTGTAAGGAAGCGTTGTAAATAAAGGTTCATAGATTTTGTAGTGTGAATCATTCTTTTGCTTAGAGTAGTGATAACCCATAAAGTGGGATCATCATATCTTGTCGCACCAGAACCGTGTCCATATAAGGGCAGTTTAATTTGCTTCCCTAAGGTCTTGGTCGGAGCAATGGGGACTCAATGGACATTCCCGGAGGACGTGGACCATCGTCTGTACTTCGCCACAGGGACATTGGGGATCAAAGGCGGATACCTGCTACTGGTTCCTGCTAGATGGGACCGCAATGCTGCCCATTTTCAAAACCCGTCAACCCCTTCATCCCCATCAGGAAGTGCGGCTCTGAGGGGCAGACCCTCGGTCCCTGGACTGGGCCGAATATATCTCTCACCTTCTGCCTTTTTTTTTTTTTTTTTCAAATATGGAAACCATACACCTGGTGACTTCTCCCATTGCCTTACCATCTCTGGCCGGTGACATGGAAACAGACCAGTGTTTCTTCCCTGAATTTTTTTTTTGGAGGGCCCGAGGAACGTTGCCAGCCATTGTAGGGCTGCAAGTTTTCCACAGAGTTAAACTTGAGGCAACCATTACTTAATCAGAACCCGGGTGAGACTATAAACAAAACCACCTTGCTTAAATTGAGGACGAAAATAAATCTCCATTGCTGACTCCAAGGTAACCTTGCATTGGTGGCGTAATCGGAAATGTGCTGGTCTTGCATTGGCTTGGTTGTTGGCTCGAATCCCGCACTCTTGTCCTATTCCAAGCAGTGACTCTTACCTACCCCAGGAGCCCTTAAAGCGCATAAGGCAAAGGTGACGGTTAACGGCCGAAGCTATGCGCCTCCTGGCGTAGGGTGAGGATGTCGGGTTCAGCAAGGGAGAAATCGCGGACAGTTCGGATTGACAGTTCAAAGACTAATTGCTTATAGCTCTGATTGGTGGTTCTTCACCGCGGGGGTGAAGGTGTGACGCATTTTCGTTCCTCATACTCATTCCTTTTGGGTCGGGAACCACGCATTGCTTGACAAGGTTACCCACGCTCGACAACAATAATTTTTCATAACGATGATGAAAAACGCCAGAAGTTGCGAATGAAATATCGAGGGTAGATCTCGTGTTATTGACGAACTCGAAAGGTCGAATAGACCATCCGTCTCTGAAAGAGGATCAAAGGCCTCAGGGTCATCGTCTGACATCGAACATTTTTCAACGCAGTCATTAACTCTTTTGGTTTTCGTTTTAATTAATACGATCTAATTTTATTTCAAGGGTTGTAGTGGCACATTAAATAAGAATAAAACGGAGTCCTAAGTTCAAATCCCCACCCCAACCCCCAAAGTAGGTATAAACGTTTATGAATAATGGAAATATGTTGCTGTAGAGCAGGGCAAACATAACACGTGATAGATTTTTTAAACCCTGGAACGTCGGTTGGTTTTGAAATCTTACTACAGCATCGAAAAATAACATAATTTCTTCAGTTAACCAAAATGTGACAACAAGAGATCAAACTAGAACCAGATCGTCCAAGATTTAGCATTTACTTGCATCCCCACTGCAGTGAAACAATGCATATGAATTGGCATTACCGTATATACTCGTCTATAGGTCGAAATCTTAAGGAATTTTTTTTAGGCCAAAACCTAGGGGTCGACCTATACACAAGTAAAAATCTTGTTAGGTTGAAATCCAGACATGACAAGAAAGGCTAGGAAGAACTCTTACCTTTTCTTTAGGTTCAGAAATCAAAATATTTACCTACTAAATACTACCAGTAAACAATGGGTACATAAAATACACGGTACGTACTAAAACATGTAAAATTCCTTCTAGATACGGTAACCCCATACTGTGGTTTTACCTGTTTGTTAAATTTCTTAACACAGGCGAGCTTATTATATCATGTATACTATTACAGTACCCATAATTGTTTAAAAAAAATAATGAAATGCTGTGATATTCTCAAATTTATTTATTTTTTTATAGTTTAGTTTCGACCATGGGCGCAATATAGCAATAGAAAATTAATCATTAATTTTATAAATTAAAATGTATCAACGTAATATGCAATTTTGTGGGCGGAAGTGAAAATGAAAAATACCTTGCCACAAGCATAGGATCGGAACGCCATCTTGTCTGTCAATTGACGGCCTCGGTGCTTCCGACAGTACCTCGCCAGGTACATTTTCTTGAAGGAATGTTATGGAGCGGAGATACATGCATTCCTTCAAGCTGCAAGAACTTTGTATAGCCAGCAAGCTAAGTGGTTGAAAAGCCCGCCAACTTCTCATTTCTTCGTCGTCGGCATGTATCATAACAAATATGACGTACTATTCGTCCGACACGACTTCATTACTTACGAAATGTTTTAGCATCTTTCTTGTTTTTTTTATTTCCGATCACAAAATTGCATATTACGTTGATACATTATAATCTACAAAATTAATAATCAATTTTTATTGCTATGTTGCGCCCTTGGTCGAAACTAAAAATTTACCCAAATTTAGCTTTCTACATGGTATATGTTATTGTTACCATTACCAAAACAATGCATGGATCTCACCATCACGAAAACAAACTGTTCAGTATTGCCAACTTGTTACTGTTACAGTGACACATGGTATAATCCTAAATATTTTAACTGAAATCCAACAAAATCGTTTTCCTTGATGTCGTCATCTTCACCACCAAACAGCTCCTCCCACTCACTTCTGTGTCGAGTATCGTCATACGAATCAACCTCATCAGCCATAGGAACATCAACATCATCTTTCTCCTCCACATTTTCATTAGTCTGATCATCCGCACAGTTGAGATTACAAGACTAACTCTGAGTGTTGGTTAATTTTTTTTCTAACGAAACACGCCTAGCCAGTTTATTCCGAATACCGTACTTGGTAATCTACCGTACTTGGCAATCTGTTTAAGTTTTTCACTCCGCTGAAATGGCAATTTCAGTGAAACTTATTAAATATTAAAATCAGTGAACTTGAAAAAACATAAACCAGAATACATCAGAATTAATGAAGTGAAAAAACCATAATAATCAATTGCTATACCAGGCAAGCCATGCTACTTCAAAGCATTAAGGCAGTGGAATGCTCACAGCACCAAAAACAAACCACTCGACCTATACATGAGGTATATGGAAAATTCCAGATTTTTTGGCCAAAAATGGGGGGTCGACCTTTACACGAGATCGACCTATAGACGAGTATATACGGTAACTTGCGTTCGCAGGGTTCTACACGTCAAAGAATCTGGCACAGTCTCTTCCAAAGGTTGCCCACCCTTGGTGTTGAGATTTGTCCAAGGTTGCATTGGCGTTTGTGAAGCGGAGAATATTAATCTTGAGAAGTCTGTGCTAAGTGCCAAACACCATAAATGGCATCACAACTAATTAAAACACTTGAAAACATATATTCATTATGTGTTAGGTTATGTACTGAGTTATAAATTAATCAAAACATATCCATGTCCTTTGGAGTAACTGCTGAAGGCGTTCCACTGTTGGAATAAAAACATCTAATTTATTAATTGATTACTTGTTGTCTCGAGTCTGATTAAGTGTGAACACCCGTACCCTCACAGTGGCTAGCACCGGTCCTCGCTCCCTTCTATAGATCTCTGTGGGAAGAACCTTTCTCTGGTGTATTAGTGTGGCCAGGGGCGTTGTAGCAGTGTGTCGGTGAGGAAAGTTGAAAAACGGGGTCTTGCTTCTTGAGTTTTATTGTAAGCGGATGTAAACAAACAAGCGACGTCTAGAACGTCTTCGTATCTGTAACTTAACAAAAAACAAAAGATGTCTACATAGGATTCAATTAGATACACACGACTAAAAGTGCTGTATAGGATCTAAACCTATTACAAAGTATAAAACATATGAGAATCACATATATAAGGAATCTACAGCACCAGTATACAATTCTTTAACACCATTTTCATGTATATAAAATAATAATAAGACAATTAATCTCAATTTACCACATCCCTTTTCCCTTATTGAAAAAGGAGTATCCATATGAACATAACTGAAACATTTATCTTTATAACACCACAATTATAGATTCAATCTATCAGGTGGTTTCACAACTCTGCTAGATCTTCTAACTGGTTGTGGACTTGGTACTTTCACAGCATTATCATCCTTATCAACATTTACAGAGGAATTTTCATCAGCCTTATCGATTACTTCTGAACTATTAGGACAGTGTCCTTGACCTGAAGAATACATAGTTACAAAAGGTTTACTGCTACCCGAGTTGTCTTTACGTACAGTGTCATTACTGGGAACAGTTGGTGTATATCTAGGCATAAGTTGATCAGAATGTCTTTTCCAAACAATGTTTCCAAAATCTTTTAACATCACTTTGTAGTTTCTCACACCTAGAACTTCAATTACTTTCCCTTCCAACCATGAATGACCTTTGCCATAATTCTTTACAAAAACAGCATCATCAATCTTATATTCAGACTTCTCAAACTTAACCTCTTTTTCCAAAACTTTTCCTTCTTATTTTGTGGTTTAATTTTCTCAATTATACCTCTGAAGTTTCTGTTAAACATTAGCTCAGCTGGAGCTTTACCTGTGGAACAATGAATTGAACGTCTGTAGTTATACAAAAATCTACAAATTCTGGTTCTGATATCACCTTCCTTAAATTTACTTAATCCTTCCTTGAAAGTTTTTACAGCTCTCTCAGCTAAACCATTAGATGATGGGTTATATGGGGCTGGTGTCATATGTTTTATTCCATTCTTTTCAAAGAAAGTCTCCATTTCCTCAGATACAAATGATGAGGCATTATCTGAAACTACAATGTCAGGTAACCCAAAATTACAAAAAGTTTTTCTCAGCATAGAAATTGTTACTGTAGATGTTGTTGTTGTTGTTGTTGTCGTTCCCTAGACTGTCTGTCCGAGCAGTCCCGTCTCCCCAAGGAAGGCCACAGCCGAAACTGGGTTTTCCCACAAATCCTTTATAGAGTGTATGTTGTGTTGTTTGCGTGCATGATTGTGTATAATGCAGTCTTCCATTATGTGTTGTATGGTATGGGGTGAAGTGTTACATCCTGGGCAGCTGTTCACAACACGGTCGTCCAGCCTCTTCTGGTAGCTTAGAAGTGCTGGGTGGTGACCGCATCGCAGTCTGGCCAAGTGGACTCTGTCCTTACGTGGGAGAGAGGATTCAGAAGGGTGGATATCAGGGGGTCTGGCATGCAGCAGTGTGTTGTCTTTCAGTGTGTTAATGGAGCGGTGAGTGATATGATTATGAATATGTTTCCGGAGGCTGGTATTTGGTGGTTGTGGAGGAAGAGAAGAGAGTATCTGTGTGTAATAAAGGTCTTTGGGTGTAGTTTTAATGTTTCTTGGTGTGTGTGGGTGTTCTGCTATGTAGTGTAGCGGGTGTGATGTGTTTGTGGTGGCTGCAGCAAGTGTTTGTGTGCCTCTCATGTCGAGGTGGTCCTTGACTTTGAGGACTTTTGTTTCATGGTGTAAATGGTCTGTTGTTGACTTTGTTACATGAACATCCATAAATTTTGAGTGTGAATCCACAATCACTAAGAAATAACTTTCATTGATTGGACCTGCATAGTCCATATGGAGTCTACACCAAGACTTACCCGTCTCAGGCCATGATAAGGTAACTTCCTGAGAACCTTGAAAATGTTTAAAACAAATTGAACAAGCTTTAGTAACCTCAGATATATCTTGATCTAACTTAGGCCACCATATCCAATTCCTGGCTTCAGCCTTCATAGCACTGATACCATTATGACCTACATGCAGCTGTGAAAGTACACTACTTCTTAATTCAGCTGGTATAACTACTCTATTCCTAAATAGCAACACATCTTCATATATACTTAAATCTGCTGTAACTGCTGCATATTCAGAAATAACAGGACTATCAATCCACCCAAATTTAACACATTGGAAAACCTTCCTCAAAACAGGATCACTCTTTGTCATAACCTTAACCCTTTCATAGGAAATATTTTGATCTTCCAAATTTTCAACTAAATTCACATATTCAGCAGGTGTATGTGAGTCTAAAACAGAATCTGATACAGGCAAACGGCTCAGGGTATCTGCTACAATGTTTTGTTTGCCTGATTTAAAACACAATTGGTAATCATACTGGGATAACAATAATGCCCAACGTTGTACTCTTGCGTTTGCATTGACAGGAATCTGTTTCTCACTACCAAATAAACCAAGTAGAGGTTTGTGATCTGTACGGAGCACAAACTTACGTCCAAGCAAAAAATATTTAAACTTAGTTACAGCGTACACTAACGCTAGAGCTTCTTTGTCCAACTGAGAATAATTTAGCTCAGCAGCCGACAGCTTTTTACTTGCAAAGTAAACTGGTCTTGGACTACCATTCATTTCTTGAATTAACACACATCCTACTCCTACTGGTGAAGCATCTACTTCAACAATAACATCATGTTCACCATCAAAATTGGCTAGTAAATCAGAGTTGACTAACTCTTCCTTAACAGTCATAAATGCTTTTGCTTCAACAGAAGACCACTTAAATTTTGCATTTTTCTTCAGTAAATCATACAGAGGTGCTAATACACTTGAAAAATTTCTTACAAACCTACAATAATAAGTGACTAGACCCAAAAATGATTGAACTTCACCTACAGACTTTGGTATAGGTGCTTCTAAAATAGCAGCAAGTTTCCTTGGTGAAGGTTTTATGCCATCACCTGAAATGACATATCCTAAGTATTCTAAGGAATTGGTATTCAGAACAGTTTTCTTTTTGTTAATAGCAACATTATGATTCTGAAATACCTTCAACACTTTATCTAATCTCATATCATGTTCCTCTTTAGTCTCTCCTCCGACTAATATGTCATCTAAGAAGGCAACTACTCCATCTATATTCATCAATAATTGGGATATCAATCTTTGGAAGATGGCAGGAGATGATGCAAGTCCAAAGGGTAATCTTTTATATTTAAAAAGACCTTTATGAGTATTAATTACTAGCAATTCTTGACTCTCATCATCTACTGGCACCTGTAAGTAAGCATCTTTTAAATCAATCTTTGAGAATATCTTGCTTTTCCCAACAACAGCAAGGATTTCATCAACTTTAGGCAAAGGGTACTGGTCACATGAAATACTTTTGTTTAACTCCTTGAAATCTACACAGATACGCATTGACTTTTTGTCAGCTTTTAACACTGGTACAATTGGAGCTGCCCAAGTACTAGAATGTACTGGTTCAATGATATTGTTATCAACTAACTCTTCTAAAGCATCTTCTACCAATTTTCTGTAGTGGTAGTAGCACCGCTCTTTAGGTGTACCTTTGCTACAACACATGAAATTGGCAATCTAGAATCAGCTGAAAAATTATCTAATTGTACCTTGGAATCCAAAACATTAACTCCTTCCTCTATACCTGTGAGTGCAATACCAATTTTAGGCATTAAATCTCTTCCACATAAGTTAGAGTTATTAGATTCAACTACATACAAACTTTGAATTACATTGTGACCATTATAAAATATATTTGCATAAACCTTACCCAAAACATGCAAATCATTATTACCATAAGCCTTCAAAATTTTATCACTAGGCTCTAGAGATAAATTTAATTTCTTAACCCAATGTAAGGTTAGAGTCGACACACTGGCACCACAGTCAATTTCATACGGCACATTATGACCTTCAATATTTATATCAACCTTGTTTCTCACTGGCAAAACCTTACCTACAACACTGTGTATAGGTTCATGAGAAATATCAACACTAACCACTTCTGGAAGGCTAGGTCGATCCACTAAATGTAATAATTGGTTATCATCACTACCAGTATCTCTCTCTTCCTGAGAAATTCCCTCGAAAACCATATTAGTTTTCTTTTTTCCAAACGTCTTCTTGTTGGTAAATTTTCCAAAAGATCCTTTCTGGGCACTGTGTGGCTTACCAGACACAGTCTTATCAAAACGGCACATTCGTTTTAGGTGTCCTCTCGTGTTACAAACTGAACAAGTTAGGTGCTTAAACCTACAGTTCTCACTTTTATGTGGATACCCGCAATGCTTGCAACTTTCTTTTTTCTGACTATTAGAATATTCAGAACTAATCCCCACTTTCCTCACTTCAGTGGTCAGGAGCTTTTCTCCAACGAAAGCTTTTTCCAAATTTAAAATTTTCTCTAAGGTGTCCGTTGAAGACATAGTTTGTAAATCCAAATTCTCTGCAACTAAGTTCGGGAAATACACTTCAGTTTCAATAGCCATAAACAGTTGGTCTCTCACTCGGGCGTCGAATAAGGACCCAAAGTTGCAATCTTTGGCTAGACTTTTCAAGTCTGCATACAAGTCTCTTAAACTTTCAACAGATTTTTTCTTTCTGTTTTGAAATTTAATCAAACTCCGATGATATCTCGGTTTAACCTTGTAATGTGCTTCTAAAAGCTTCATTCAATCATTATAGTCTTTCTCATGTGGCAAATTAGGTGAAGTGAGCGAAGCTAGCGTGCTGTACGTTTCACTTCGTAATGATACTAATAAAGAATTTTTCTTCTTGTTATCATCAGTGACTCCATTGTATGCAAAATGAGCTTGCAGCATACTAAGCCATATCTCCCACTTAATCTTATTGGGGTCAAAACAGTCAATCTTACCTGAGTTATTTGCCATTGTAATTCTACTTGTATTAAATCCAGTTTCCTATTGAAACAATTGATTCGTAGCCTGCTACACAAAGGCTATTTACGAATCCAGAGTGGCCAGGACGGTTCCGATGGGGTGAATGGGTGAGTATATCTTCATCCTTCGATTTCTCCACCATCAGAGGGAAAGGCAGCTATTTCTGTCTTCTAAAACTGAAATCAGTCCTTTGGCTCACTAAATCCACAAATCCTCGTCGCCACTGTAGCAGTGTGTCGGTGAGGAAAGTTGAAAAACGGGGTCTTGCTTCTTGAGTTTTATTGTAAGCGGATGTAAACAAACAAGCGACGTCTAGAACGTCTTCGTATCTGTAACTTAACAAAAAACAAAAGATGTCTACATAGGATTCAATTAGATACACACGACTAAAAGTGCTGTATAGGATCTAAACCTATTACAAAGTATAAAACATTTGAGAATCACATATATAATGAATCTACAGCACCAGTATACAATTCTTTAACACCATTTTCATGTATATAAAAATAATAATAAGACAATTAATCTCAATTTACCACAGGCGTCCATAGGAATTTTTGTAGGTGGGAGGGGGCAAAATTAAAAAGATTATACATATATGGTTAATGGTATAAGGATTCAGATAAACACTTCAAATTAGCAGCATAGGCATGTATAACATATTGCCTACACGAGTTACATTTTTGCTTTCATCAATCATACACTGATATTCTATAACTTGAAAAATTAACAGAATAATAAGTGAAGACCGGCAAAGTTTCAAACACATCCTGGATTCCCAAGGGGGCAACTGCCCCCATCCCCTTGCCCCCCTCCCCCCTCCTGACGCTCATGAGTATGGGGCAGTTTCTATGTGGTCTACTGAAGAAGCTCACGCCAGAATAATTTGCGTTTTATCTTCAGAAGACTACTGTATTTCTTGCACCTTCTCACGCATCGAGAAATGACATCCAACGACTGTTCCCCATTCCTTAGAATGGGGAACAGTCGTTGGATGTCATTTCTCGATACGTGAGAAGGTGCAAGAAATACAGTAGTCTTCTGAAGATAAAACGCAAATTATTCTGGCGTGAGCTTCCCAGTTGAGAAATTAATGTTTTCCCGCCCTTCATATATCAAGGAAAGACAGCTTGGGATCATCCATATACACATCATCGAGTAATTAATGAACTGGAGTATATTTCATAAATATTTTTTCTATTTCAATCTACGTGTGATTGCTTGGTCGGCGAGCTTTGACCTTGTGGGTGATCTGTGACTGCCTTTAATTAAGTTCTCTTGAAATCAAGATTATCTATGATGGAAGTGGTTTCACCAAAGAATATATAACAATTAATCATGATCGAGACGTAGAAGTACCTTTCTGATACGAAGGGGTAATCAAAGATATGAATAAAATAACCTGGTGGCAGGAAATAAGTAAAATAAATAAATAAATTGATAAATACATAACTAGGTAAACAGATAAAAATAATGGATAAATAAACATGAATAAATAAAAAATCAAGATAAGGAAATATATAAATACGTACATGAATAAATAAACAATTAGGTGAATGAATAAATTAACAAATAAATAAATAGAAATAAATTAAAATGTCGGACGGAAGCGAATAGGACAAGAATGTTTCGAAATGAAAACGTTTTTTAAAAGAATACGTGATTATTTTACATTCAGTTAACCGTTGTTTTGCGTACGTGTCCGATAAAAAAAAAAAGCAAAACAAATTCTGAAACACAATCTATTTCGTTCTTCTTTCTATCAGTACAAAAGGTAGAGAATGATAATATTTTACACGCGTGCGCACGCACACACACATGCGCGCGCGCGCACACACACACACACACACACACACACACACACACACACACACACACACACACACACACACACACACACACACACACACACACACATAAAATATATATACATATATATATATATATATATATATATATATATATATGTATATATATGAGAGAGAATGCGGGTGATTATATATATATATAATGGTGGAAACGTAGAAAACACCAGACTCAGGAGTAGGTAATTTAATCCCGACGTTTCGAGTCCTGCCCGGGACTCGTCCTCAGGGGATACAATGGGATACAGTGAATTACATGGTCTTAATATACTAATAGCTACGCCCGCCGGGGGGGGGGGGGCGCGGTAACCTGTCATAGGGGGGGGGGTAGAGAGAAGGCAGGCGCTATGATCTGGTTCATGCGAGAGTGTGTGGTGGTGGAGGAGGAGAAGGTAGGCGCTGTGACCTGGGTCAAGCGAGACCTGGGTCACAGCTGTGACCTGGGTCAAGCGAGACCCAGGTCACAGCGCCTACCTTCTCCCCCTCCACCACCACACACTCTCGCATGAACCAGATCATAGCGCCTGCCTTCTCTCCCCCCCCCTATGACAGGTTAACGCGTCCCCCCCCGGCGGGCGTAGCTATTATTATATTAAGACCATGTAATTCACTGTATCCCATTGTATCCCCTGAGGACGAGTCCCGGACAGGACTCGAAACATCGGGATTAAATTACCTACTCCTGAGTCTGGTGTTTTCTACGTTTCCACCATTATGGTTCCCGGACTCCAGCTTTTTTCGTACACACACACACACACACACACACACACACACACACACACACACATACACACACACACACACACAAACACACACACACCCTCACACACCACACACACACACACACACACACACACACACACACACACACACACACACACACACACACACACACACACACATATATATATATATATATATATATATATATGCACATTTATTTACAAAGGATTACAAATGATTACAAAGGCGGAGCATGCCGACAGGAGACCTTTTGGTCCATAACTAGGTCGGATGCAAAAAAATATAATAATGATAGGTAAAAAAAATGATAATATGAGTAATGATAAATAAAATAAGTGCATAGGTATAGTTAAATAATAAACAAACTGGTAAATAGTAAATAATGATAAATTGACAGATAAATAGTAATAAATGAAAATCAGGCAAATATTAAACAGACAAATAATAACAAACAAATAAATAATATGAAATAAGTGACAGTCATTACAGCAACTTGCTTAGGTGTTTATCTAAACGAAATTTAAAGCTTCGAACTGAACTACATTGCACTGCCTCTGCAGGAAGTTTATTCCATTCATTATCTACACGGTTAGCGAAGTTGTATATACCCACTTCCAAATCAAATCTATTTCCTGATAGTTTGAGACCATTATTTCTTGTCGGATTCTCATTCCGTGTGAAAATTGTCACTTGATGTTTTCAATTTCCTTTAAAATCTTAAAGACCTGTATCAAGTCACCCCTGAGTCTACGCTTTTTTAGGGAAAACAGATTCATATGTTTTGGTCGATTTTCGTACGATTTATTTTTTATATTCGACATCGTTATGGACCAGCATACTTTGTCGTTATAATTCAAATTTGAATAAAAACAAAAAAGAAATTAATGAAATAAACAGACAAATAGGTAGATTTATAAAACAAATAACTTCGTCATTTGGCAGACGTTTGCTCCGGCATTCATCTAACCAAAATCTTCTGATCACGCAGTTAGTGAATATAATTTCCACTTAAGGTGACAACACACTAGGCTAGCATGCTACTTGCTTTGGCTAGCATGCTACTTGCTTTTGCTACTTCGTCTGATTAGAAACAACTTTGGATACAATATTCTGGACTTCCGTAAGAATATCTCAACAATGTGTCTAACATTCGGATAAGTTTAACTTATCTTAGTTCGTCTTTCAGCTTCTCACTCTATGACGCGAGAATAATTTGACACTGAAAATTTGGAAAACCAAAGATCGTAACCGAAGTCGTTTCATCTCAAACGAAACAGCAAAAGCACGTAGCATGCAAACGAGAAATGCTTAGTGTGCCGCCACCAGAGTGGGTGCATGACGACTTTATTTATTGTTGAAAAGTGGTCTCTTCATAGAGGCTAACGATTCTATTCGTATTTACTTCTTTCCTTCATCTCGATGAATATTTTATGATTTTATTCTGCTAAACGCCACATGATTTTATTCAGGATAGGACTGCGTCGTGACCGTGAGCGCGATCTCAATGACGTTGTGAAAACAGCGTTCAGAACCTCAACACAAAAGAATCACATTTATTACCTTCATATTTATTAAGGGCGGCAAAAAGTGTCACCTCAAAAAAAAAAAAAAAAAAAAAAAAAAAAAAAAAGAATAAATGAATGAATGAATGAATGAATGAATGAATGAATGAATAAATAAATAAATAAATAAATAAATAAATAAATAAATGTAAATAAATAGATCATTATAAATAAATAAATATAAATAAATAAATATAAATAAATAAATATAAATAAATAAATAAATAAATAAATGAATAACACAAAATGTATAAGAAAACTAAGTAAATAAATAAATAAATAAATAAATAAATAAATAAATAAATAAATAAATGAAAACGTAGAGGACTTTTCTGGAAGCCAAGTGCCGATGATAACTTGAAGGTCTCCTTTTGAAAGAATTTGGGTCACTGGCGGGTTTAAAAGTATCAGCAGTTTGGGAGTTCCATAGATAGTGGAAGACTAGAGGGAGCACACTGGTCGACTCTTGCATAAGATAACTGCCCAGAAAAGGGGTGGGATGTTTCAGAGGATTTCGTGTTCCGTTCTCCTAAAGTTAGAGACATCCTACTTCCTTTTGTTACTTCGTTTGAGTAGAGACGTCTTCCGTTACAATGTTATTTTTTGTTTGTTCAGTTTAAGATTTACTTTTGCATCGTACATTGAGAAGTTGAATGAAGAACTAAGTGAAGTTAAACCCTATACTAATCAATATTAGGCACTCTGGTGAGATGCTCGTCCGGAAGTCTAGAATATTGTAACCGAAGTCGTTTCTACTCAAACGAAATAGCACAGGCTAGTAGCGTACTAGTGTCATGTGTTTTATTGTGACATCCTCGCAATATTATATGGAGTATTTCTATATACATACAATTGAAAATAAACATACAAACAAACAAAGCGTAGTGTAAAGTCACGAACTCAGGTAGTGAGTTCGGAAGAAGAGTGATCACGAAAACAATGATTCATTTTACGACGTGAAGTGGTTAGAGGTAAAGGGAAGACTGAGTTGACAATATCACGATTCACCGCTTCGATGTTTTTCATGTCATTAACGTCACTCTCATTTTATTCAGCTGAGGGAAATCTACTCCTAAGCGAAATGTATAAAACTTAGTCCTTCCACTGAGATAATATCCTTATAAATGTAGTTATAGCGGGTCCTCACATGGGGGGGGGGTGCATATGCCCTGGGGCGCACACTTGGGGTGGGGGGGGGGGCGGCATTTTTAGCCTGGACATGTCACCCACAAGGCTGGCAAAATAATTACAGCAAAAATAGATCAAAGGAGCCCTGAATATATTACCGTAACATACGAATTTTGCGTTAGAATCAACAGAATATGAAATATTTTTCCCTTATCCTTTCTTCAATAGGGACATTAATTTTTTTTTTCAATCTGTTTAATAATTTCGCAAGCCAATAGCTATGATAGGCAGTAAGGGATGGAAGTGGAGATGGGAAGTGGTGATGGGGGAGGGGGGAGGGGGAGAGGGGCATCACTGAGAACTTTGCTCCGGGAGCAGCATTTGGGCATGTAACGGCTCCAAATTACAGCCAGTGTTGATTTTTTTTTTCAATTTAAGAATACTTTGTGCTAAAGAGGATAATGCTATCTCAAACTCGGCACTGAGATAATGTCCATAGGAATCTAATACTAATGCTACTTTATTCAGATTAGGGCAGGGCAACCCCCCCCCCCCATGAGATGCAATGATCATATGTCCTTATGATCAGCTGAATTTTTATTTTTCCCCTGAGGGTGTTATGGTACACAGGAAGGTGAGAGAAAGATCACATTTTTTATAATTTTAATCAGCTCTTCGTGTTTATATATATGAGAGGGCGAGATGAAGAAATGAGGCCAGGAGGGGCCTAATTCCAACAAAATTTGTCACCTTTGCCCGCTGTGCACGGAGTGTCAAGGTAAGTGGTGGTCACTAGTGTATGCTGGGGACCGAACTGTAACCAAATAAGGCTGGTCGTTATAAAGCCTGCTACTGACGACGCCAAAGTCGTCCCCGTCGTCGTTGGAGAAAGTTGATTTAAATCAGTATTAAGTGCAAGATGTCATCTTGTGCTCATATGCTATTGTAAACCACGGAGAACTTGACACATGCCATGCGTCTTTGAAACAACCATCAATAAAAAACTGGTTGCATCCAGTGATATCACGTACGGATTGTGTACGGGTTCTCAATACCTCAATTTGATATGCTGGAACAACTCAACTATCATGGTTTGTATTGAACGCTTTTGTACCATGCTCATTTCCATGAATACAAACTAAATCACATCACAAAGGGAAAGTCACGTTGCTGATGTTAGAGTCGGTGTTAGCGTGACGGAACGAAGTTTATATTTGTCGAAAAGAAAATCAGATGAACCACACTAGATCAAATTGGTCTTCTGACGTACAGTTAGAGAAATAAAATCTGACACTTTCTAGTATACAGTAGTGGCATCTGTCAGAGAAGACATGGTTGGCAATGAAATATTTTGTCATGAATGAATTGTTTACATTTGACCTCCGCAGCATTATTGGCTCGACGTTTTTCAATAAACCATAAAAATTCATTATGATTCAAATACATGTGAACATTGTCAGGAAAATTATTTATCTGATAGTGCATTTAATAAATACACACAAAAGAATAAGTTTATGGGATGTTAGTGTCGCCATTCGGGGACGCTGGGCGTAGGCTGCGTTGCAGTTAGATTTTGCATGCGTTCTGGTTTGCCAGTTTCTGCATAGAGAAGAAAGCTGGCAAGATGGATCTACGACGGGTGGAATTGTTCTTTGCACAGCGATCAGAGAAGTCATGGTTTAGATCCGAATCTGTAAATGGGAGAATGAAAGCAATGGAGAAATAGAATAACATAATTTATGTACACAAATTAACAAACGAAGGGTGCACTTACTTGCGTGGTAGGGACACAACGCACAATCTGCTTTCAGCGATTTCAAATCCATTCTCACCATGACTCCTTTGTTCGCCAATTGCACGGGGCGATAAAAAATAGTTTCTTCGAAATAGATCTGGTGCGAAGGAAAAAATGGGTTACTGAATTTCTTTTCTGTCGGAGTAGTCTCAAATGTGGGCACATCTGCATTGTGTTCCCGCCATTTCCAAAGATTAGGGTGTACTATCGGGGCAACCTCGCTAGAGTGGGATGTCAGGGAAAAGAAATAGCATCGTGACGGCCAGAATATAGAAAGAAACGTGACACACGGTACGGAAGGTGTTCATTGAGATAGATTAAAATCTTCGTTATCAAGGAAATACCAGTGATAAGTAGAATAGACTGGCAACAACCAGGATTTACTACTGTATTAGATTTTTTAGGATTCAAACATCGAACAATATATGAATCATAAAGATATTATATGAAACAGAAAACGGATCCGTAATAGTTGAACAGACATAAAGATGTATAATGAAATCAAAGAGATTGACGTCCTTACGACATATTTGCTGAGGTGAGTGCAGTTGTTACCGCACTTGTCAAAGACCATGCTGTTGTCCTTGTTTATCACTCTGAACTTCGCCTTGCACTTGGGTTTCTCGGTGATCTTCTCTCTTGACTTCCCCTTCTTGCACAGAACCTGTTGACAAGAGTGAAATAAAAGACAGTGAGAATAAACAAACATATATATATATATATATATATATATATATATATATATATATATATATATATATATATATATATATATATATATATATACATACATATTAACAACCACAATGCACTTTAATTTCAAGCATGCTGGCCTTTGATGGCTTAGAGTTGAAATGCATTGTGGTTGTTAAAATGTATCTCTAATCACTGGGACCCATTCATTGTACACACACACACACACACACACACATATATATATATATATATATATATATATATATATACATATATTATATATATATATGTATATAGAAATACATATATGTATATATACATATATATTATATATGTATATCTATATGTATATATATATATATATATATACATACATATATATATATATATATACACACACACACACACACACACACATATATATATATATATACACATATGTATATATATATATATATATCTGTGTGTATGTGTGTGTGTGTATGTATATATATATACATATATATATATAATTATATATATGTATATAATATATATATATATATATATATATATACATATATATATATATATGTATGTATATATATATGTATATACATATTCATATATATATATATATGTATATACATATTCATATATATATGTATATATATATATATATATATATAACAGTAAGCTTAATACATAAAAACAGGTTTCTTTTATTTTACAGGCGTGCGTCCACAGAAAAAAATACACCAGATCTGCAAAACTGAGAGATAAATAAATTGTATCGTAATGCTTTTTACAAATATACACATCTGACAAATGCATGAATACTGACAGATGGAAAGGGTCAAAGTGTTTTGGAACACAAAAAAAGAAAAGAAAAGAAAACTGAATTTCATATATTCTGTACTTGAAAGAATCGTTAAACTCTTTGTTTATGTACAAGTGTACACATTCACTCAGAAACTTGTACATATTGATAAATGAAGAGGAAGAAATACCCTGCAGGTCTACACACCTTTAATCACACACATATAGATATATAGATGCAAGAACAAGTTACCAGTATTTCTTATTAGCACACATATACATGTGTTCGAGTCAAGCCGAGTGACCTTGTGGACTCGGACCTCGGGACGGTCGTATCCGGCAGAAGTGACTTCGACCGAGAACACCGCGCACCCCTTTGCGACCTTTAGCGGCGGCGACGCAGGGACGACGACATCTAGACACGGTGAAAATAGAAGGAACCGTTCGCCGTGGATTTTTTTTATTTTTTTTTTATTCATTTTTCTCTTCTAGATCCCAAGGCCGAAAGTACGCGATAGGATAATGAGCGTTCGTCATACCGTTACCATATGCCATTACCATTGGCCATTACCAGCTGCCATTACCATCGGCCGTTACCAATCGTCATTACCATTGGAGAGTACCATTACCGATCGCCTTGCCAATACCATTACCGGACGCCGCGATATTACCATTACCGTGTCCGCGTACATCCAAGAAAAACGAGCTTTTCGGTGCGGACACCGTTCTTGTGATTAAGAATGCCATTACCATGAACATTACCAAATATCGCGCCAATACCATTGCAATTACCGTGCCCGCGTGGGCCTAAGAAAGAAAAATCTTTGGTGCAAGCAATCGTCTTAGGCGGCTTTTTCGGTGATTAATCCGTGCAAATCAGGAAGTTTCCCTCAGCTGAATAAAATTGCTTGGCGGCAGCCAGAAGGAAATACATCAAGCTCTCCGTCGCCCTCGACGTTTTACACGAGTGGTTCTTTAAGTCTCTGGAACGAGTTTCCTCAGCTGAATGAAATCGTCTGGTTACTCCCGAACTAAAAACAATAGTACATACACGCCTAAGGGCTAAATGTGTTTCAGTTTGGGGTTGAAATTCCATTGCAATCGTCGTTCTTTTTGTTCTTTTGCCACTTCCCTTCTTTTCCAGCTCATTTTGTCACCAGACTGACCCTCGGCCGAAAGAAAAGAGACAGAGACAGACGAATAAACCCTTTTGGTCCATTCTTTTTTTTCCGGCTTCGGGGAGCCCCTCCTCACAGAAGTGGATCGAGGACCTCGCTCAGACATCCAAAGAAGGCAAAATGTAATTCTTTGTGGTTATTTCATATAAATGTCACGTGATGTGAAACATCACTCAAAGGTTATTGGGAGATAGTCTTTTGGTCATTAAACCTTTTCTGTCAACTTTGCTCTTGATAACTGTATCGCGAATCGCTTTGTCAGAGTCGATGTTAAGAGTTCCCAAGTGATACTGCTGATTTTTGTATTCACTTAATAGTTGAACACCCCTTCATCTTTTGCGGTCAGATCATCAGTTAAAAGTGATTGCCAATTCCAAATTCATTCTCGTTAATGAATACTTTGTATACATATATATATATATATATATATGTATATATATATAATATATATATATGTGTGTGTGTGTGTGTGTGTGTGTGTGTGTGTGTGTTTCTTTTTAATGATCACTGAAACTTAATCGATATGATGACTCATTTCAGATTTGATTGTGAACAGTTTTATTCGTTTGGCGGTCCATTTTCTGTGACCTGAGGTCATCTTGGTCGACCAAGGATAAGGGTTGACCCCGCAGACAAACAAAATCGGCTGACGGCACTCGAGAACAAATATTGGGCCTCCGTGTTGAACGTCCTTATTTCCTTAACCTTATTCCAAGTGCCTTGAGTGGTAATGTGTGAATGATATTTTGACGCAGCCCGACGAGATTTCTCCCCGTTTTTTCTTTTTCTGCATGAGGGGACGAAGAGGGAGGGGGTCGCCAATTAAGTGAAGTGGTCTTCCTTACTGTGGATATACTGTCTTGCTGTATTGTTTCTGACCCAGGGCAGTGGGCAGGATACAGGGATGACCCGTGATTCACAAGGAGCTAAGATGAGAGGGAGGAAAGGGTGATGGAGTGGGTGAGGGTGGGTACATGCCTTTTGACCCGGCTACCTCCCTTATAAAGGGGAAAAAAACTTTGGTACACAGAATAGATATATATTCCAGGCTATCTAGGATTTGTTCTAGTTTAAGTCAGACGATTTTATACAGCTGAAGAGTGACCCTCAGTTGGGTTGTAAAGATGTCAATCGAAATCCCCAGTCCAACGTTAATCATTATATATTTTATTCTATAATGATTTTTTTTTTATGTAGCACCCAGAGCAAACAGCTGTTCGAATCCTCCACAAATTTATTCTTCGGTCCCATTCCTTTTTCTCCTCCTCCTCCCCCTCCCTTCCCCATTGACGAGAGAATATGCATCGATGTTTTTTACCTGACTTCCATTTTGTCATTCATTAAGGATTTTCTCGACAGTTTTCTGCCTCTTCTCTTACCAGATGCAAAGTCTAAGCGCCAAAAAAATGTCAAGGAACTGGTTTCTTCGATTATGCAAATTGAAAAGGAAGATATGTTTTCTTTTTCAAAATAGGATGGTTTGTCCCTTTTTCAGATTGTATTTAATTTTCTGCGCCATTTGAATGAGTTCTATGTTTAACCCCCTCACAACTTAAGGGGTGCCATGGAAACGTAAAAAAATTGCCTCGAAGAAACTAGAACACAAGACGAAGAAGAAAAATGATACTCGCTGACAAATATGGCGGAGGGAACGCTACGTCATGACATGTAATGTTTTGCTTTCTCGTCAGCTCTTTCAGTTATTGGACAAAGACCTAACGAACTAAAATTTGTTCTGTTAACAAGAAATTTGTTTTCATGTTATGTATACGAAACTGGAAAACCTTCACTGTCGAAAAAAAAACACGGTGACGGTGGATTGGATGTAGAAACACGTGGAAACAGGATCCATAAGTCAAAGGAAATTTTTCTTCCTCTAAGTATTTCATTAAGTGATATTCCCAATAACTATGGAAACTAAATCTAAAAAAAAAAAAAAAAAAAAAAAAAAAAAAACGGGTAACAAAATCTAATACACATTGAGTTCAAATGTAGGTAATTCAAATCTAGATTACTGTTCCCAACTCCCTCGACCTAGAAACCAAGATTATGTGCACGAACTTGATACAAAATCATGCAGACACCTGATAGGTTCACATTTCAGCAATTCACATGTTTTGGAAAATGCTTCTGACAGAATGGACAACAGTTGCAAAATCAATATGTCCATGAGCAGGGGAACTAACATAGATAAAATTCATGAAGAATATAAATCGTGTGATATACAAGAATCTGTTTTAAATCAATTCATAAACCTTGGGTGATCTGGTAAAACTTGACTCTAGAATATCAAGAGTGCTAGACAATAGATTGGGGGAACATGATTAGTTTTCTTAGATCATTCTACCCAAATTCCTAAGAGGAGCAGTCTCGGGCACTCAGTAGAGACCCCAGTCTGGTCTTCGTTCGGACATTATGCTCGCGTTACTAAGTCCATCATAGAAATATAACTTATATCGGTACCCATGTATAGATTATCAGAGGTTGTGAGGCAACATGTATACTCGACAAATGTACTATACTCACGAGTGCTGCACAAATCAGGATGAGGAACAACAAGAGGCGGGACATGTTGGCAGGGATGTACACTCGGATGAACAGGCACTGCTCGACTGGTCACGCTGTCGTGGTGAGCACTTTGCCCTCCACAGTCAGTCACCAGTCATTGATCATCTGTCACTCGTGGTACTAGTTGATGAGGTTGACGTGGCACTCTTTCAGACCTTCCCCCACAGGTGTGAAGAGGTATGACCTTCGGCAGAGGCCGGTTTCGCCCGAGGGTCCAGGGCCTTTGGTAACACGTCGAGATTCAGATGCATGCTAAATCTATAAACCGAAATATAAAAAAATCTGGGTTATCGTCATGGAGATATAGCATTCGTGGTAAAATCAACACATGGAGGGCTAACGAACATAGATGGTATGCAAATATCAAGCCTCTCCCCTCACTAGAGGGTGGCTCTCTTTATACCCATTAAAACTAAGTCAGCTCCCCCTTCCCATCTCAGCACCCCGTGGATGAAGGGCTATCCCAATCCCTCGACACATTGTTCGGGTCAAAGGCAATGCAGCGAGGCACAGCACGTCCACAACGGGGCACAACAGCTAGATCTAGTTTATTCCTTCTATTTCGTTATATTGTGATACACTCCAGGAATTTTGTGAAGTAGACAAGAGAAACATCCTCTTGGGACACGTCATTCCTCCATCCATTCACCCCAATCTTTTGCACCCTTTGGGATCAACAACGGGTACCGGCACAAGGTGGCCCTGCGAGGAGTACGTCGGAGTGAGCCATGTCCCTGTCTCTCGTTTTCAAACCCTGTCAACTTCCTCGCTTCCACTTGGAGGGATCGATATTCGATCTTTGGGGTGGACTTAAGACCTCTATCGACTTTGTATTTCATCCACCTGTAGACATAAGAGATCACAACCAGAGACTGCTCCACTCCTACTACTTTCAGCTGGTGGCATTGAAACCATTCTTCACTAATATAACACAAACAAATCCAAAGATTCTTCTCGAGGCGTCAGTTGGTTTTGCTCTCCCCTCCTTGCTCGACAGGCATTCATCGTGCATCAAAGTCCTCTTTTTATCCCCTATTTTTCGTTATCATTCTGCAGAAACATATCCATATCACAAGAATTGAAATGCATGAATTGTTCAAGATTATTAATTCAAGGCGACTTATGTATTTCTTGTTATAAACTTATTTCTAAACTAGGTGGGCTATATTTCCTCCGACGGGAAGGAATCTGATATGCTGGAGGGAAATAATTGTCCTCTAGTATATCAAACGACAACCTATGTAAATTGTCGAGAAAACAAAACAGTTTGCCATAGTGATTTTACGGCGAAAAAGAAGTGCTTTAGGTGGGTGGTACCGCCAGTTACTTTGAGGTTGGATGAAAAAATAGCCCAGTGTGATGACGCCTTAAGACTGCATATCTGTTGCTATTATAGGTTAAGACGCATTTGTAGTTCTGTTAGTGTTTGTCCATGTGGTCGCCTCAGTTGATTAAGGACAGTAAGTGGAACAAACACTAACCTCGAACTTGAGGTCAATGTATCTAACGGACTATTCAGTAATGAAGCAAAATATATTTGATAAAGGGTCAGGAGCCTAGGGCAGGAAGAGGCATCGGGCGAAGCCCGTTACCTTTGCCCAATGCGCTTTGTGGACTCTTGAGGCAGGTATAAACAGCCACTGCTGGGGAATCAGAGGGATGTGGGATGGCGTAATTAGAACCTTTCTGGTCTTGTATTTGTTTAGTTGTGTACGATTTGATCTTAGTTTCACGACCACCAAACGCGTTGACTTCGCGGAAGCAGGTGAAGAATTTTGAAATTTATGAAACAAATGCAGGACACCATTTTCCAAGATATCAACATTAGTAGATGTCTGGTGTGAAAGTGTAAGTATTCATCCTTGAGGAGACTAGACAGCCAAGACCCTTCCTTCGGGCCACTTTTTGAACCACTTATTTGGTAGGGTCATGCTGGTCTCACATTCGCTTAGTTGTAGGTTCGAGTCCTGCACTCCTCTCTGGTTCTCAACAGTGACTGTTGATTTCTCGCCCCAATAGATCCCAAAGCGCATAAGGCAAAAGTGACGGCTTCGGCGCAGGTATGCGTGCTGGTCTCGCATTCATTTAGTTCTAGGTTTGAATCCCGCACTCCTCTCCGATTCCCAGCAATGACTATGTGTTACCTCTCCCAGTAGTCCTTAAAGCGCATAGGGCAAGGATGACTGCGTCGGCCACAACTACTCAGCGCCTCCTGGCGTCCGCTCCTCAATCTGTCTTCAGGAGACTCAACTTTTCGGATCACATGAAAAATCGTCATCCTAGAATTCGACAGGGTGACAATTCTTCGCGTGGTCTATCCTAGGGTGACAATTCTTCATGTGGGCCATGCTGGGTTTACGATTCTTCGGTTGTGTAAGTTGATGACAATAAGCATAACCCTCATTCAACCTAACCTAACTTTACCTAATCTTTATTCCACTTTTGATATTCGGCGTATTGGGGTGACAGTTCTTCAGGTGGGATCTCATGGGGTGACGATTCTTCATGTGGGCGTTTTGGCGTGACAATTCTTCATGTCTTATCCTTTGTCAAAACGCTTCCCAATTCAGTTCAACTAAATCAGTTGCACTTATGTCTTCGCATAAGGTTACTATACTGGAAGGTCGAGCGAGAGAGAGAAAAAAAACTCTTGTATGTGATTCACCATGGTCTTGGATCACGTGTTGGACTCGTGATCGACAACTATTTACCCTCCCGGAAGAGAGCTCAGAGCTCATATATGACCGATCTATGGGTAACGCTGTGACCTTAAATGCACCCCCCCCAACTTCCCACCCACGAGAGTTGGAGTAACAACCTGCAGCGCAGCGATACTGAAATTATTTCAACCCTAGTCGGGAATCGAACCCGGACCGCCGTAGTGGCAGCCGGGAACTTTACTTTGGTGTGTGTGTGTGTGTATTTACCTAGTTGTATTTTACGGGAAGGGGAGCTATGCTCGTGAGGTCCCGTCTTCATATCTCATTTTATCTAAACTATTTTTAAATTCATGTATTGTTTTTGCACACACCACTTTCTCATCTAACTTGTTCCAACTGTCTATTACTCTGTGAGGAAAGCTGTTCTTTTTCAAATCTCTTCTATAGCTGTCTTTTTTTATTTTCTTTCCGTGTCCTCTTGTATTTCTGTCATCCCATTTTATCAGCTTCTCTCTATCAGTAATTTCCATGCCTTTCATGATTCTGTAAATAGTTATCAAATCTCCTCTCTCTCTTCTTTTCTCTAATGTCTGTAGTTCAAGTTTTTGTAGTCTCTCTTCATATGATAGTTTTGAGAGTGTAGGTGCCAGTTTTGTAATTGCTCTTTGTATTCTTTCAAGTTTTTTTATACATTTTTTTTGTACTTGGTAACCATATCGTTGCTGCATATTCCAATCTTGGTCTTATCAGGGTGATTAGGATTTTCTTCACCATTTCTTCATCCAGGTATGTAAATGCAACTTTGATTGTTCTTATCAAATTATAAGTTTCTCCAAAAATCTTATTTATATGTTTCTCAGGTGACATATTATTCATAACAATGACTCCCAGGTCCTTCTCATTTTCTACTTTTTTTTATTCCTTCCTCTCCCAAATTATACGATCCTGTTACTCTGCTTTTGCTTTTTCCAAATTCCATTATACTACACTTTTTTGTATTGAACTCCATCTCCCACTTCCTACTCCATTCCTGTACTTTATATAGATCTCTCTGTAGTGATTCACAATCTTCTTCTGTTTTCACTCTTTTTAGTAGTTTTGCATCATCTGCAAAGAAGCTCATATAGCTTTCAATTCCTTCATCCATATCATTAATATATATAGCAAACATTATTGGGGCCAGTACTGTTCCCTGCGGAACACCGCTTATTACTTCATCCCATTCTGAGTGCTGGTCTCTTATCACTACTCTCATTCTTCTTTCTTGCAAAAAGTCTTCCATCCAATTTAGTAGTTTTCCTTGTATTCCTCCTTCAGTTTCTAATTTCTTAAGCAACTTCTTATGTGGTACTTTGTCAAACGCTTTCTTTAGGTCTAGAAATGCACAATCAGCCCATCCATCTCTTTCTTGTATTATATCTATTAGCCTTGAATAGAAACATATTAAATTGGTGACGCATGATCGTCCTTGTCTGAATCCAAATTGCCTTGGGTTTAACACTTTATTTTTTTTCTAAATATTTTACCCATCTACTTTTGATAATTCTTTCACAAATTTTTGCTATTGTACTTGTTAGAGAGACTGGTCTATAGTTGGTAGGTTCTTCTTTATTTCCTCCTTTATATATAGGTACTATATTTGCTTTTTTCCAATCTTCTGGAACTTTTCCTTCTTTCAAGGAACTGTTTAGTATGCTGTGTATTTTGTCTGCCAGTTCATTCTTGCATTCTTTCAGAATCCAGTTTGCTATTTCATCTGGCCCATGCGATTTTCTGACATCAAGATTACCCAAGTGTGTCAATATTTCATTCTTTGTTACTTCTATTTCTTCCATAGGGGGGACTTTCTCTTTCCACTCAATCTCTTCAGGTTGTATATTTTCCCTTGTAAACACTGATTTAAAATGTTTGTTCATAATTTATGCCATTTCCATTTCCTCAGTGTATTCAACTCCCTCCTGTCTTAATTTCTCCAAGTCTTGTTTGTTTTTCAGTTTATTGTTTACAAATCTGTAAAATAATTTTGGTTGATCTTTACACTTTTCTATAACATCTTTTTCATATTTTCTCTTTTTCTCTCTGCACGTTTGTACATATTCATTTCTATAACCGGTATATATTTTCCATTTTTCAGGTCTGTCTTTTTTCCATTTGGTCCAGGCTTTGTCTCTTTTGTCCTTTAACTCCCTACAACTTTTGTTGTACCAGCATTTTACATATTCTTTTTCTTGTTTTTGTCTTGGGACATACTTTTCCACTCCTTTTTTGTAAATTTTTGTCAAAATATTCCATTTCTCTTCCACTGATGTTTCTTCTTTGTATATTTCTTCCCAGTTTTCTTGTTGGAAGAATTCTCTTATTTTATCAAAGTTTGTTTTTTCATACATCATTCTTCCTTTTCTATATTGTTCATTTCTTTTCATATATTTTTCTTCATTAAGTTCCAGTTCAATCAATATGTGGTCACTTTTACCTATTGGTGTTTTATATTCAATCTTGTCCACTATTCTAGGTTCAGATGTAATTATTAAGTCTAGTCTCGATGGTTCTTCTTCATTTCTATACCTAGTGTTCTCCTGTATCCATTGTGTCATTGAATGGTCAGTAATCATCTCAAGTTGAGCATTTCCCCATGAGTCAATCACCACTCTTTACTGTCATTTCTTCCCAGCAGATTTCTTTGCAATTAAAGTCGCCCATCATAACTATTCTTCCTCCGTCTTCCATTATTTTATTTAATGCTATCTTTGTGTCCTCTAACATACTTTTATGTTCACTCTCCTCCCATGAGGCTGTTTTCGGAGGCACATAATTGATCACAAATTTTCTGCTCTTCTTATCTCTGTCTTCCACTTCTATCATAATCATCTCTACTGTATTCTTTCCATATATGACACCTTTCACGTTTATATCCTTCTTAGTCAGGAACATAACTCCACCCCCTTGCTTTTTCTCTCTGTTTCTAATCCAATAATTGTATGCATCATGTCCTACACTGTTGGGTGGTAGTGGGCCTTTTAATTTTGTTTCTACAATTCCCATTATGTCTGGTTCTTTTTCCTTCAAATAATCATTCAGTTCATTCAATCCTGTTATTAATCCATCTATATTTGTGTAACACGCTCTTAGTTTTCTGCCACTTCCATTGTGTTCTCTGTTTCCCTTATGTTTTTCTTTTGTATGTCGAACTGCTTTATTTTCATGTTCACTACTCTCCAATAGAATCTCTCTTTTTCTGACTCCGTTCTTTCCTCGTTTTTTGCCTTAGCTTCAAGTCTTTTCTGCTTCTCTGCCTCTCTTTCCTGCTTATTCATTTCTCTTTTTATCCATACCTTTTTATATTGATCACTTGTTGCTAGTTTCCCTGTTTTGGATAGAATTTTCTCTGCCGTTGTTTGTGACCTGAATTTAATCTTAATTGGTCTGGTCTTATCTGTACTATATTTTCCGAGTCTGAATTTTTCCTCAATTTCCTTCATAATTTCTGGTTCATCTTCCTGGACTAATTTTAATAAACTGCTTACTCTTTCATTTTCCTCATTGATTCTTGAGGTTCTATCTGGGTTATGTTTCTCTTCCATTCCTAATATAATTATACATTTCTTTTTGTCAGCTAATTCTCTTACTATATTCTCCTTCTGTCTCATCACTTTAATAACTGAGTCTTCATTATGTTCTTTCAATTGCTGTTTGACTATGTCAGTGAATGAAACCTTATTCCCTTCTTGGGTTGTTCTCCAATTTTTAGCTTCTGTAGCTATTGTCTCTCTGTTTTCATTACTATTCTTCTTCAATTTCTCATTCTCCTCCTTTACATCTCTTAACTGTCTTTTTAGGCCCTCTATTTCATCAGTTAAGTTTCTGTTTGCCTTCTCTAGTTCTTCCAACCTTTCAACTCTCTGGAAAATGGAGTCAACATTACCTAACCTACGTTCCAAGTCCTCGATCACCTTATCAACTCTCTCCTCTAGTCTTATCAGTCGGGGGGGGGTTGTGTCCCCCCCACCCTCTTTAGATCCCTGGAACATATTCTCGTCACTTTCTACTGTATTGCTCCTCTCTATACTTCTAATCTTTACATTTTTATTAGCCATTTCGTCGTCACTAAGTTGGTACGGTGGTCGTTTCATGTTGACCTTACGCTTGTCTGCTTGGGCCAAGTCCTCCACTTCCTCATTTCCTTCCATTTTCCCAGCAATCCCTCCCCTTCTCCTCTTTTCCTACTTACCCACTGCCCCACGAGCAATTTCCCCCCCACCCTGTAAATACAAAAAGGCACTTCTCTTTGCGTTGGGATCCACAATCTGCACTTTTCTTCAGAACGTTCTTCAAGCCGTCCGTTCGTTGAAAGTGTGTGTGTGTGTGTGTGTGTGTGTGTGTGTGTGTGTGTGTGTGTGTGTGACTAAGGAAATGTATGAGTTAACGTGTACTCCTACTGTGTATCTATGGACAACCCAACCATGCGGCAGGTAGTACTGCTTTACATGAAACCAACTAAGGAAAACTGTGCTTTATCTACGTGTCAAGGTCATATATTTTTCTCATAGATAGATTGCTGGTCATCGGTGATGAAAGAGAGAGAGAGAGAGAGAGAGAGAGAGAGGAGATAGATGGAAAATGGTAGAGTTGGAGAGAGAAAAAGAGGGAGAGGGAGGGAAGATAGATAAATGGGGAAAGAAAGAGAGTGGAAGGGAAGAAAAAGAGATGAAGAATGAGAGGAATAGAAAGAGGAAAAGAGATAGATAGATAGATAGATAGATAGAGAGAGAGAGAGAGAGAGAGAAAGAGAGAAAGAGCACCACTACAGTACTCGAGAAGATAAAGAGTTAGCTGGGACTGCGCACCTACGACGTCGACGTGGTTCAAGTCACGTGGCCCCCGTCGACACTCTGGCAAGAGTGCCAGCTCGCTCGACCAGTGCCACATGTGTAGGCTATGTATGTATGTATGTATGTATGTATGTATGTA
>NC_134793.1:26958945-27091445 GCF_046742065.1 Oratosquilla oratoria | reverse complement strand
CGTTCGCACAAGGCTCCTCTTCGCGGCCCCAGTACTACACGACCTACCCAGACAGAAACTGCTCTGCATGGTAAGGGTAGAATGCCAAGCCCTACGTGTAGCACTCGGCTTTCCGAAGTCAGTACCACACGAACAAGTATACAACGAAGCTGGCATACTACCCCTCTGGGCCTGGATCAGGAGGGATGCCTGCCGGTACCTCTCCGGTTCAGTAAGGGTACCCAATTCCACGGACGAGGAACTCTGTGAAGGATGGATCTCGGCACCGCACGGCAAGCCCACTCAGGGCCTGCCAGGTTCTGTTTAAGACCTGTGTCTCCGAGCTGGACTTTAACCCAGCGATCGCCGCCTCATCGCCCAGTGCCAAGTAGACCACTTTCCCCCCTGGGACCTCCTCCCGCCAGAGGTAAAGACGGATATACGAGGACTAGGAAAAAAAGCAGCTCCCCACCTGCTGATAGCTCGCACCAGGGAACTCCTGGCGAAGGAATTCGCAGAAGATTTCCGGGTATACACCGATGGATTGGTTATGGAAGACAGCCGCACGGGTGCGGGCGTCTACCTGGAACCCACAGGAGAGGCCATCGCCGGGAAAATAACGCCCACCACCATCCTTACAGCCGAGCTACTCGCCATACAAGAAGCCCTCCGGGAAATCATCGCCCTCCCCCACCCACCTCCAAGGGTCACAATCCTGATGGAGTCTCGCTCGAGCCTAGAATTGCTTCTGAGTGGTTACTGCGCCTCCAGACCAGAGCTTAGTGCAGAAGTCCTTCGACTCTCGACCGAAATAGCGAAACTCAGCACTAGTCTCCTGTTCCAATGGGTACCCGCCCACGTAGGACTCGAGGGAAATGAGAAAGCCGACAAAGTGGCCAAACGGGGTGCATTAGGCTATGAGGATAGCGCCATGCTCGTCCCACCCTCGACTGGTGATGCCTATAAGAAGATCGACGCCGCTGCATGGGAACTATGGAGAGAGGAGTATGTGAATATTGCAGCTAGCCGAGGATGTCCCACCACAACCGGCACTGAACCCACCCACAAAATTCTACCTGCACTGCCTCCGCATACCTTGGCCATGGCATCCAGAATCCGGGTAAACCACTGGCGAGCCCAACACACGGATACAACATGCACATGCGGCAAAGAGCTAGTCTTTTTCAACCTCTGTCTCTTCATCTGCTCCGCCCTGGGGCACCACTTCCAGCACCCCAGGGACCTCCTGGGGGATCCAACTACAGCCCTGCACCGTCTCTGGGGAGGTAGTAATATGGACGCCGGACAGGGGCACCTAGCCCTTGCAGCAAAACTCACCTGCTCATCCCCAGTAGGGTCCCTGTTGTAACTTTGCTACAAAACACCCCCGCCTCTAAGAAACCCCTCCCAATGGAATCCATGCTACACCCACCTACATCATGCCCTAATCATTAACCCAGCCAAGCTACGAGACACATTTTAATTAAAACACAGTCCCTTAATCGGCGGAGGCCGCTGGGACTCAATACAAGCTTAAAAAAAAAAAAAAAAAAAAAAAAAAAAAAAAAAAAAAAAAAAAAAAAAAAAAAAAAAAAAAAAAAAAAAAAAAAAAAAGGGCATCTTCCTAGATATTACTAGGGAGTCCTTCGATGTAAGGCTTCCTCCAACCATAATCCTGTAGCCATCCGGGAAACGACGAGAAAAATTATCGCCCTTCCCCTCCCGCCATCACGAGTTACAGTATTATCAGACTCGAAGTCAAGTCTGATAGCCATCCAGACATCCTGGACGACATCCTGCACCGTTCGGTCGAGGCTGACAGGCTAGGTGTCCGTCTCCGTTTCCAGTGGGTTCCCTCACATGTGGGACTTCACGACAATGAGATGGCGGACAAAGCTGCCAAGCATGGTGCCCTGGCACCTGAAGAAGAAGAAATCCCTGTCTAACTTACAGCCAGTGACGCCTTCAACAGGATCGATCGTGCTGCTTGGGACCTCTGGAAGTCGAACTATCCTAAACTTGCTGCTGCCTTGGGCCGACCCCTCCCACATTTTCTTCATTGCCCCCATACATTTGCACCTGTGGCACGGAATTGGTGTTTTTCAAACTGCCTTCGTCTATGTCCTGCGATGGAGGTCCACTTCCAGCCACTACGAGACATTCTCGGTGACCCCACAGCCCTAGTCCTACTAAGAGCTGACAGCACCTCCGACGCCAGAAACCTGGTACAAACATGCATATAAAAAGGCCCTTTTCCCCTTACAAGGGGGGTAGAAAAAAAATCCACCATTCCGTCCCCAACATACTACACTCCCATCCACCCACTTCCCTCCCTCTTATCTTGGCACCTCCTGGATAACGGGTCATCCCTGCATCTTGCCCACTACCCTGGGTCAGAAGCAGTGTCGCAAGACACAGCACATCCACAGCAAGGCCGCTTCATTAAATCGGCGACCTCCCCTCTCAGTCCCCTCATGCAGAAAAGGAGAAGACCGGGAGAAATCCCTTCGGGGTGCGTCAATTTATTTTTCACACATACTTCCTCACCTCCCCATCCCCCACCCACTCCCCATCATGCATAGCAGCAGCATCCATACACAACCATTCTCCATTCACCCCTATCTTCAGTCCTTTCCCGTCCTTCCTCCGCAGACATTTCCCTCTTTACCAATGCCCCTTTTACCCCATCCATCCATCTCATCCTAGGTCGCCCCCTCATGTTCACTCCTTCCACCTCTGCCTTCCACACCTCTTTTACTAATCTTTTTTTACTCATTCTTTCCATGTGTTCAAACCATCCCAATACTCTTTCATCAACCATATCTCCCAAATTCCTTTCCACCCCTGTTCTCCTCACCTCCTCATTTCTCACTTTATCCAGCCTAGTAACCTCTACCATACTTCTTAGGCACCTCATCTCAAAATATTCAAACTCCTCCTCTCTTAAATTCCATGTTTCTGCCACATACAGTGCTGTCGGCACAATCAGTCCTTCATACAATCTCCTCTTAGCATGCATTTACTCGCTTTTCTTAATCTACATTCTATCTCCATCTCCACTCTTCCCTTTCCCGCCATATTCGCACCCAAGTATCTAAAACTATTTGCCTCCTCCAGTCTCTCTCCCTTAATACTCACTTCCTGTCTGCTGCCACTTCTTCTCCTTGCACATATTACCACTTTACTTTTACCCACATTTATCTTCAACTTCCTTCTTTTGCACACCTTCTCAAACTCTGTCAATAACTTCCTCAATCCTTCCTCTGATCCTGCTACAGGCACTGTGTCGTCAGGAAACAACAACTGGATTATCTCCCACTTTTCTCCATTTTCACCATCTCCAATCCCCGACCCACTACCCTTGTGTTTACCTTTCGCACCACCACATCCATGTATAAATTGGACAGCCAGGGTGACATAACACATCCCTGACGAAGTTCCACCTTTACCTCAAACCACTCTCTCTGTTTCTAGTCCTAACACAAGCTCTACCACTCTCGTGAAAACTCTTGACTGCTCTTAACAGCTTTCCTCCTATCCCATATATCTGCAGTACTCTCACAGTGCCTTAATGTCTACCCTGTCATAGGCCTTTTCCAAATCCATAAAAGCCCCCCCCCCCAAAAAAAAAAGTACTTACCTTTTTCTAAAGCTTTCTCACATATCTGTCTTACCACAAAAATTTAATCTACGCAACCCCTACCTGTCCTAAACCCATACTGTTCCTCACCAATTGCTCCCTCTGTTCCTCTCCTAGTTATCTCAATCAAGACCCTCCCATAAGCTTTCCCAACTACACTTAAGAAGATGATCCCTCTGAAACTACTACACTCACATTTGTCCCCTTTTCCCTAGTAAAGTGGAACTATACAGACACTCCTCCTGTCCTCCGGTACTCTACCCTCTCTTAAACAAACATCAAATAACCACACCAGCTAGTCCACCATCGCGGTACCTCCTTTTTTCAGACATTCTGCATGATATCTATCCAACCCAGGTGCCTTACTTGCTCTCATCATCTTAACAACTGCCTTCACTTCATCTTTCCTTATTTCTCCTCCATTTTCCTCATTCACCACTCTCATTTTCTTAGCACTTCCCACTGCAACTACCTTTCCCTCCCTATCCTCCTTCACATTTAGCAACTCCCTAAGATACTCTGCCCATCTTCCTCTTAGTGCTGTTTCTTCTATTATCACCTCTCCATCTGCACCTTTTACCTTTTCTTCTCTACTTGATTCACCTCTTTCTCTCCCAGTTTCCTTCCAAAACATCTTTTTATAACTTTCAAAAATTTCTGTCGTAATCTTACCCCATTTCACATCTACTCTCATCTTTGCCTCTATCTTATGCTTTACTTCTCTTTTCTTTTCTTTGTACCTCTCATATGATTCTCTCGTCCTATTTTGTAACCAATTTGTGAAAACACGCTTCTTCTCTTCTACAACCTTCTTTGCTTCCTCATCCCACCACTCACTACCTTTCCTTCTATTTCCTCCCATCCTCCTTGTTCCACACACCATCTTTGCTCACCTTATGACTCCCTCCTTGAACCATCCACATTCCTCCTCCACTCCTAGTTCTACTCTATCCTTCACTTCCACTCCCCTCTCAGCTTCTTGTACTCCTTCTCCTTTTCTTTCTCATTTAAGCAGTTCACTCTAAACACCCCCCTACCTTCTGTCCTTTACCTCTCTTTCTCCATCTATCCTCCACTCTCAACTTACCTTCCACCAAAAAATGTTCTAATATTCCCCCCTCTCTCCCCTTAAAACATATACATTCTTAACTCTTCCTACTATACTCCTGGTTACCAGTATATAGTCCATTAACGCTCTATCTACCACCCTTCCATCCACCACCCCCTCCCATGTGTACTTATGCTTGACTTTCTTACTAAACACTGTATTTGCTATCATCAACTCTCTAGACACATCACCATCAGCAAAAATCATCTGCTCCTCCCCAGTGGGGACACTACTTTAACTTTTCTACATTTATCTCTATCCTCATCTATCCTAGAAAAAAATGCACACATATTAAATACTCTAACACAACAACTCTTTCCCCCTGTACACAAGCCCAAACACGGCTCAGTAAGCACCCCTACATAGGCTAAGTGCCTTCATAAGTAGAACCCTTACCCAAAATCCCTCCATAAATTATAAGGCAGTCCCTAAATCGGCTAGCTCCGCTGGGACTTTCATTAAAAAAATGTAATATCAGTTCAGTTTTACCTTACAAATAAAGGAAACTAACTCACCAAACCACTTTCTCTTCTCGCAGTAACATCGTCGCTACATTAGTGACCGTAAACAACATCGGCTACAAAGTGGTCTCTTGTCTCGTGACAATAGCGCTAGATTTTTTTTTATGCACCATGGACCACTATAAATTGGGCATTGAAAAAATAGGGTTTCTCTATCTTCATGTACTTATTTTACATAATACGGGATTGAAGACTCAGTGATAGGTTAAGTGATAGGCTTATTGCAAACAGAAGTCTTATGAATTGTGATCACACCTTAACTGTTGGTATAGAAGTACAAATATGTTGATTAGGTGACCTTTCCTTGCGAGCATTATTTTTCTCAGAAATCTTAGTTGCCCACTTCGATCGATCAAGGATGTTCACGGAAAGATAACGTGCTTTCTGATTACACGAAGATTAGCTATATTTAACCGGCGTTTGGCGGAAGCCTTCATTTCACTTCTGTTCCCAGGTAGGTCAGCATTCTTTTTCCAGTTAGTACTCTAAATTTTTTCTTCCCCAACTCCTCCAACGTCCCTATTCCATTTGCTTCCAGGACTTACTCCACTTCATTCTTCCAGCTCGAAGTCAGTCTTCCTCTAGACCTTCTGGCTTTTGGTCTCTAGTTCTATCTCTTCTTTATAAATATCTCTTCCCTCATTCTTTCTACATGTTCAAGCCATCTTAGTTGAGCCTTTTCTATCTTACTTGTAACTGATGTTACTACAACCATTTCTCTCATTTCACCATTTCTGATTCGATCTCTTTAGTTCTATTGACTATTGTTCTCAGTGTTCTTATCTCTGCTGACTGAATTGTACTCCATTCTCTTAATGTTAATGTCCAACTCTCTGAAGCATATATTAAAATTGATACCAAGATTGATTCAGATATTGCTTTCTTTTCCTTTATTGAAATGTATTTATCTTTTAGGATAGGCTATAGTGTACATACTCGTAACTTCCCAACTTTCCTTGATATTCTTTCAGTTATCTTCAACCGCCAGAATAAGACTGACGTTAACAAACTTGGTTACGGGGTTGAGGAACAACTAAGTTATCTTTGGTTATAAGGTGAGTTGATTTTTGTCATTTACTGTCTTTGATTAGGGCTCCGGGATAAAATTCAGCAGTGTCCATATATGTGATTTTGTTTTGAAAATGTATAGTTTTAACATTTTTCTTCCTTACTTGAAAGAATCGGATGTTCGTTCTTATCGTAATTACCCGTTTAGTATTCCCCGTACGGCAGTACCTTCCTCAGCTATTTGGGACTGAACACGTGGTCGGGGAGGGGAATCGCGACAGATGATTTCCTTTCCCCGATCTTCCGCTTCCTACATTAACTAAAAGTTTTAGTTCCTGAATACGAATTGAATCACTGGAGTGGGTTTGGCATGAACTTCGATTGAACTTGTAGATCCTGATTTCGGGGCATGTCGAGAAACACAGTTCAAGCATGTTCCGATGCACCTTTGTGGGGGCGTCACGAAACACATTTCTTGTTTCAGTAAGTTTCCGGGACACTAGACATATGTCACTGTTACGTGACTAGCGATGGCCAACGATTTAGCATGTCGAGGATGCGAGGTCCTCATAAGACGGGCTCTATAGGAGAGTGTGGTGTGCCTTCACACGTGAGAACGTGATGCCTACTACTTACTATATGCTCTATGCATGGTGTCCAGTGCACTGTTTTCGGCTATCACTTTTCTGATCACTAAATTTCGAGAGGAATGCAACGCAATGTCTGGGCAGGAGTTAGAGCATTTCTAATAGTCTTATGGGGTAGTTACTAGTTACGATAGAAGAATATATGATACTAACTAGCCAAATTAAAACTATCCTAGACAAGAAGTGGCAAGCGCTAAGGGGGGGGGGGGGTTAGGCAGAACAATTGAGAAACAAAATCAAATGGTAATACATAGGTAAAATATACCAATCCTAATAATAAAGTACAAGGATACAAATGTAATATGGTGAACTAGTAAAACTGAGAAGTTGAGACATTTCAAACTTAACATTATAACATCTGTGATGACTTCGATCTTGAGCATACGAAGAGACAACTTGGAAGAAGGTGGGGGGGGGATTCCTGAGTAAATAGAAGATACTTAAACTCGATAAGGAACTGTAACTAACTAGTGCTAAACTCGCACAGCAATTGCTGGAGAGAAGGGGAAGTAAAATATCAAGTAGTCACTAGAGACCTTAAGACTTCCAGCGGTTTCATAGAGCGAAAGAAAAGTGATAGCCGAAGGGGCTGAAAAGAGACGAAAGAAAATGTGGGGTAGGCAGTGTGTCAGCGATTCCATAGAGCAAAGGAAAATGATAATCGAAGGGGCTGAAAAGAGACGAAAGAAGATGGGAAGTAAAAGGTAGTGTGTCACAACGCAAAGTTGTGACACAAACGAAGCCGCGGCGACTGCTTGAGACGCCATCTTTGTTTTCATAGATTCGGAGGTCGAAGAAATAAACATGATAAATTCGTATATTTCAACCTAACCTAACCTGTACTTAGTAATCCAATCGGACTGCGTGGTGTAGAGTTGCATAGCTTAAAGAAATGCATGAATCTCATAGGTATGCACTTCGATCTCCGCATCCATCAAAACAAAGATGGTGTCTCAATCAGTCGCCGCAGCTCTGTTCGTTAGTGTATCGCTTTTAGCAACTTTTTCTGTTATTGATTCCCGCCAATACAAACGTATATTACGTTGGTGTATTATAGATTATAATATCAATATTCAATTGTCTATGGCTGTATCGCGTAGGTGTGAGCTTCTAAAAAAAAATCTAAAGTAACCTAAACTAGCCTAACATAATCTAACCTAACTTAATGTCTCCCAAGTTGACATGGGAAGCAAATTATATATTTGGGATTATGATTACCCAGGTGGGGGGGGGGGGGTAGTGGCTCCCTCCCCTGACCCTTGGGTGCATATTACTTAGCAGGGAGATGACCCCTCCTATGCCCCTCAGTGGAGTGCATGCCTAGAAATTAGGAATGGCCTCCTGGTTTTATTTTCTGATCCTAGCTTGCATAAACAATCTGCCTCCAAAAGGTAGTGCTGCTGCTCTACTTGTTTAAGAATATTTCAGGTAGTTCAGTGATACATGATTTTTTTTTTTATCATGCAGCTCAGGAACTGTCAAGGTTGGGTCATGGAACGCTGGCGTGGAAGAGTTGCCTTGGTAACAGGTGCAAGTGCTGGGATTGGTGCTGCTATATGCAAATCACTCGTGACTGAGGGTATGAAGGTAGTTGGAGCAGCTAGGAATGTAGATCGTATCCAAGTATGTCATCATGGTTAACTTTTATTTATCTATTTCTTTTTTTTTTCTTGAAAGTAGTGTCTAATGAATGTGCACAGCATTGATACATGTGGTTGAAGAAAGGTGATATATTTGATATAATACTGGTTGTGCTTATTGAATGGTGAAGTTTGTGAAATTCATCTATTCTAGGTTAGTTTATCTTTTCACTTTTCTTTACCTTCATATGTACCTGCCTCCTTGTGTAATAAAAATGCATTGAAAAATAACAACAAAATGATATGCTTACATTTCTTATAACAATTTAATATTACTCCAGGCCTTGGCACAGGAGTTAGCAAAGGAATCTGGCACTTTGATTCCATTGAAGTGTGACCTCACTAAGGATGCTGAAATTCTATCCATGTTTGAGAGGATCAAGAATGATTTTGGAGGAGTAGATGTTTGTATTAATAATGCTGGAATGTCCTGGAAAAACTCTTTATTAGGTTAGTAATAGTTGTTTCTTGTAGATAATTGATAGTATCTTCACACAGTTTATGAATTTCTTTGCATTATAATTCTATTAACCATCTTTTGCAAGGAAACACTGTAACTATAGATTGACATTTTCCAGTAAGAATAATTTGTTTGTTTAGAGTAATAATAACTAATAAAGTGGTATCAGTGATGGGTACCTGTATGTGGTGGTCCTTCAAGATTTGCAGAAAAGCTGCCCATTTCCATAACCCATTCTCCCCTCCCATCCATAAGGAGGTGTAGCCTTGAGTAGCTGACTCTTGGTCTCTGGACTGGACCCAAGATCTGTCTCTAACAACTTGAACTGTATTTCTTATAACTTTTCATGCATAGAGAGCTGACACCTGGTGACAGCTCCTCATCCTCTACCATTTTCAGCAGATGATATAGAAATTGTCTTGAACTAATACAACACAGATAACAGCTGTACGTTTCTCTTCAGAGTATTGTAATTATGATCTTATTTTTTCAAGAACGTCAGAGAACTTACCTGGTTGAGTTCTCTGACATAATGTCTGAACTTGTAGTGTATTCTTGAAGGGGTGAAGCTTCGAGAGAACTGTAAAGATTCCTTTGCCGAGGTTTTTAAGCGAAGCGTTTGGTACCAGCGCTGAAGGTTATCTGACGTTCAGTTAACGAAATGTAGTCTCGTTCGGCTGGGATTCTAATGCCGCGTCCACACGGTCGAGCTGTGCCTGGCAGACTTTGCCCTTACCGGGCAAAGTCCGCAGACTCTGCCCGCGAAGTGTCCACACGGCTGACGATGGTGGTTGGAGGTTAGTTGGCCGCAAGCAGAGGTTGGGAGAGAGTGGTTCAGTGCGGTACGAAAACCATGGTTCCCGCCATACTTGGAAAGAAGGTAGCACTTTACAGCATTATAATTGCTGCCTGTATTAAAAAGAAAAAGAAGAAATCACGGAGACATGTCTGGTGCCGGGAGTGGTTATAAAGACGTGATTCGATGGGAAGCTAAGTGAATTGCAGGATGAAAATGAACAATTGTTTTGCAATTACATGAGAATGAACATAAGCATCTTTTCTGTTCTCCTTTCGAAAGTGGAGCCATATACAGTATATAAAGACAAAAGACAAATATGAGGAAAAGCATAGCCCCAATAGCACGTCTTGTCGAGACCAGTACACACTAGTACTAGGTGCGGACATGGTGGTAAAGGTAACTTCGGTCTGTACTGAGCGGGTTTGCTAACTTTGCTCGCACCTCACCTCGTGCGTTTGGCAGCGATGTCAGCCCTCCACCCACTGCCCGCAAATGGCGCCGGGAACGGACAGTTTGATGGTTTGCCCGCTGAAATTGCCCGTTGTCGAGCAAAGCCCTCGTGCACAGCGGGCAGTGCTCGACCGTGTGGACGTGGCATTACAAGCTCGTAAAAAGGTTCGAAACCACGGAACAACTAATACTTTAAGTAAGTTCTCAAAGTTCCCGATTTGTTAATCAAAATTACAACATAGGCTTAATAAGAATAAAGAGGGAGGGGAGTTTAATAGTAAATTAGAATTACGATAGTGTGGTACGAAGTTTCAGGAAAGGTTCCCGATTCGAAATTAAACAAGCTTTCGGGAAATTGCCGTAGCTCAAGGTAAACAATGCAATTCCCGTAACAACAATTACCACAAGAGAGATCTTTGGAAAGGCTCAAGGTCAGCCACTGTGATTCTGCAGGTTTTCTACCTAGTGAAATTCAAGGCAACAATTGATAAATCAATTAATGCATTTTTTTCCCAATTAGCATATGACCTAAATGTTATAATTGCATGTGTTACCAGGTCTAACCTAAAATAATTTGTACCAACAGAGGGGACTCCCAAGGAGTGGCGAGAAATGCTGGATTTGAATGTGGTGGCATTGTGCTTGTGCACAAAGGAGGCTGTGGCATCTATGAGGGAACGTGGTGTAGACGATGGACACATATTTCATATAAACAGGTTAGTTCTGAACTGATCTTCATTCTAATTAATGGGCTTAACTTTGCGGAAAGGGTAATGCAATAATGCTATGCATAGCATTTACATTAAGTTTTTGTGACGATGTGTTTGAGAAAAATGAATTTTGTAAGAATGAATAAAGTGGGAAATGTGGAGGTGAGGCAGAGAATGGGGCTGGAAAGAAAGCTGTCACAGGTTGTTAAGTTTTGAAGAAAGAATGAATAAAAAATATGCTTTGTCTTGCTGCATTGCTGCTGATCTAGACAGTGGATTGAAGTCATGGTTGGCCCTTCAACCACAAGGAACTAAGATGAAAGGAAGAACAAATTAATATGAGATTGGTGAAGTGTAGGTACATGTTTTGGCTGGCCAACAACTTTATAAAGAGAAGAGGTCTTTTGATGTATGTGTATATATATATATATACAGACAGACGTCCCCCAAATCAGGCTCGCCCAAAGTGGCTCGACAAAGAAACTGAAAAAAGTATTGCTAAAAAGAGACAGGCTTATAAGAAATATAAGTGCTCGGGTGCATCTAATGACTATGAAAGTTATGTATCAATACAGAGAGATTTAAAAAAGACAATAAGAAAAAGAAAACGACAATACGAAATGAACATCGCTGAGAAATCCAAAGAGAATCCCAAAGAATTCTATAGTTACATTAGAGATAAAAAGGTTGTTAGGAATCACATTGGTCCACTATTATCTGCTGACGGTCAACTTGAATATTCAAATGAAGGAATGTGTAATCTCTTAAACAATTATTTTAGCTCGGTATTCGTAAACGAAACACCTCAAAGTGAATTCCAAACTGAAACCTGTGAAAAGTCTGGGGTAAACTTACTCACTACGGTAAATATAACAAAAGAAACAATTAAAAGGTGTATAGACAAACTCAAAGTTAATAAAACACCAGGGCCTGACGGTTGGCATCCAAGAATCTTAAAGGAAATGAAAAATGAGATTGTTGTTCCATTAGAAATTATTTTCAAGAAATCCATCATATCCGGAGATGTCCCAAGAGAATGGAAGCTAGCTAACGTTACTCCCATATTCAAAAAAGGTGACAAAAAGAAACCAAATAACTATAGGCCTATTAGTTTGACTTCGATCGTAGGAAAAATAATGGAAACTATCATCAGAGATGCTATCGAATATCATTTAGAAAGTAACCGTTTGATAAATGATAGCCAACATGGTTTCAGACGGAAACGTTCTTGCGTGACTAACTTACTCGAATTCTACAACACAGTTGTCTCGAATTATGACAAAAGAAACAATATAGATTTAATATATCTAGACTTTGCAAAAGCTTTTGATACCGTCCCACACGAAAGACTAACTAAATTAGCTTTGCATGGAATAAGTGGTAGCCTATTAGGTTGGACTAGTAATTGGTTGAAAGGTCGAAAACAGAGAGTTGTTTTAAATGGAAAAACTTCTGGATGGAAAAGTGTTGCAAGTGGAGTTCCTCAGGGTTCCGTTCTTGGGCCACTTCTATTCATAGTATATATAAATGATATAGACCATGGACTAAAATCTACTGTTTCCAAATTTGCTGATGATACAAAACTGTGCGGAGTGGCAAATGATCACTCAAACCAATTAGATATTCAAGAAGATTTAGATAAATTACAGCAATGGTCTGAAAAGTGGCTAATGAAATTTAATACAAGTAAATGCAAGGTAATGCACATAGGTAAAAATAACAGCAAGTACGATTACAAGTTATTTGGAAATTCGTTAACAAAAGTGGATAGTGAAAAAGATCTCGGCCTAATTATCAGTAACGACCTCAAATCATCCAAGCAGTGTATTTCAGCCTCTGAGAAAGCAAATAAGATTCTGGGATTGATTGCGCGATCTTTTGATTTCAAAAGTCCATCACTCATTAACAAGCTATATAAATCGTTAGTTCGTCCACATTTGGAATATGCTGTTTCCGTATGGTCACCGAATCTCATTAAAGACATTGACAGACTGGAAAAAGTACAACGGCGAGCCACAAAACTGATTCCAAATATCAAAAATAAATCATACGAAAATCGACTTAAGCACATGAATCTGTTTTCCCTAAAAAAGCGTAGACTCAGAGGTGACTTGATACAGGTCTTTAAGATTTTAAAGGGAATTGACAACATCAAAAGTGACCAAATTTTCACACTGAATGAGAATCAGACAAGAAACAATGGTCTCAAACTATCCGGAAATAGATTCAATTTGGAAGTAGGTAGAAACAACTTTGCCAACCGTGTAGTTAATGAATGGAATAAACTTCCTGCACAGGTAGTGCAATGTAGTTCAGTTCGAAGCTTTAAGAATCATTTAGATAAATACCTAAGTAAGATGCTGTAATTATTATAATTTATGTTATATTATTTGTTTTTGTTTTGTTATAATTTGTCTGTCTGATTTTCATTTATTATTAGTTATATGTCAATTTATTATCATTTACTATTTACCTGTTTGTTTGTTATTCAACTATACCAATGCATTTATTTATGTATTTTAATTGTTATTTACATTGTTATAGTTTTAATTTATTATTAATATTATTATTTTTTTTTTTTTTGCATCCGACCTAGATATGGATCAAAAGGTCTCCTGTCGGCATGCTTTGCCTTTGTAATCCTTTGTAATATATATATATATATATATATATATATATATATATATATATATATATATATATGTATGTATTGTACTCTAAGTTGCTAGCATTATGCTACATGTAGATTCAGATAAATGCGTAGTTAGAATTTCTGTATGTGTGTATGTACATGCGTGTTAGCGTGAATGTTCCAGAACTTCCTAATTGCCATTGGTACATCTTAAGTAATTATCAAATTATTTGTAATGCGAAAGTTGAGTGAATGGGATATAGATCTTTATTACTATCAAATTTGAAGTTGTCATGTAACTGAAAGTGTATAAATGTAAATTTGTGTGCGAGTGAATAATTAAAATAATTGTATAAATTAGATTTAGCAACTGTTTTTGGATCAGACCACCCGGTGCTTAGTCACGCATGCAGTGAACAGCGTGAGCTCTCGTAGGGTGCATATCGGGTCATTTTTCTTGACTGTGGTGAAAGAGTGTGAAGACATAGATTGTACTTTTCACGTACAATATATTAACTTTTGATGTGCAGCGTTTTACTCCATCTTATTGTCAATCAAACAATAATGGTTTGATGATGATATGGTGCCCCTCACAGAGGGCTTTGTAGCATGGAATTTAATGAACCATGCTCTTGGTTGAACTTCACTGGTGGCAGGATTTGAACCGCCATCTACTCAACCTTCGCAGCAAGTACATATATACACATATATATGTCCCTGCTCCCACCCATTCCACTCCTGTCCACCACCCCTTCCTCCTTCTCATCTCAGATCCTTGTGGATGAAGGGTCATCCCTGTATCAAACCCACTGCCCTGGGTCAGAAGCAATGCAATAAGACAATGCATCCACTGCAAGGCTGCTTCACTTAATTGGTGACCCAAAGCCCCTCTTCATTCCCTCATGAAAAAAAGAGAGAGAGAGAGAGAGAAAACAGAGAGAACACTTTGGGCTGCATCAAAATATCATTCACACATATCCACTCCCTACTCCCTCCTATCCCCTACTCCCTCCCACCTATCCTTGCGTCACAATATCATTTATATACAATCATTCTCCACTCACCCCTATCTCCTGCCTTCTCCCTTCCTTACCCCACAGAGATCTGTCTTTTGCTGAAAGCCTTTTGCACCCCAGAAATAAATAAATATATATATATATATATATACATATACATATATAGATAAATATATATATATTTATATATATGTATATGTATATATATATATATGTATATATATATATATATATGTATATATATATGTATATATGTATATATATACATATGTATATATATATATGTATATATATATGTAATTTATATACATATACATATATATAAATGTATATATATATACTACAACATGAGGATAATGAACACTTTCTTCCAAAAGCATGTAGGTTGTAAATGGACCTGGAGAAGTCCAAATGGAGCAACAAAGAATGAAGTAGACTTCATATTAGGAGATGAGAGCAAGAGTGTTAGCAATGTCATGGTCATGAATAAAGTCAACATAGGTAGTGACCATAGAATGGTAGGTTGCACAGCTAAATTAAATTTCATAGCTGAGAGAAATAAACTGTTTTTAAAAATGGAATTAAGCCTTGCAAAGGTTAAGGATAATAATAAGAAATTTCATTTAGAAATTAAAGATAGATTCGAAGCTGTAAGAACTAATGAGGACATCGTCGAAAATATGACTTTGAATTTACTGAATATCATTGGGGTATCAGCAGAGAAAGTAGGAAATACTAAAAGTGGGAAAACAAATACTCCAGAGCTACAAATGACCTAATTTATAAGAAGAAGGTTGTCAAGGTGGACCACTAACGAATTTGATGTTCTGTGAGCTCTGATGTCGCTTTTGTGTTCATAGGTACGTTTCTTTATCCCTCTGCTGGTTTCTCCGAACAGTTGTTCACCCGGGCAGGGCTAAAAATTGCGTTCGGCACTGGTACCAGGATATGAGAGATTGTGATGAGTAAGAACAATAGTAAAGTCGATACAGTAGAGAACAGCTTGATTTACAAAATTCCATGTAAAAGCTGTCCCATTAGTTATTTCGGAGAAACCAGCAGAGGGATAAAGAAACGTACCTATGAACACAAAAGCGACATCAGAGCTCACAGAACATCAAATTCGTTAGTGGTCCACCTTGACAACTTTGGCCACCTACCGGATTGGGAAAGAACAGAGGTGCTGCATAAAGGTATAACAAAACAGAGAAGAAAAGTAATTGAGGCAGCCTATATTAATTTACATCCATGTAGCAACCACCGTGATGGATTTGTAAAGTTGGCGAGAGTAACGGCCAGCTTGGTTCTTCGTGATGCCGAACGGGGGTGCATGAGGAGCGAAGACGAACGGGGAGGAACGGGGTAAGCTGTGGGTATATAAACTGTCAATTATTTGTTTGTGTACACTCTGAGGAAGTCCTTTCAGGACGAAACGTTAGAAATAAAACTCCAACGGTTCCTGGTGTTTACCTCACCACCCTTCCACTCATACACACACACACACACACACACACACACACACACACACACACACACACACACACACACACACACACACACACACACATATATATATATATATATATATATATATATATATAGATAGATATGTATATATATAAATATATATATGTACAACACTGAATGGGTCACAGTGACTAGAGATACATTTTGATCAAAATATCCACCTTGATGGTGTAGTGGTCAAGTCACTGCTAGCACTTGTTACGTACTGGTCTTGGTTGAAGTCCTCGGGCGTACTACGTTTCAATTTCTGCATGTGCTTTCACGGTATTTCCGATGTTGATGGCTTAGAATTAAAATGCACTGTGATTGATAAATGTATATATGTATATATATATATATATATATATATATATATATATATATATATAAATATATACCCTATCTGGGGTATTGGCTGTATGTTATTGTAAAGTATAAATCTGCTTAGTAACATGCTGCTGATACTTTAGGGTCTATATTGGGTGCCTTTATGGACCAGAGCCACACATCATTTTGTCTATGTTAGAGGAAATATCAGCTCATAGAGAAATTGTATAATTTTATCATACTGCGACTGTCCCTCCATTATGCTGTCCCCCCACTCGTAATACTGTCCTGTACCACTTCTCTTAATATACATTTCCAGTTTTGCCAAACACTGTGACAGGGGAGAATGAAAACTGCCACCGAGTGTTCCCACTTGAGTCGTTAAAGGCAATTAAAACAGGATGGAGCATAGGATTTTACATCTACTCTCTTTAGCCCTAAAGGGTACATTAAAAAAAAGTCAAGACATAGAAGGTCAGGGAAGAGATTTCCAACCAAAAACCTAAAGGTTGAGCCTTTTAATGTGTGTGTGTGTGATACAGATGAGAATAAAATGGAAGAGATAGGTAGTATGTTTGTGAGAGGATAAATATGTTGACATTGAGTGAAACTAAGTTGAAAGGGAGGTGACGTAATATCTAATATTACGTTACACCTCCACCGTTTGGGAAAGCTTTTCACTTTCTGTTGAAAAGCTATGTTCTAGAAAGGACGTCGGCTAAAACATTAAAGACGCCTTTAATGTGATGAATTGTTAGATTAAAGGGTTGGAGAAATAAACTCCAACGTGTAAGTCTCGGATTCTTGTTTTTCATAGTCTGTAGGAACTTTAAGGGGTTGTGATCCGAATATACTTGAATGGTAGTTGAGGAACCCAGGTAGACTTCGAAATGGATAAGGGCCTGGACCAAAGCGAGCGTCTCCTTCTCAATTGTTGAGTAGTTCTTCTGCGCAGGGGACAGCTTCTTGCTGTAGTAGGCGATAGCGTGAAGAACTTCATTGTGTTCTTGCAAGAGGGCGGCACCGATACCGGTGTCGCTGGCGTCGACTTGCAGGAGAAAGGGTCGTTGGAAATCGGGTGCCCTTAGAACTGGTGCGTTAGTGAGAAGGGACTTCAGGTTTTTGAAGGCCGTCTCACAGGTAGGTGTCCACACGAAGTCGTGGTCTTTTCTCAACAGGTCAGTCAATGGTTCTGCTACATCTTGTTTCTCAGATAAGTGTCCTACTTTTATCTGAAGATTTTGTAGTATCTGAGAGTTTTCCAAGGGAATCTCAGGAGGATTAGGCAGGTTATCAGGAGGCTCTTCCGATTCTATTGTGGTAGAGCTGCAAATTGGAATTGGATCTCTGGAATGATAAGGTTTTAAGGTATTTATGTGACAGAGACGGGAACTCTTTCTTCTGTCTGGAGTTTTGATTATGTAGTTGAGATCACTGGCTCTGGACAAGACTTCATAGGGTCCTTTGTATTTAGCCTGCAATGGATCTCCTGGTATGGGAAGATAAAGTAACACTTGATCTCCTGGAGAGAAAGTTCTAAGTTTAGAATTTTTATCATACCGACCTTTCATTACTCGTTGAGCATTCGTCAAGTTATCTCTTGCCAACTTCCAAGCTTCTAACAACTTCTCGGTGACCTGGGACACGTATTTCAAAGAAGAAACTGGTGGTTCTTCTTTCATCCATTGTTCATGAAGTATCTTTAGGGGACCACGGACTTCATGACCGAAGACTAATTCTGACGGGCTGAATCCAAGGCTTTCTTGAATTGTTGTTCGGGTGGCGAACAACAAAAAGGGGAGTCCGTCTTCCCAATTTCGAGTGTTCTCAGCACAGAAGATTCTTAACATTGTCTTGAGCGTTTGGTGAAAGCGCTCTAGAGCACCTTGTGATTGAGGATGATAGGCGGAGGAAGTTACATGATTTATACCTAGTGTTACAAGAGTGTCTCTAAACTTGTTGGAAAGAAAATTACTTCCTTGATCACTTTGAATGTTCTTGGGAAATCCTACTATAGTGAAATATTTCAACATTTCTCTGATTATGTTTTGAGCTTTAATATTTTTCAAAGGAATTGCTTCTGGAAAACGAGTGCTCATACACATGATTGTGAGAATGTACTGATTTCCTTTACTTGAAGGAGGTAAAGGTCCTACACAGTCAATAAGAACTTTTTTAAATGGCTCTTCCATTACAGGAATGGGATGGAGTGGAGCTTCTACAATTTTCTGGTTGGGCTTCCCTACAAGTTGACATGTATGACATGTTTTACAATATTGGGCAACATCTTTGACAACCGTGGGCCAATGGAAATGTTGGGTTATGTTGAACAAGGTCTTTCTTACCCCTAAGTGACCTGCTAAGGGAGTATCATGAGCCAATCTTAGAACATTATTCCTGAAACCAAGAGGGAGGACTATTCGATTCCTTACTTGCCATGGCTGGTCAGCGGTTGCGGTGGATGCTCTCCATTTTCGCATTAGGACTCCGTTTTCTATATAGAAACCTCGTGACATATTTTCAACTTGTAGGTAAGCCCAACCAGAAAATTGTAGAAGCTCCACTCCATATATATATACATATATATATATATATATATATATATATATATATACATACATATATATATAAATATATATATATATATATATATACATGTATATATATATATATATATATATATATATATATATATATAAGTACATACATACATACATATACCAAGGCTTTTTCCCCCTTACAAGGGGGGTAGCCAAAAAGAAAAAGGCATAAAATCATCCCCACCCATTCCATCCCTGAATACACTCCACACCCCTCCACCCTCCCTCTTATCTTAGCACCTCCTGAAATGACGGGTCATCCCTGCACCTTGTCCACTGCCCTGGGTCAGAAGCAGTGTCGCAAGACACAGCACATCCACAGCAAGGCCGCTTCATTAAATCGGCGACCCCCCCCCCTCTCCGTCCCCCCATTGCATAAAATGAGAGGACGGGGAGAAATCCCTTCGGGCTGCATCAAATTTTGCTCACACATACTCCCTCACCCCCCATCCCCCCGCCCATTCCACCTCATGCATCACAACATCATCCATATACAACCATTCTCCATTCACCCCTGTCTTCTGTCCTCTCCCGTCCCTCCTCAACAGACATTCCCCTCTTCCCCAAAGCCCCCTTCACCCCATCCATCCACCTCATCCTAGGACGTCCCCTCATGTTCACTCCCTCCACATCTGCCTTCCATACCTCTTTTACTAGTCTTTCTTCACTCATTCTTTCCATGTGTCCAAACCATCCTAATATTCTTTCATCAACCCTATCTCCCAGCTCCTTTTCCACCCCTGTTCTCCTCCTCACCTCCTCATTTCTCACTCTATCTAGCCTAGTAACCCCCATCATACTTCTTAGACACCTCATCTCAAACACATTCAAACTCCTTCTCTCTTCTTCTCTTATGTTCCATGTTTCTGCCCCATACAGTGCTGTTGGCACAATCACTCCTTCATACAGTCTCCTCTTAGCATCCATTCCCAAATGTCTATTCCTCATTACACTCTTTAATCCACCAAGGCATTTACTCGCTTCTCTCAATCTACATTCTACCTCCACTTTCACTCCACCTTTCCCTGCCACATTTGCATCCAAGTATCTAAAACTATCCACTTCCTCCAGTCGCTCTCCCTTAATGCTCACTTCCAGTCTACTGCCACTTTCACCCCTTGTACATCTCATCACCTTACTTTTACCCACCATTTATCATTAGCTTTCTTCTATCACATACTCTCCCAAACTCTGCCACCAACTTCCTCAATCCCTCCTCCGATCCTGCCACAAGCGCAGTGTCGTCCGCAAACAACAGCTGGCTCACCTCCCACTTTTCTCCATTTTCTTTAACCATCTCCAACCCTTACCCACTACCCTTGCATTTACCTCTCGCACCACCCCATCCATGTATAAGTTGAACAGCCAGGGCGACATAACGCATCCTTGACGAAGTCCCACCTTTACCTCAAACCACTCACTCTCTCCATTTCCAATCCTGACACAAGCTCTACTACTCTCATAAAAACTCTTGACAGCTCCGAGAAGCTTTCCTCCTATCCCGTATATCTGCATAACCTCCCAAAGTCTTAAAATATAAATTCTCATTCACCAAAGCATTATTTTAAAATTCTGGTTAATATTGGTTTTTCAAATTTGAATGGTGTATTTCATTCCAAAGCCTAGGAGGACACAGAGTAACTCCAAGAAATGCTACTCACTTTTATTCTGCTACCAAGTTTGCTGTTACTGCTCTAGTGGAGGGACTCAGACAGGAGCTGGTTACTGCCAAGACACACATAAGAGTTACAGTAGGTATAATTATTTTTCTGCTGTTTCCATATGGGATATGTTTATATTTTTCAGTATATACAGAAACTTCTCCCAAGTCTGAACCCCATTAGTCAGAATTCTCAAGTTCAGAAAAAAGGCAATAATATCTGGGGAGCATCAGTGAACTTTATTCTTGTGCAAAGTTACCGCAGAAATTTCCTTAGTTTCCAGAATCTGAAAACCACTAGTTATTCTCTGCATTCTTTTAGTATCCAACTCTACCAGCACCATGTTCACAAACATCACAGAACAGGGACAGAGAGGATTCAGTAATAAATACCCACCGCAAAGAACAGTTATGGTTGCCATAGATATAAACAAAGCTTTCAACAAGGTCCCCAGACACATGCTATCCAAAAATATCATTGAGACAGACATTCATAATAATGACAGGAAGTGGTTCACCAACTCTATAATAGGAACACAGTGTGATGATTATGATAATATGGTTTAATGTCAAACTCTCCCCTATTGGGAGGCGAAGATAGTGCCGTTTATAGAGAACTTTTGTAGCATGGAATTTAATGAACTATGCCCTTGGTTCAACTTTGCCAGTGGTTAGATTCAAATCACCATCCCCTCAACCTTCGCTGCTAATAACAACACTGTAACCCACTTGGCCAGTAAAGTAATCCAAAACAGCCAAATCTCAGGTATAAAAAGGATATACAGTGGAGTCCCTCAAGGTACAATACTTTCTCTGTGCTAAACTTTTCATGAGTGACCTCTTAACTCCAGAACCAGAATTAAACAATGTTCTCTCATATGCCGATGACCAGACAGTAATAACTCAGCACAGCAAATACAAAATAGCAGCAAAGAACACTTAAGCCTTCTTGAAGAAACTGGAATAATGGCCCAAGAATAAGAGAATGGAAGCTTCATCCAAGAAATCATCGGTGACAATACTCGCACCAGATAACTATGAATAGAAAAATCCACCCTATAGTAAAATTAAATGGCTAAATCTTTCCTTTGGAAAATAACCCAAAAATTCTGGGCCTCACATTTGCTACTCACATGACTTTCAGCCCACATGACATGACTATGGAAAATACAATGACACAATGGGTAAAAGAAAACACCAGATATAGAAATAATGAAGAACCGTCAGGACTGGATTTATTCTTTACGTCAGAACCTGAAATTGTGGATAAAATTGAATACAAGACACCAATCGGGAAGAGTGACCACATATTACTTCTACTAGAATTAAAGGAGGAAATATATATATAGAGAGAAATGAGAAATACAGAAAAGAGGGATTGGTATATAGTAAAACGAACTTTGTGAAACTTAAGAATTTTTTTCAAGAAGCGAGTTGGGATAAATTTCACAATGAAAAGACACAGATGGAAGAAAAATGGAAGATTCTGAAGGAAATCTATAATGAAGGGGTGGATAAATATGTAGCAAGACAAAAACAAGAAAAGGAATATAATAAGTGCTGGTTTAATAGAAAGTGCAGCAAGGCAAAAAAAAATATATATAATAATAATAATAAATAAATAAATAAATAAATAAATAAATAAATAAATAAATAAATAAAAAATAAAATAATAAAATAAAATAAAATATAATGAAATAGAATAAAATAAAATAATAATAATAAAAATAATATTAATAAGATAAAAAAACAAAAAACAAAGGAAATAAAATAAAGCTTGAAAAAGATGGAAAAAATAAAGATAACAATCCTAGAAAGTGGCATACATATATCAATGAAAGGAATGAATATGTAAAAATACGCAGGGAAGATAAAAGAAATGATAAAAAAGACATAATAGAAAAATGTAAGGATAAACCAAAACTATTCTATAGATATGTGAGTGGTATATTGAAAAACAAACATGAAATAGAGAAACTATGCCAGGGAAACATGGAATATACAGATGATATAGAAATGGCTGAGGTCATGAATAAACATTTCAAATCGGTTTTCAATAGGAAAAAGTATGACACTGGGATGAAGGGCGAGAGGTGAAATCCTTCCCTATGGGGGAAATAATAGCAACACGAGCTGAATTAATGGATCAGATAATAAGCTTGGGTGTCAGAAAATCACACAGCCCGGATGGAATTGCAAACTGGATACTAAAGGAGTGTAAAGAAGAATTGGTATTCAAAATATACAATATTAGTAAATTGTTCGTTTAAGAAAGGAAAAATACCAGAAGACTGGAAAATGGCCAACACCGTACCAATATATAAAGGATGTAACAAGGAAGACCCAACAAATTACAGACCGGTTTCCCTTACGATTACTTTATTCAAAATTTGTGAAAAAGTTATCAAAAATAAATGGACAAAACGTTTGTAAGAGAACAACATACTAAACCCGAGACAGTTTGGATTCAGACAGGGAAGATCATGTGCCACAAATCTGATCTGATTTTACTCAAGACTATTAGATATAACGCAATAAAGAGATGAATGGGCTGATTGTGCTTTCCTAGATCTACAAAAAGCAAATGATAAAGTGCCACATAAAAACTATTAGGAAAACTGAAAACCATAGGAGGGGTACAAGGCAAACTACTTGAATGGATGGAGGATTTCCTGCATGGAAGAAAAAATGAAAGTAGTGCTCAGAGATAAAGGTTGTACTTGGAAAGAGGTGATTAGTGGAGTTCCACAAGGATCGGTACTGGCTCCAATAATTTTTGCTATTTATGTGAATGACATGGACGAGGGTGTAGACAATTACATAAACTAACTTTGCTGATGACGCAAATTTTTTGAAAAAGTAAGATCTGAACAAAATTTAGGAATGGAGTCAGAAGTGGGAAGTAGACTTCAACATCAAGAAATGTAGTATAATGGTATTTGGAAAAAATAAAAACAGGATATCAGAACAATATAAAATCGGTGAAAAGGATGTAAAGAAAGTGGGATTTGAAAAAGACCTGGGAGTAATCATTACAAAGGACATGTCGGAGAAACCCACAACTTGCTGAGGTCAATAAAAGTGGCATTTACTTGGACGAAGAAATTGTGAAGAAAATACTAGTTACACTGATAAGACCAAGACTGGAATACAAAGCGACGCTATGGTCACCCAGTACCAAAAAGAATATAAAGAAAATTGAAAAAATCTAAAGAATAACTATGAAGATGGCCCCCACACTCTCAGAACTGTCACACGAAGAGAGACTGTTAAAGCTAGGGTTATTGATCCTGGAACAAAGAAGAGAAAGAGGAGATTTGTTGACCATCTATAGAATCATGAGAGGAACAGAAGTCCTTGATAGAGAAGACTTACTAAAATGGGATACAAGAAATACAAGAGGACATGGAAAGAAACTCAGAAAGGAGAGTTATAGAAGAGACCTGAAAAAAGAACAGCTTTCCCCTTAGTGGCTGATGTATGGAACAAACTGGACGAAATGATGGTGTGTGCAAAAACTATACAGACGCTCCTCAACTTACGTTTTAGTTACGTTCCGAACGGCCGAACGTAAATTGAAAATGAACGTAAGTTGTTACTGTACTATACATCCGTAAATTCTATTACCGTATCTTATAAAACACCCCTAAATCATTAATTATATTATACACATAACATTGTAAAATAATAACATTAATTTCAAATACATTAAATTCAAGCAACATAAATTGAGATGGTGGAGGAGGAGGGGGAGGAGGAGGAGGAAGAGGCAAGGCATGTTCAGTTTGTCGTTTGTGCAATGTAAACAATGGACGCAGCGTCATGCGCAAGTATCGTTTGAACTACGGAGAGCGCGCTAAACTAAAAAAATTCACTCAATTTTTTTTTTACAATAATTTTTTTTACAGTCAGTTCAAACGTAAAATCGAAAAAACGTAAAACGAATGAACGTAAGTAGAGGAGCGTCTGTACACGAATTTAAGATACTGCGAGATGCGGAGACGGGACACTACGAGCATAGTTCCCTTTACCGTAGGAGACAACTATGTAAATACATATTAAAGACCTGACAGAGAAAATCAACAAGGAAGCAAACCTACTTAAATGTTTCACTAGCACAGACTTTGGTCAACAGAAAGAAACTAATAACCATGTACAAAAAATTCATAAGAACCACCCTTGACTACGTCTCCACATGGCTTTAGACCTGAGAGGTTGTGTGTGTTGTACCTTTTGAGTTTTTACTCGAGAGTGATTGATGTGCTTCAAGAGAGGGGTGGGTGCATGTACCTGCACCTGAAAAAGACATTTGATAAAGTACCTCACAGTCGACTTATGTGGAAATTGGAGCACAGAGGACTGAATGGCAAACTACTAGAATGGATGAAAGATTTTTTGAAGGAATGATATATGAGGACAGTAGTAAAGGATAAGATGTCAGGCTGGAGAGCAGTAATGAGTGGAGTTCTACAAGGTTCAGTGCTTGCACCACTGATATTTATGGTCTATGTCAGTGACATGCTGGAAGGAACAACAAGCTATGCCAACATGTTTGTAGATGATGCAAAAATCACGAGAAGAATGAAAAACAAGGAGAATGGTAAACTATTGCAAAAAGATCTAACTTTTTTTTTTGCATGGAGCCAAGAAGAGGAAATGAAGTTCGACACCAAAAAAATGTGAAGTACTGGAAATGGGCAATAGTGGCAAAAGACCATCCTTAAACAATTCCTTGGGAAGTGAATCAATTACAAAAGCAAAAGAGGAGAAAGACTTTTGAGTGTTGATAAAAGACAACCTGTCACCTGACAGACATGAGGAGGAGTATAGGAGATGACTAAGATTAAAGTGGTGTTCCACTATTGATGAAGGGATGATGAAAGAATTCATCGAAAGCCTGATATGTCCAAAACTGGAATATGCGTCAGTAGTATGATTCCCACACAGAGTGAAGGCTACAAGCAAGATCGAGAGAATACAAAGGACAGCAACCAAACTGGTCCAGAGCCTGGTAGATGAACCATATGAGGAAAGACTAAAAATACTGGGTCTGCCAACTTCAAAAGATCGAAGAGAAAGAGGTGATATGATTACATTGTTCAGGTCACCAAAGGGGACATATTGCACTGACAGAAGAAATTTGATTAAAGATGGGAGGGCTTTAGGAGGTCATGGGAGGAAATAAAAAAAGACCACACATCTGAATAATATGAAGAAATACAGTTTTTATATAGATACATAAATATGTGGAAACTCTTAGGTGATATAACCCAAGTTCAAACAATACATGAGTTCATATCTAAATATGATAATTGAAAATGAAGGATATATATTAAGTTGGAACTGTACATGAATTTGAGTCTAGGTATGTTAGAAAATTAGAAAATAGGAGACAGGACCCATTGAGTGTTGCTCCTTTCCTGTACTTTATACTGTAAAACAATTAGGTAAATACAGCATGGATTCCAATAATCACAAAGACAAACACAAACAATTTACAAACTCCCTACATACAGAAACCAAAATCCTTCCAATAGAACACCACATGAAAATGAAAGAAACACAATTTTATGCCAGAACCCTAAACACCACACTCAAGCACCACCACCAACAGAATGTCTGTTAAGGAAGGAAGGGAGAAGACAAAAGATAGGGTGAGTGGAGAATGGTTATATATGGATGATACTGTGATGCATTGAAGGGAGTGGGTGGAGGATAGGTAGGGAGTGGTTATGTATGAATACTATTTTGACACAGCCTGAAGGGATTTTTCCCCATCTTCAATGTTACTGCATAAGGGGATGGAGTGGGAGGTTGTTGACTGAAGGAAGCAGCCTTGCTGTGAATGTGCTGTGTCTTGTTGCATTGCTTCTAACTCAGGGCAATGGGCAAGTTGCAGGAATGATCTGTCATCTAGGAGGAGCCAATATGAGAGGGAGGGAAGGAGGGAGGTGGTGAATGGGGGTGGAATGGGTGGGGATGAAATGAGTGGGAGTGGAATTATGCCATTTGACCTTTGCTACCTTCCTTGTAAGCTGGGAAAAGCCCGTGGTATATATATGTTTACATCAATGTAATTTCTCACAACAGTCATCACCCCACCTCCAGTTATATCTTTCATCAAATAGTGTATGAATTATTTCCCAGCTGTAGATTAACATTTCTTGGTAGGCTGGTCTCTACAAAGCACAAAATATCAGGTCCATTTCTCTTGAAGTAGTCATTGATATCTGTTAGGAGTAGTCCTCACTTCCGGTTCTCATTCCCGTCCTCACCTCTTCTTTGGCTTTCCCACGATATTACTGACCCGCAAGTGGTCCCATAGAGCACGCTCGCGCGACCCAGCCGCGTGATTCGACCCAGAATTTCCTTGAGGCCCACGGGTGGACAAAACCTCCTTGAGGAAACACGTGCAGTACCAGTATCGCCCAGCGATGACTAACCTGCACCTCGTCCAGCCACGTGATGATGAACACTGGATTCATTGAGGAACGCATATCCTCTGTCTTCGTGAGTCACCAGTGTCAGAAAATTTTGCCTCCGACTTCCCACGCATCACAATTAGTCTCACACCAATTAGGAGTACGGGTCATGACCTACCCGTGTATATAAAGGCTGGACGAATGCCAAAGATTCAGATCACCTCAGAGCATCATACGTGAGCCTGGCCAGCTGCTCCTGTTTTCTCACTCCCTCGCAAGCAGACCAAGTTGGGACATGACTTGAAACTCACAATTATCACCTCCCTCACTGTCTCATCCCCTCCCCCTTTTCTTGCCATTAACATGAGCCCTATCATAACATTGGTGCCCAACATTCATTGCTAAATAAAACCAACTATCTTTCTCCATCAGAGTTTGCCTCAACCAGCCTAATATTGGCTGCCCAATGTGGGGCAAGACTACCAGCCTAATATTGGCTGCCAAACGTTTGGGGCCCCCGATCCCCAGCTTTGCCGCTCGACTACCACCAGATCAACAACCACCATTCGACTATTACCAGCCGACACTTGACCTGCCAGATCATCTGCCACCGCTACCTGCCGCTCGACTGCTGCCAGTCACCACTTGATCTGCCAGATCATCTGCCACTTGACTGCTGCCACCCACCACTCGATCTGCCAGACTATCTGTTGTTGTTCGACTGCCAGGTCGACTGCCGTCACGAGTCTGCTAGATCGCATGGCAGCACAACTGCCAGTTTCCCTACCAGGTCTGCTATCTGCCATCTAGCCTGCCCATCAGCTCGACTGACGTTGCTGCCTGCCAGGTCTGCCGACTGCCAGGTATTCTTCCAACTGCCAGGTCATCTACTGACTGCCAGGTTGTCTGGGAACTGCCAGATTTACTGACTACACTCTAGCGTACCGCAGGAATCTGCCGTCACTTGTCTGCCAGATCGACTGCCACCACTTGTCTGCCAGATCAGCTGCCACCGACTACTGCCACTTGTCCGTCAGATCGTCTGCCACCACTGCCCACCAACTCAAATGCCGTTGCTGCCTGCTACGCCTGCCAACTGCCAGTTCGATTGCCTATACTCTCGCCTACCACAGGTATATCCGTGGCCTGCCGCCACCACCACTAGATCATTTAGCAAACTAGGGCTGTGAACATCCCCATCTTGACCCACCCACACGCTCAACAGAGATCACAAGGTCCTGCACCTCGACTCCGGTAAAGCTAATGACTAGCAACCTCGACAGTCAAGTCCACGATGTCCTGGGTGTCCTAATGCCCTACCCACTAACCATGACTATTCTCAAGTGTTTATCTTTTCAGAGATATTTTGTAATCATGCTCCAACGCCGTACGATGCGATCCCAGGACACGTTCCAGATACAAGATCCTAACCTTTTTAACATCATCCACGATGTACAGGACACCCCCGGTCCCACGGGGGTAGCCAAGTGCCCCAAGGCTTGCTACCCTGTGGCAAATGGACCATAACCTACTGCTACTCCTGCAGTCTGAGGGCCAGCTCCACCCCCGCCTTCAAGTTCCGGCCCCCTTCGTGAGGACAACTTTCTTGACGATTTCTTGTCAAGACTCCACGTGGCTTCACTTCCAGCCTCGACTTCTGTGGGGTCGTGTTAGGATTAGTCCTTATTCTCGGTTCTCACTCCCATCCTCACCTCTTCTCTGGCCTCCCCACAACCTTACTGACCCCCAAGTGGTCCCATGGGACACACTTGCGTGATCCAGCCTCGTGACTTGACCCTGAGTTTCCTTGAGGCCCGCAGGGGGACAAAACCTCCTTGAGGAAACACGTGCAGTACCAGCATCGCCCAGCGATGACTAACCTGCACCTCGGCCAGCCACGTGATGATAAACACTGGATTCATTGAGGAACGCATACCCTCTGTCTTCGTGAGTCACTAGTGTCAGAACGTTTTGCCTACGACTTCCCACGCATCACACTTGACCTCACACCAATTAGGAGTACGGGTCATGACCTACCCGTGTATATAAAGGCTGGACGAACGCCAAAGATGTAGATCACCTCAGAGCATCATACGTGAGCCTGGCCCGCTGCTCCCGTTTTTTCACTCCCTCCCCCCTCCCCCGCAAGCCGGCCAAATTGGGACACGACTTGAGACCTACAGTCGTCACCTCCCTCGCCGTCTCGCCCCCTCCCCCTTTTCTCGTCCTTAACGCGAGCCCTATCATAACACTGGCGCCCAATAGTCATTGCTAAATAAAACCAACTCTCTCTCCATCAGAGTTTGCCTCAAACAGCCTAATATTGGCTGCCCAACACGGGGCAAGATTACCAGTATAATAATATCCAACCTGTATGATAAGGAAGCCAACTATATTAACATAAGCCACATCTAATTTTCTATTGCTGCCTCCAGCACCATCTCACCCTCTTCTCTCTATTGATACTATTTCCTCTGTATCTGATTTAGACCTCCCCAGAAAAGTTGGTACTTCTTCTGATCCATCTTCTTCATGTTCTTATCCTTGGCTTGATTTACAAGTTTACATGTCTTTGCTTATTTGTCCTTTGTAGGATCTCTCCTAATCCAAATATTTTCAAAGTTGTCTTTGCCCGCTAACTTCCAAGACTAATTGCCATTGCTTGTGACTTGTACTTGATTTTTAATTGTACATGTTATCCACGTTACACTAGACATGTTTTCATTCTGGTTAGTCATGATCAAGTTATTTCCCATAATCATGTAAGTAATTTCTCAAACATTTTGCATTTCAAGTCAGCAATTGTAATACTTGATCTCATCCACAACATACCTGACAAGATATTCTATTTCTTAATAACTTTCAGTCAATTAGTCCAGGGGTGGTGGAGACTGAGTTTGCATATCGGATGTGGAAAGACAATCCATCACTAGCAAAGGATTTATATTCATCACTAAAATGTTTGGAAGTAGAGGATGTTGCTGCATCAGTGGTTTATGCATTGTCTACACCTCAACATGTTCAGGTAAGGATTTTTATTTCTTAATAGAGAAAGTAATGTTCTGGGAGCCTTGATATATTCATGTGTGCATTTACCTAGTTTACCAAGTTGTATGTACCTAGTTGTGACCCGCTTTTGTAACTTTCCGCATCCAGTTTTTCTTAAAGTCATGTATAGTTTTAGCACTCACGGTTTCCTCATTCAATATGTTCCAGATATCTATCACTCTGTGTGGGAAGCTATTTTTTCTAGATCTCTTCTGTAACTGTCTTTCTTAAGTTTCTTCTCGTGTCCTCCTGTTTTTCTTCTGTCCCACTTTAGTAAGTCATCTCTATCAAGAATTTTCATCCCTTTCATAATTCTGTAAATGGTTAGCAAATCACCTCTTTCTGTTCTTTGTTCCAGGGTTGGTAGATTTAGTTTATCCAATCTTTGTATGTCAAATTGGAACGTGTTGGCGCCATCTTCGTCATTGCTCTCTGAATTCTTTCTAGTTTATGTTTTTTTGGAACTAGGTGTCCATAGTGTCGCAGCGTATTCCAATTTTGGTCTTATCAGTGTAACTAGTATTTTCTTAACCATTTATTCATCCATGTAATCAAAGGCTACTTTCATTGATCTTAATAAGCTAAAAATTTCTCCGACTAACTTATTGATATGTTTGTCTGGTGTCATGTCATTTGAGATAGTTACTCCTAGGCCCCTTTCCGATTTTACTTTTTTTTTCACTTCCTCTGTACCAATTTTGTATTTATATGATATTCTATTTTTGCCTTTTCCAAATTCCATTATGCTACATTTCTTTATGTTGAAGTTCACTTCGCAATTCTGACTCCATTTCAAGACTTTGTCTAGGTCTTTTTGAAAAGATTTACAGTCTTCCTCTGTATTTACTCTCCTTAGTAGTTTCGCATCATCTGCAAAGAAGTTTATATAACATTCCACACCTTCATCCATATCATTTATATAAATAGGAATCATTATTGGAACCAATACAGAGCCTTGAGGGACTCCACTTATCATATCTTCCCATTTTGAGTTGTTGTCTCTTAGTACCACTCTCATTTTTCTTCCGTTCAAGAAATCATTCATCCATTCCAATAACTTTCCTTGTATTCCAGCTATCATTTCAATTTTTCTTAGTAGCTTTTTGTGTGGTGCTTTGTCAAAAGCCTTTTGTAAGTCCAAGAAAACACAATCTGTCTCTTTCTTGTATTATTTCTATTAATCTTGAGTAAAAGCATATTAAGTTTGTGGTATATGATCTTCCACTTCTAAAACCAAATCGTTTGGGATTTAGTATTTTGTTCTCTTCCAATTATTTAATCCATTTATTCCTAATAACTTTTTTGCATATTTTTGCTATTGTGCTTGTAAGGGATACCGGTCTATAGTTTGTTGGATTTTCTTTGTACCCTCCTTTGTATATTGGTACAATATTTCCATTTTTCCAATCTTGTGGTACTTTTCCTTCTTTGTGTGAGAAGTCAATTATCTTGTGTATTATGTCCGTTAGTTTGTCTATACATTCTCTCAATATCCAGTTTGCAATTCCATCAAGTTAAGTCTCTTACTATATTCTCCTTTTCTCACATCACTTTAATAACTGTGTCCTTAGATTGTTCTTTCATCTGTTGTGTCACTATATCTCTAAATACAATTTTGTTGTTCTCTTGGACTTTTCTCCAACCCTGTACCTCATTTGCTATGGACTCTTTATTCTCTTTGTTATTCTTCTTTAATTCCCCATTTTCATCTTTCACTTCTTTTAACTGTCTTTCTAATTCTTCTGTTTCTTTAGTTAGGTTTTGGTTCTCCTTCTTTAATTCTTCCAGTTTATCAACTCTTTGCGTAATCCGTGTAAGGTGGCTGAACCTAACCTCCCTGTGTTCGATAATTTCTCTGGTTTTTCCTCTAGATTTGCTAATCGGGGGAGGTTGGCATCCCCTCCCTCATTAAACCCATGGAAATTATTATCTCCACTTTCTATTGTGTTGTTCTTATCTATATTTCTGATCATAGTGCTTTTACTGATACTTTCGACTTCACCTGCGTCGTGTGCAGCCCTCTTGTTTACATTTCTTCTGACGCCCGAGGGAGCCCGTTCGTCTCCTTCCACATTTCCTTCCATTTTCCTCAGTAATCCCTCCCTTTCTCCTTTTTCTTCACCTTCCCACTACACCACGAGCTTTCTCCTTCCCTACTGATACAACAAAGGTACTCCCTCTTAGTTGAGATCGACAAAACTTGAAGTTTTCCTGGAGTTCCAAACTTCGATGTCACTTCGACCGACGTATGTGTGTGTATTTGCCTAGTTGTACCTAGTTGTATTTTACGGGAAGGGGAGCTATGCTCGTGGTGTCCCGTCTTCATATCTCATTTTATCTAAACTATTTTTAAATTCATGTATTGTATTTGCACACACCACTTTCTCATCTAACTTGTTCCAAATGTCTGTTACTCTGTGAGGAAAGCTCTTCTTTTTCATATCTATTCTATAGCTGTCTTTTTTTATTTTCTTTCCGTGTCCTCTTCTATTTCTTTCATCCCATTTTATTATATGCTCTCTATCAATAATTTCTATGCCTTTCATGATTCTGTAAATAGTTATCAAATCTCCTCTCTCCCTTCTTTGCTCTAGTGTCTGTGGTTCAAGTTTTGCTAGTCTCTCTTCATATGGTAGTTCTGAGAGTGTTGGTGCCAATTTTGTAATTGCTCTTTGTATTCTTTCAAGTTTTTTTTATACATTTTTTTTTCTTTTGTACTTGGTGACCACATCGTTGCTGCATATTCCAATCTTGGTCTTATCAAAGTGATTAGTATTTTCTTCACCATTTCTTCATCCAGGTATGTAAATGTCACTTTGATTGTTCTTATTAAATTATAAGTTTCTCCAAAAATCTTATCTATATGTTTCTCAGGTGACATATTATTCATAATAATGACTCCCAGGTCCTTCTCATTTTCAACTTTTTTTTATTCCTTCTTCTCCCAATATATATGATCCTATCATTCTGTTTTTGCTTTTTCCAAATTCCATTATACTACACTTTATGGTATTGAACTCCATCTCCCACTTCCTACTCCATTCCCATACTTTATTGAGATCACTCTGTAGTGACTCACAATCTTCTTCCGTGCTCACTTTTTTTTTTTAACAGTTTTGCGTTATCTGCAAAGAATCTCATTAAACTTTCAATTTCTTTATCCATATCATTAATATATATAGCAAACATTATTGGGGCCAAAACTGTTCCTTGGGGAACACCACTTATTTCTTCATCCCAGTTAGAGTGTTTGTCTCTTATCACTACTCTCATTTTCCTTTCTTGCAAAAAGTCTTCCATCCATTTAAGCAGTTTGCCCTGTATTCCTCCTTCAGTTTCTAATTTCTTAAGTAACTTCTTATGTGGTACTTTGTCAAAAGCTTTTTTTTAGGTCTAGAAATACACAATCAGCCCATCCATCTCTTTCTTGTATTATATTTATTAGCCTTGAATAGAAACATATTAAATTGATGACGCATGATCGTCCTTGTCTGAATCCAAACTGCCTTGGATTTAGTACGTTGTTTTTTTCTAAATACTTTACCCATCTACTTTTGATAATTCTTTCACAGATTTTTGCTATTGTACTTGTTAGAGAGACTGGTCTATAGTTTGTAGGGTCCTCTTTATTTCCTCCTTTGTATATAGGTACTATATTTGCTCTTCTCCAATCTTTTGGAACTTTTCCTTCTTTCAAGGAACTGTTTATTATGATTTGTATTTTGTCTCCAGTTCATTCCTGCATTCTTTCAAAATCCAGTTTGCTATTTCATCTGGTCCATGCGATTTTCTGACATCAAGATTACTCAAGTGTTTCATTATTTCATTCTTTGTTACTTCTATTTCTTTCATAGGGGGGACTTTCTCTTCCCATTCGATCTCTCCAGGTTGTATGTTCTCCCTTGTAAACACCTATTTAAAATGCTTGTTCATAATTTCTGCTATTTCTATTTCCTCTGTATTCAATTCCTCCTTGTCGTAATTTCTCTAATTCTTGTTTGTTTTTCTGTTTGTTGTTTACAAATCTGTAAAATAGTTTTGGTTGATCTTTACATTTTTCTATGACATCTTTTTCATATTTTCTTTTTTCGTCTCTGCACGCTTGTACATATTCATTTCTATAACTAGTGTATATTTTCCATTTTACAGGTCTTTTGTCTTTCTTCCATTTTGTCCAAGCTTTGTCTCTTTTGTCTTTTAACTCCCTACAACTTTTGTTGTACCAGCATTTTACATATTCTTTTTCTTGTTTTTGTCTTGGGACATACTTTTCCACTCCTATATTATAAATTTTTGTCAAAATATTCCATTTCTCTTCTACTGTTGTATCTTCTTTGTGTATTCTTTCCCAGTTTTCATTTTGAAAGGATTCTCTTATTGTATCAAAATTTGTTTTTTCATACATCAATCTTCCTTTTCTATATTGTTCATTTCTTTTCATGTATTTTTCCTCATTTAGTTCTAGTTCTATCAATATGTGGTCACTTTTACTTATTGGTGCCTGGTATTCTATCTTTTCCACTATTTCAGGTTCTGATGTGATTATTAGGTCTAGTCTCGATGGTTCTTCTTCATTTCTATACCTAGCGTTCTCTTGAATCCATTGTGTCATTGTATGGTCAATAATCATCTCAAGTAGAACATTTCCCCATGAATCTTCTCCACCCTTTACTGTCATCTCTTCCCAGCAGACTTCTTTGCAATTAAAGTCGCCCATCATAACTATTCTTCCTCCATCTTCCATTATCTTATTTAATGTTATTCTTGTGTCTTCTAACATACTTTTATATTCACTCTCTTCCCACGAGGCTGTTTTTGGGGGCACGTAGTTTATTACAAACTTTCTGCTCTTCTTATCTCTGTCTTCTACTTCTATCATAATCATCTTTACTGTATTCTTTCCATATGTGACACTCTTCACGTTTATATCCTTCTTAGTCAGGAACATAACTCCACCCCCTTGTTATCTCTTTGCTTCTAATCCAATAATTATATGCATTGTGTCCTATGCTGTTGGGTGGTAGTGGACCTTTTAATTTTGTTTCTACAATTCCCATTATATCCGGTTCTTTTTCCTTCAGATACTCGTTCAGTTTATTCAGTCCTGTTATTAATCCATCTATATTTGTGTAGGATACTCTTAACTTTCTGTTATTTCCATTGTATTTTCTGTTTCTTTTTTGTTTCTCTCTGTTATGGTCCATTCAGCTTCTTGCCTTTTCATTTTTTCTTCCTCTCTTTCCTCTTTATTCATTTCTCTTTTTATCCATACCTTTTTATATTGTTCACTTGCTGTCAGTTTCCCTGTTTTTGCTAAGATATTCTCTGCTGTTGTTTGTGACCTGAATTTAATCTTAATTGGTCTGGTCTTATCTGTACTATATTTTCCGAGCCTAAACATCTCATCAATCTGTTTCATGATTTCAGGTTGATCTTCCTGAACTAATTCTAGTAAACTGTTTACTTTTTCTTTTTCCTCTTTAATTCTTGTGGTTCTATTTTGGTTAAATTTGTCTTCCATTCCTCATATAATTATACATTTCTTTGTCTGCTAAGTCTCCTACTATATTCTCCTTCTGTCTCATCACTTTAATAACTGAGTCTTCAGTTTGTTCTTTCATTTGTTGCTTAATTATGTCAGTAAATGCAACTTTACTGTTTTCTTGGATTTTTTTCCAACCCTGTGCTTCCTTTGCTATGGCCTCTTTATTGTCTTTATTATTCGTCTTTAATTTCTCATTCTCATCTTTTACCTCTTCTAACTGTTTTTTTTATTCTTCTATTTCTAAAGTTAAGTTTTTGTTCGCCTTCTCTAGTTCTTCCAATCTTTCAACTCTCTGCACAATCTTGGCTACGTTACCGAACTTATTTTCCCAATGCTCGGTCATTTTATCAATTTTTTCCTCTAGTCTTGCTAATCGGGGGAGGTTGGTATCCCCCCACCCTATTTAAATCCCTGGAAACTATTATCATCACCTTCCACTGTGTTGCTCTTATCTTTATTTCTAATCTTTATATTTTTGTTGATCCCGTCATCACCAAAAATCATCGTCATCATCGGTCCGTCTTTTGTTTACAAGACGCCTGGCCTCCTGGACCATGTCCCCCTCTTCCTCATTTCCTTCCATTTCTCTCAATAATTCCTCCCCTTCTCCTTTTTTATCACTTTCCCACTACACCACGAGTTTCCCCTTCCCTATAAATACAATTAAGCACTTCCTTGACGTTGAGATCCACGTATATTTTCCTTTTTCTTCGGAATTCCAATTCTCGCCGTCCATCCGACGAAAGTGTGTGTGTGTGTGTGTGTGTGTGTGTGTGTGTGTGTGTGTGTGTGTGTGTGTGTGTGTGTGTATTTACCTAGTTGTATTTACCTAGTTGTATTTTGCGGGAAGGGGAGCTATGCTCGTGTTGTCCCGACTTTGTATCTTGCAGTGTCTAGTTTGTTTTTAAACTCATGAATGGTTTTTGCGCATACTATTTCATTGTCCAGTTTGTTCCAAGTGTCCAAAACTCTATGAGGAAAACTGTTTTTCTTCAGTTCTCTTCTATAGCTATGTTTTTTTATTTTCTTTCCATGTCCTCTTGTGTTTCTTTTGTCCCAGTTAAGTAAGTTCTCACTATCGAGTACCTCTGTGCCTTTCATGATTCTGTAGATGGTCAATAGGTCACCTCTCTCTCTTCTTTGCTCCAGTGTCGGTAACTCCAGTTTAGCCAATCTCTCTTTGTATGATAGGTTTGCAAGTGCAGGTGCCATTTTTGTAGCTGCTCTTTGGATTCTTTCTATTTTCTTTATATTCTTTTTGGTACTGGGGGACCACAATGTCGCTGCATACTCTAATCTAGGCCTTATCAATGTAACCAATATTTTTTTCATCATGTCTTCGTCCAAGTATGTAAACGCCACTTTTATTGATCTTAGCAAATTGTAAGTCTCCCCGACAATTTTGTTAATCTGTATATCATAGGACAAGTCGTTCGTGATAATTACTCCCAAATCTTTTTCGGATCCTACTTTCTTTACTTCTTTGGTTCCAATTGTATATTTTCCTGATATTCTGTTTTTGCTTTTTCCAAACTCCATTATGCTACACTTCTTAGTATTAAAGTCCACTTCCCATTTCTGACTCCAGTTCCATACCCTATTTAGGTCTTCTTGCAGTGCTTCACAGTCCTCATCAGTTTCTATTTTCCTTAGCAGTTTGGCGTCATCGGCAAAGAAGCTCATGTAGCAGTTCACGTCCTCATCCATGTCATTCATATAGATAGCAAACATTATTGGTGCCAGCACAGATCCTTGCGGTACTCCACTGATCACCTCTTTCCAGTCTGAATATTTTTCTCTGAGCACTACTCTCATCTTTCTACCAGTCAGAAAGTCCTCTATCCATTTTAGTAGGTTTCCCTGTATTCCTCCTATGTGTTCCAGTTTTTTTAGTAGTTTTCTGTGTGGTACTTTGTCAAAGGCTTTTTGCAAGTCTAGGAATGCACAATCAGCCCATCCATTTCTTTCTTGCACTATGTCTATTAGTCTTGAGTAAAAGCATATTAAGTTTGTGGAGCATGATCTTCCTTGTCTGAATCCGAATTGTCTTGGGTTTAATATGTCATTGTCTTCCAGATGTTTTACCCATCTATTCTTGATTATTTTCTCACAAATTTTGGCAATGGTGCTTGTTAGTGATACTGGCCTATAGTTGGTGGGTTCTTCTTTGTTTCCTCCTTTGTGTATTGGTACAATGTTAGCGTTTTTCCAGTCCTCGGGTATCTTTCCTTCTTTGAGTGAGCTGTTTATTAAGATGTGTATTTTGTCTGTTAGTTCTTCTTTGCACTCCTTTAGAATCCAATTTGCAATACCGTCCGGGCCATGTGATTTTCTGACATCCAGCCTTGATAAATGTTCTGATATTTCCTTTAGTGATGCTGTAAACTCATTCATGAGGGGAGATTTCTTGTTTTTGTCTATGTCACAATTCGGTATTTTCTCTCTGGTGAAAACAGATTTAAAGTGATTGTTCATGACTTCGGCCATCTCTAAATCTTCTGTGTATTCTATGTTTCCTTGGCATAGTTTCACCAATTCCTGTTTGTTTTTAAGTTTACCATTCACATACCGATAGAATAGTTTGGGTTGCTCTTTGCATTTGTCTATAATATCCTTCTCATGGTTCCTTTTCTCCTCTCTTCTCACATTAACATACTCATTTCTATAGTTAACATAAATTTGCCATTTGCTTTGTTTTTTGTCTTTTCTCCACTTTTTCCAAGCTTTGTCCCTTCTGTCTTTTGCCTCACTGCATCTTTTGTTGAACCAACATTTAATGTACTCTCTCTCTCGCTTTTGTCTTGGTACATGCCTGTTTACCCCTTCATTGTAGTTTTCCATCAATATATTCCATTTCTCTTCCACTGCTGTTTCTTCCCTGTAAAATATTTCCCAGTTTGCATTCCGGAAGAATGTCTTTAGTTTTGTAAAGTCTGTTTTGTTGTACCTCAGTCTTCCTTTCCTATGCTTTTCGTTCCTCTCTATGTCTATTTCTTCCTTTAGTATAGTTTCGATGAGTACATGGTCACTCTTTCCAATTGGTGTCTCATACTGGACTTTATGCACTATTTCAGGCTCTGTTGTAAATATTAGATCTAGTTTCGATGGCTCTTCATTATTTCTGTACCTTGTGTTTTCATGGACCCATTGGGTCATTGTGTACTCCATGGTCATATCTAGCAGTACATTGCCCCACGAGTCATCTCCTCCTTGCACTGTCATGCTGTCCCAACAAATTTCTTTGCAATTGAAGTCCCCCATAACTACCAGATTACCCTTACCCATTAGTATCTCATTGAGTGATTTTCTTGTGTCATCTAGCATTTTTTTATGTTCAATTTCTTTCCAAGCGCTTGTTTTTGGAGGCACATAAGTCACCACAAACTTTCTACTTTTCATATTCTTGCCTTCGACTTTTATCATGATCAATTCAGCATTACCTTTGCCCTCTGCAATTTTTGTCACCTTTAGGTCTTTCTTGGCCAAGAACATGATTCCCCCTCCCTGTTTCTTGTCCCTGTTTTTTATCCAGTAGTTGTATAAACCTTGTCCGATAACAGTGGATGGTATTTCACCTCTTAGTTTAGTCTCTACAATTCCCATTATGTCTGGTTTTGCTTCTAACAGATAATCATTGAGTTCGTTCAGTCCCGAAATTAGTCCGTCAATGTTGGTATAGGCCACTTTTAATTTTCTTCCTTCTCCCTGGTTTCTTCTTCCCTTGTTTTGTTCGTTTTGAAGCGCCATTGTCTTAATCTCAAGTCTATTACTCTCCACTGGAATTCTTTGCATTCTGTCTCCGATCTTTTCAAGTTTTTTTCCTTTGCTTCTTCTCTTAGCGCCCTTTCTTTTTCTAATTCCTCAGTACTCATTTCTCTTTTTATCCATATCTTATTGTATTTTTCACTCTTTGCCAAGTTACCTACTTTTTCAAATATGTCTTCTACTACCACTTGTGACCTTAGTTTTATCTTTAGAGGTCGATTCCTATCCTTAGTATAGCGACCAATTCTGTAAGTCTCTTCTAAGTCTGTGCCTGAATCACTATCTCCCCCCTGAATTTCATTAAGGATTTCTACTGCTGTCTCTTTTTCTTCTTTTTCTCTCATGTACCTCGCCAATCCTTGTTTTTCTTTAAGCCCATAAACCACAATACATTTCTTCCTATCTACTGTGTCCCTGACCCAATTTGCTTTTTCGTTGTGTGTGTGTGTGTGTGTGTGTGTGTGTGTGTTTACCTAGTTGTATTATATGGGAAGGGAGTCATGCTGGTAGTGACCTGTCTTTGTATCTTTCAACAACATCTAGTTTGTTCCTAAATTCTTGTATGGTTTTTGCACACACTGTTGTCTCATCGAATTTGTTCCAGACATACCACTCTGTGTGGGAACTATTCTTTTTCAGATCTCTTCTATAACTATCCTTTTTGAGTATCTTTTCATGTCCTCTTATTTTATTTATTTTTTTATCCCACTTTAATAAATCTTCTCTCTTGAGGACTTCCATGCCTTTCATGATTCTGTAAATGGCCAGTAGATCTCCTGTTTCTCTTCTTTGTTCCAGGGTTGGGTCGTGTGTGGGTGTATTTACCTAGTTGTATTATACGGGAAGAGAGCTATGCTTGTAGTGACCCATCTTTGTACCTTTCAGCATCTAGCTTGTTCTTAAATTCTTGTATAGTTTTTGCACACACTATTGTCTCATCCAATTTGTTCCAGGCATCTACCACTCTGTGTGAGAAACTTCTTTTTCAGATCTCTTCTATACCTATCCCTTTTGAGTTTTTTTTTTTCATGTCCTCTTGTTTTTCTTTTATCCCATTTTATTCAACCTTCTCTCTTGAGGACTTCCACCCCTTTCATAATTTTGTAAATGGTCAGTAGATCTTCTCTTTCTCTTCTTTGTTCCAGGGTTGGTAGTTGCAGTTTGGACAATCTTTGTTTATATGTCAATTTAGATAGTGTTGGTACCATACTTGTTGTTGCTCTTTGGATTCTTTCCAATTTCTTTGTATTCTTTTTTTGTACTGGGTGTCCATAGGGTCGCAGCGTACTCCAATCTTGGTCTTATCCATATGACTAATATTTTCTTTACCATTTCTTCATCCCAGTGGTCAAAGGCCATTTTCATTGATCTTATTAAATTAAAGATTTCTCCAACTATTTTGTTTATATGCTTGTCTGGTGACATGTCATTGCTGATAATTACTCCTAGGTCCCTTTCCGAGCTAACTTTTTTACTTCCTTTGTACCAAACTTATATTGCCCTGATATTCTATTTTTACTTTTTCCAAAATCCATTATACTATATTTTTTGATGTTGAAGTTCACTTCTCAGTTTTGACTCCATTCCCAGACTTTATCTAGGTCTCTCTGTAGTGATACACATTCTTCCTCTGTACCTGCTTTCTTTAGTATTTTTTAATCATCTGCGAAGAAGTTCATATAACATTCCACACTTTCATCTATGTCATTTATATATATAGCAAACATGATCGGAGCCAATATAGAACCCTGTGGGACTCCACTTATCATTTCTTCCCAGGTCGAGTTTTTGACTCTTAAGTACCACCTTCATTTTTCTCCCATTCAATAAAGCTTCCATCCATTTCAATAACTTTCCTTGTAAACCACCTATTATTTTGATTTTTCTTAGTAGCTTTTTGTGTGGTACTTTATCAAATGCTTTTTGTAAACCTAGGAAAGCACAATGAGACCATCTGTCTCTTTCTTGCATTACTTCTATTAGCCTCAAGTAAAAGCAAACCAAGTTAGTGGCACATGATCTTCTGTGTCTAAAGCCACATTGTTTTGGATTCAGTATATTATTTTCTTCCAGATGTTTAACCCATCTACTTTTGATAAGTTTTTCACATATTTTTGCTATTATGGTTGTAAGGGAGACCGGTCTATAGTTTGTTGGGTGTGTGTATGTATATGTATTTACCTAGTTGTATCTTACAGGAAGGGGAGCTATGCTTATGTTGTCCCATCTCTGTATATCGCTGTATCTAATTTGCCCTTAAATTCGTGTATTGTTTTTGCACATACTATTGTTTTGTCTAGTGTGTTCCATACATCCACCACTCTATGGGGAAAGCTGTTCTTTTTCAGGTCTTTTCTATAACTGTCCTTTTTGAGCTTCCTTCCATGTCCTCTTGTGTTTCTCTTATTCCAATTTAGTAAGTCTTCTCTATTAAGGGCTTCTATATCTCTCATAATTCTGTGATGGTCAACAAGTCACCTCTTTCTCTTCTTTGTTCCATAGTCAGTAATTCTAGTTTTGACAATCTGTCTTTATATGACAGTTTTGATAGTGTTGGAGCCATCTTCGTAGTTGCTCTCTGGATTCTCTCAATTTTCCTTATATTCTTTTTAGTAATGGGTGACCTTAGTGTCACTGCATACTCCAATTTTGGCCTTATCAGTGTGACTAGTATTTTCTTTACCATCTATTCGTACAAGTTAGTATAGGCCACTTTTATTGATCTTAGCAAGTTGTAGGTTTCTCCAACAATTTTGTTTATGTTTATCAGGAGAAATATCCTTTGTGATGATTACTACCAGGTCTTTTTCAGATCCCACTCTCTTTACTTCCTTTGCACCAATTTTATGTTGTCCAGATATCCTTTTTTTACTTTTCCATTTTTTTTACACTACATTTCTTAATGATAAAGTCCACTTCCCACTTCTGACTCCATTCCCAAACTCTTTTCAGATCTCTCTGCAGTGGCTCACAATCCATTTCAGTACTCACTTTCTTTAACAGTTTTGTGTCATCTACAAGGAATGGTCATGTAACATTCCACACCCTCATCCATGCCATTCACATAATGGCAAATGTGTGTGTATGTGTGCATTTAAGGAAGGTAGATGATGCATAGAAATTTTCATAGCAAGACATTTGCAAGAAGTTTTTGGCTAGAGTAAGCTTGTCTTTTGAGCATCTATAGAATTGGAGAAGGCTTATGACAGGGTTAACTGAGAGGCATCATGACATCTGTTGCGGATGTTTGGGATAGTGAGAGAAATCTACTGAGGGCAGTCAATTTTTTTTTTTACATGAGTAGAGCTTGTGTGAAAGTAGGAAATGGAGAGAGTGAATAGTTATGGTAAAGTTGGGACTGTGCTAGGATTGTGTATTATTACCTTGGTTGATGTGTTTGTCATACTTTCTATCTCCTTAAATATATTGTGTTAAGAACTTGTAGGACTGCATCTTGAGTTGTCCATTTTTATTTTCCTAAGTTTTATGGCATAATCTACAAATATATTTCTCTAGTTGTCTGTTACCCCAGAAAATGTGTATTTAAATCTAGTTAGTTATTCTATTTGTATACCAAGGACTTTTTCCCCCTTATAAGGGAGGTAGCTTAGTCAGGGCACACACCCACTCCCATCCACCACCCTTATTTCTCTCTTTAACTCTTAGCTCCTCATGGATGAAGGGTCATGCCTGTCTCGTGCACACTGTCTGGGTCAGAAGCAATGCAGCAGGACACAGCACATCCACAGCAGGGCTGCTTCACTTACACGGCAAACCCCACTTCCCATCCTCTCCTGTGGAAAATAGAGAAAACAGGAAGAAATAATTATTGTTTCTGTCCTTTGTGACACTGTCATGCAAGGGATGGAATCATATAGGTGGTAAAGGATAACTGGGCAGTAGAAATGAAGAATACAAGAAGTTAAAAGAGATCAGAATTGATTGTGGATTATAGGTTACAGGTCTGCAAGAGAGGCCAGGGGCAACGGATTGATTGATTTATTGATAATCATTCTCCATTAATTGAAAAAAAAAAAAAAAAAAAAAATTGTGTGACTCTGGTCCATAGAGATGTCTCTAAAGTCCCTAAATTATTGACTGCATGAAACTTATGCCTGGACTTGCTGTGTTAACAGTATTATGTACATGGACATATAGATTTAAAACATCACTATTAATTAGATGTTTTGATATTTGTTGTGGTATCATCTTTATGGTCATTTCCTTATATTTCAGATCCATGACATCCTGATGAGGGCAACTGAACAAAAAATGTGAAGTATTAGTATCTTAAAATGGTATCAAGATCATATCTTCCAATTTGCCCATAGAAAGACTGATTTGTATGGTATAGATCAGTCCTGGCAAAGAGCATTATTTTGATGGTAGCCAGTACTTGTTTGGGATCATAAAATCGTCATAACTTCAAATTGTTTCTTTTATCCAACATAACTTTGATTGAGCCAGCTTACCTTATATGGGGGTGGTAAGTAAACAAGTCATAGAACAAACCCAGTGCATATAAATTAAAACTCGTGTAATGCTCCTTCCATCTGACCACTCATAGATTGTGAATGAAGGGTGAACCCTGTTCCCAGCCACACTGCTTGGGTTTAGGGCAGTAAAATGAGGCACAGCATTTCCACAACAGGATCTGACAGTCTGAGCTGGTCTACTGCTACTGCTTCATCATATGATCATTCCCTTCCTGATGCTCACAATATAATTCATGGAGCAGAAACGATTCCTTTTGGGCAGAGTCATCCATTCACACTCCTGCCATTCATCCATGTCTTTTGTACTATCTCTTCCCTGCTTTACAGACATTACACATATATCATCAATCCCCTGTACCCCATCCATCTACCTATACAAACCCCTACACCCCCTTACCTCTGCAACAAGAATTCCCAGCTCAGCCCCTTACTCTCTATACATCTGAAGTACAAAAATCCCTATACAGCCCATCTCACCCTCCAGTCCACCACAAGACCAACCCATTCATTTGCCTTGTCTCTTCACCCACCCCAACACCTACAACTCATCCAACCCAAGAAAAAAATACCACTCTTCAGGAGAAGCCAGAGAAGACATAATGGAGTATATCAACTTCACCACGCCAGTAAACTCCTCACCCTAAAAACCCATCAAAACATTTCCCCTCCAAATAACAAACAACTGAAATAAATTTTCATCACCCATAATACCCATTGGAGCACTAGTGGGCTCAAAACTTAAGATTACACCTGGAATCTGTCCTACCCCAATACCAAATGCAGCAAGATGGGGGCGTTGCCTTTGTGTCCTCATACTCATTGCTTTGGTCTTGGCTGTTGAGATCTTCAGTCCCAGCCTTCCACATTCCTAGGAGAGGGGGTTAAGTGTCGTATGAGCCCTGCGAAGGAGACAACTGCCCCCAGTGACCACTAATGCAAGGTCATCCGCATAACAAAGGAGGCAAGCATTGTCCCCGAGATCAAGGAGAACCAGGTTCTCTATGAGCACGTTGAAAAGGGTATGGTATGAGGATAGGTGTCCCTGGAAGTGCACTCTTGCTACTCTCTCCTTGAGATAGTCTACAATCTAGGTCAGGAGTCTGCCTTGGATCCCCTTAGCAGACAGGGATGCAAGAATAGCAGAAGCCCCTGCTAACTCGAATGCTTTTTCCAGACCCAGAAACACCACAATTGCAGGCTGACTATGGACCAATCCAAGAAGAGTTGCTACGACTAATACCATTGTTATTGTACAGTAACATATGCATGTATTCTGTTTATGAGTTGTTAGGCTGGTAGTCTGCCCCATGTTGGGCAGCCAGTTAGGCTGGTTGAGGGCAAACTCTTGTGGAAATAGAGTTGGTTTTATATATTGATGAAATGTTGGGCGCCAGTGTGTGTGTGGGGGGGAGGGAACGAGACAGCAAGGGAGGTGACTACTATGTTTCAAGTCATGTTCCCGGGCAATCTGCTTGAGAGTGAGCACAGGAGGGCGGGGGGGAAAGCAAGAAGCAGCGGGCTATGCTCACGTATGCTTCTCAGAGGCTATTTGAATCTTCGGGCGTTGGTCCATCCTTTATATACACGGGCAGGTCATTACCCGTGCTCCTAATTAGCGTGCGGTCACGTGTGCTGCGTGGGAAGTCGGAGCCAAAACGTTCTGACGCCGCTGACTCACGAAGATAGAGGGTAGGCTTTCCTCAATGAATCCAGTGTTATGTTACGTGGCCGGTCGAGGTAGTCATCGCTGAGGCTGGTGAGCTGCACGTGTGTTTCTTGAAGAGGTCTTTGTTCCCACCCGTGGGCCTCAAGAAAGCTCTGGGTCGCGTCGTAGCTGGGTAGACGCGAGTGTGACCCATGGGACAGCTTGCGGATCAGTAAGGTCATAAGACGCCGAGAAGATGTGAGGCGAGGAAGTGAGGACTGGAGTGAGGACTACTAACACGCCCCCACGGAAGTCGAGGCTGGAAGTGAAGTCATGTGGAGCCTCGACAAGAAATCGTCATGAGAGTCGTCCTCACGACTGGGCCAGAACTTGAAGGCGGGGTTGGAGCTGACCCTCAGACTGCAGGAGTAGCAGCAGGTGGCGGTCCGTTTACCACAAAGATGACGTCGTACGGTGGCATTAGAGTTTGCTCAGGAGATCTCGTACCTTGAACGCGTCCTGGGATCACGTCGTACGGTGGCATTAGAGCGTGGTTACAAAATTTCCCTGAAAAGATAAACACTTGAGAATGGTCATGATTGCTGGGACGTTAGGCCACCCAGGGTGTCGTGGACTTGACAGTTGATGTTGCTAGTCATTAGACTTACCAAAGTCGAGGTACAGGACCTTGTGATCTCCGCTGAGCATGTGAGTGGGTCAAGGTGAGGACACTCACAACTCTAGTTCACAAAATTATCTAGTGGTGGTGTCGGTAGGCGAAGGAGTAGGTAATTGGCAGACCTGGCAGGCAGCGATGGCAGACGGCAGAGCAGGTAGGCGAACTGACAATCACGGTGGCAGGTGATCTAGCACACAATGGCGGCAGGCGATCTGGCAAACGATGGCGGTAGGCTATCTGGTAGACAACGGAAGATACCTGTGGTAACGAGTGTAGGGAATCGAACTGGCAGTCACGTTGGCAGGCGATCTGGCACACAATGGCGGCAGTCGATCTGACAGACAAATGACGGCAGATATCTGGTAGGCGAGAGTGTGGCAGTCGGACTGGCAGTCGGCAGACTTAGTAGGCGAACTGGCTGTCACGGTGGCAGGCAATCTGACAGACGATGGCGGCAGTCGATCTGGCAGACAAGTGACGGCAGATACCTGTGGTAGGCGAGAGTCAATCTGGCAGTCACAGTGGGAGGCGATCTGGCAGACAATGGCGGCAGTCGGTCTGGCAGAAAAATAACGGCAGATATATAGTAGGCGAGAGTAGGGGAAGTCAAATTGGCAGTCGGCAGACCTAGCAGGCAGCGACAGCAGTCGAGCAGGCAAATGGCAGTCTTGGTTAGTGGCGATATTAGGACTATGAAAGTGGGAGGGCCAGCTGAAAAAATAGGGGGGGGGGGCTTCCACCCCACCCCACCCCGGTTTTCAGCCCCCACCCCATCCCGGATCGCCACTGCGTGTGACGCCGTGACGCGGTCGGTACCTCAGTAGTATTTACCAAGGTGTGTGTGTGTCTATGTATATATATATATATATATGTGTGTGTGTGTGTGTGTGTGTGTGTGTGTGTGTGTGTGTGTGTGTATGAGTGTGTGTGTGTGTGTAATTTAAAAATAGGATATGAAAAAAACTGGGGGGGGGGCAACCAGCTGAAAAACTAGGGGGACCATGCCACCCCCCCCCCCGGCGAACTGGTAGGCAGCGGCGGCAGACGACCTGGCAAACACGTGGCGGCATACCTGTGGCAGACGAGAATGTAGGCAGTCGAGTCGGCAGACAGCAGTGGCAGGCGATCTGGCAGATGAAATAGAAGCTGGCAACAGTCGACCGGCAGACGATCTGGCAGATCAAATGGCGGCTGGCGATTCGCAGAGCAGGATCGGGGGGCTCCAAACATTGGGCAGCCAACTGTTAGGCTGATAGTCTCCCCCACGTTGGGTGCCAAAAGTTAGCCTGGTAGTCTGCCCCATGTTGGGCAGCCAATTAGTCTGGTTAAAGGCAAATTCTGGTTTTATTTATCAATGAAGTTTTGGGCGCCAGTGTGTGTGGGGAGGGGAGGGGCAAAACGGCGAGGGAGGTGACGATTGTATTTCAAGTTGTGTTCCCAGGCGATCTACTTGAGAGGGAGCACGGGGGGGGGGGGGGTTAGATTTTTTTGTAACAACATATGGAAATGTGATAGCATCAATTAGTTTCTTGGAGCGGCTTTCGGAGGCGAGGTAAACGGCCGTGCGTTTTCTGTGTTGATTCTATCCCGCTCTCCGAAGAGAGCATTTTCTTTATATACATCAACCGTGGCAAGGTTGCCGACAAGGGAAATACATAGTCGCTGTTTCCAGCGAGACTAGACATTGAAATGGTTTTAAGTTGATATACCAAACAATAGAGAATTATAATACATCGCTGTGTAACAGGTAGAAAAATAACCTTGTGTTTCCTGAAGGAGTCGTTGTTCCCACCCGTGGGCCTCAAGAAAACTCTGGGTCGCGTCGCAGCTGGGTAGACGTGTGCGTGTCCCATGTGACAGCTTTCGGATCAGTAAGGTCGTAAGACGCCGAGATGTGAGGCGAGGGAATGAGGTCCGGTGAGTGAGGACTACTCCTAATATTGGTAAAATGTGTTGTTACAAATATAGGAAAGTGAACGAGTAAGTAGAATGTAATGATGAGTCATAATTGGAAGAAATGAGGGTGTAAATCGGAGTTGAGGTGAAATAGGTGTGGTAGTACTAATTAGTAAGGATGGTTGGGAATGAGTATGCATGCACAAGTAATTTATTTTTGTGAAGATGAGAATGAGTGTTATAAATCTGGTGATTGTGTATACTCTATGTGTACAAGAGGAAGAAGAGAAACGACTTTGGATTGATAAGAGTGGAGTGACTTTTAAAATTGGATAGAAAAATTATAGTTTAAGCGAGGGGCTACGAACCTGGCACTATCGAACACCTTTGTTGATTATTTTGTCAGTACAGTTTCAGTTGTAAGATTGTGCACTTTCTGTAGGGTTGTTTGATAGCTGATACTCGAAATTAAAACTTCTCGTCAGCTATTAGCATACAATGTTTGATTTCACATATAAAATAGTCTTAAGGCCACATAAAATAATCAATTGGTGATTGTCCTTTCAATTATTCAAAACTGGACGGGCGGGAGGTTATTATTATTATTATATTTTTTGAAAATCTAGAGTTTATAATTTGATGACTCTCCTCAGCATTCACATAAAAATACCCTTGCAATAGAAAATTAAGGAGGAGCTGAATTTCCTAAGTTATTGTACATGGGACAAAAATCAAGGACGAACACCAAGGTTTAAAACATATTGTAATATTATTTCAAGATTACATGCGAATTACTAGTGATGTAATATAGATAAATTAGAAACTACATGAATTTCAAAGTTGCACTGAATCATGGAGCTCCAGCAAAGTCAGTTGCTGCAGTGAACCTTTAAGACCGTTATAAGATACCACAGATAAGATAAATTGCACCATTTAAGTTTACAACTTGAGACCTGTAATATTTTCCCTGAACACCTGTCAACAGTGTACGAGGAGAGCCAGAGAGCATGCATCATTGTTGTTTGTTAATTGTTGGCGGGGTGATTGCACTGATCATTTTCGATGTTGCGTTTAGAGCAGGATTTTGTCACACCAATTGATCAGGCGGGAAATACATATTAAGGCGGGCGGGAATAATCAATCGTGTGAATTATTTATTTCTTATCAGTTCCACATGTTACATATTAATATGCATGTTACTCAATTCTATTGACATACCAACTTCCCCAGGTGTTTTTCCTTGTTTCATATTCTTAGAGCAAACTCTAAGTCTTCTTTTGTAACTTCTGGCACACTAATGCCTACTGATGAATTTACTGACTCAACTACGGTCTTTGACAAGTAAAGCTCTCGATAAAATTCTTCTACTTTTTTTTTTTTTTACTATTTTTTCTCTGCATCTAATGATCTCTCCATTTCTTCTGAAAGACGCAGGGAAAGAAGTTCATTGAAAATCGGGTAAGTTGGACACCCAGTATTTATGTCGAGAAAGCGTTCCTGAGTCATGGTGCAATGCTATAGTGATTTTGCTTCATAAAAAAGGAGACCAGAAAGACCTTAGTAACTACTGACCAATTAGCTTGTTATCAAAAGTTTATAAAGTATTCTCCAAGATCCTTACAAATAGATTAAGTCAATTTTTAGATGAAAATCAACCAAGAGAACAGGCAGGCTTTCGAGGCATATATTCGACTCTAGATAATTTTCAGGCGATGAACCAACTAATCGAGAAAACGACGGAATACAATACACCTCTTTGTTTAGCTTTTGTAGATTATAAGAAGGCCTTTGACTCGGTAGAATAAATAGCAATACTAAACTCGCTACACAAGTAGGGTGCAAACAGGTAAGGGTGCTGGAAAATATGTGAAAAGTACCGCTGTAATTCGACTCAATAAATATACAGAAAATATGGAGATCGAGAAAGGAGTACGGCAAGGTGATACATTTACACACAAATTATTTACGGCTTGCTTGGAAGAGATTTTCAGAAGGTTGAGTTGGGAAGAGAAAGGTTTTAAGATTAATGGCGAATATTTGAACCCCCTAAGATTTGCGGATGACATTCTTATTTTAGAAAAAAAGCAGAAGATTTGCAGGGTATGCTAAGTGATCTGAACATCAAAAGTCTCAAAGTAGATTTAAAAATGGATAAGAGTAAAACCAAACTAATGTTCAACACAAAAGTTCAAAGTAAAGATATTATATAATCGATGGTGAGTCTTGAAGAAGTTGAAGAATATAATTATTCAGGCTAGATGGTGAAAGTGACAAAAGATCACGATAACGAAACAAACAGTCATTTTACAATTGATAAGCATGAGAGGCTCTCTACCTCTATGTTTGAAACGCAAGATTTAAAATCAGTGTATACTGCCAGCAATATATAACTAGTCTACGGGTGTGAGACTTGGAAACTGATGAAGGCGATGGAGACAAAGCTAAAGAGTGCGCAGAGGAGAATGAAGAGATCAGTGGTGGGAATAACGATGGGAGATCGAAAGAGAGCAAATTGGGTTTGAGAGCAGACTAGAGTGAAAGATATTGTGGAGGCGATAAAAGAGAGGAAGTGGAATTGGGCAGGTAAGTTAGTGCGAACGACTAATGAGCGATGGAGAAAGTGAGTTACTGAGTAGACGCTGCGAGATGGTGAGCTTGGAAGAGGGAGACGAGACAGAGAGTGGAGAGACGAGATAAAGAAGTTTGTAGGAGTGATGTGGCAGAGTTGGCACAGTCGTTTGAGTTATGGAATGCTATGAAAGAGGCCTTTGTTCAGCAGTAGGCTCAGAATGGCTGATTTATTTATTTTTACTAAGTAACCTGCGTATTTAGAGGATAGTACGTAAACGATGACGAATCAGTCACCTTTTGTGTGGCAATGAAAAGTGTGATTTTCAAAGAAAATACGAATCTTCGGTTAGTTATATACTCCTTTTTGATATACAATTAATCTTCTCTACAAATCTGGTACAAGATTTTTGATGATGAGAATAACTTATAAGAAATAAAGATAAGTGAAAAAAATACAGAAGCGTCAACAACCTTCCCCTTAGTGAAAATTACCTTAATTTGGGTTTTATTCATTCTTTTGTTCTGGGTGCTGCTCCTATCACCTTGCCATTCCATCGGCAATGAAAGTGATGGTGATACATACATATATATATATATATATATATATATATATATATATATATATATATATATATATATATATATATATATGTATATATATATGTATGTATGTATGTATACAAGAGCTTTTTCTCCCTTATAAGGGAAGTAGCCAAGTCGGAGGCACGTACTTATCCCACCCATTTCCCTCCCCCTCCATCCTTTCCACCTGTCCCATCTCCACATCTCATGGATGAATGGTCATCCCTGCATCCGCCAACTGCCCTGGGTCAAATGCAAATCCAGCAAGACACAGTACATCCACAGCAAGGCTGCTTCACTTAATCAGTGACCCACCCCCTCTCCGTTAGTGGGGGATCTAAGACCAGCCCTAAGGCCATTTCGTGCATTTTTGGGTTAAAAGCATGAAACTTGGCACACGTATAGAATAATTATGAGAAAACATTTTGGGATATAAAGACAAGCTGTCAAAGTGCCCTGGTAGCCACAGCAATAACCAATATCTTGCCATATGGTGGACGTCACAGAAATTACTTAAAATGGTCTTAAATATCTTATTCTTAAGTTAGGAATATGAAACTTGGCAGATTTCTAAAATGCTAATAAGAACTATCTCTTGATAATTATAAAATGTAATCAGAGCCCCCTATTGACCAAAATTAACGAAAAATAATTTGCCGCATCCTGTAAAGGGAACCGTGGTTGATAGATATATATATAGATATTTAAGTGTACAACACAAGTGATGTCTCTTTTGTTGTTTCTTTTTAAGTTCTACGATATTAGACTAAATATCATTGAAAACTGAGCATTGAATGTAGTCCATGTCGCATCAGGAGTAGCCATTGGTGGAAAATCCCAAGACCGGTTAGGGGGAAGTAGCAGAAGAACCAAAGTGGAGCTCAACTCACTCAACCGTTCCCACCACCAATCAATGAGCTGGAGTGCATAACTAGTGCAAATCTGTCAAAAGTTGTACACTTTATGTTGATACTGTTATGCATTTACTGTTGTGCACTGAATTACTCTAACGATGTCATTTCAATCAATTGATGAACCAATCCCCAGGACTTCTGGTCAAACAAAACCAGTTATTGTGGACTGGAAGAAGTATTTCCTGTGCCAAGCAGTGACAAGTGAGCCTGCTTCTTCTAAAAGGAAATATAAAGGTGCTGGGTACAAGTACATGACTGAAAATATCAAGAAGTTCCATGAAGTGAACCAGGTACCTTTCTCAGTAAAAGTTGAACAGATGAAGGTCATGGCATGGAAGAAGCCCTCTTATTACATAATGTTGTAGTGCATAAATCTGTCGAGCTAAGATTAACACCAGGATGCTTGAAAGAGCAGTGAAGCGCAAGTGTGAAACAGAAGATATGGCAAGTCCAGTCAAAACTAGGTGACATTTTGTATCAACTGACGACTTTGAGTCAGTATGCTGCTTCTGTGATGAGAGAGGTGGATCATCTGGCCAGCAAGCCAGCCCCACCGACAACATCCAGCTGGTAACATCCATTCAGCTCAGCGCGCAGAGATTTGCTGGCTGGCGAAGGCCGGCACCTACGGCTCAACTGGGTACTCAGTCACGTGGGACTCCGAGGGAACGAGTTGGCGGATGTAGCACCCAGAGGAGCTAGCACCATGCCCGCATTATCCTGCTACGTCCTCCCCAGCCTGCAGCAGAACAAGATGCAGGCTAAGCGGAGCACCTGGCACTCCGCCCATCACCACCACCGCACCATGGAAAGAACCTCGCGGCAGGCTGCATGGTACGCTGCCACCACAAATTACCAGCCGCTACAAAGTAGCCGTCCGCTACCTAGAGCCGACGAGGTTCGGTTGCACAGGCTCCGGCTCGGCTATGGCACGCTGGAGCAGCTGCGGCCCGAGTTCAGTGGTCAGGAGTGCGAACACTGCGGCCTCCAGGCCCGTCGACCGCTGATACACTACCTGGTTCACTGCCCCGCCACAGCTCAACTAAGACAGCAATCCGTCGAGGACCCACAGGATGAAGAAGCTTTGGGGGCTTACTTGGTCAGGCGGGCTCTCAACACACCCAACAAATTGCTCACCATCATGCGAGATGCTCCGCCTCCTTGCTGAAACATGGTAGCGAAATATCGAGGCGCGCGCGAGCGCGAGTGTGTGTGTAGATGAGATGGAAGGATGGGGTGAAAGGGGCTTTGAGCAAAAGTGGAATATATGTTGAGCAGGGAAAGGTGAAGGCTGGGTATAGGAATGAGTGGAGGATGGTTGTGTATGGATGATATTTTGATGCTGCCCAAAGGGATTTCTCCCCGTCTTCTCTATTTTCCACATGAAAGGACGGGGAGGAGGGGGTTCGCTGGTTAAATAAAGCGGACTTGCTGTGGATGTGCTGAGCCTTGCTGCATTGCTTCCGAGCCGGGCACTGGGCACGAGACAGAAATGACCCTTCATTCATGAGGAGGTAAAATGAGAGGGAAACAAGGGTGATGCATGGGACAGGAATGGGTGGAGTGCCTTTGACTTGGCTACCTCTCTGATAATGGGGAAAACCCTTGGGGTAATGTGGGGGTGAGTTGCACTATTAGTGGAAAAATAATGTTCAAAATTCAGTTTATGAGGTGAGAAAAAGTACAATGGGTGCAAGATCAACTTCAATTATCTAACCAAATATGGCATCCACCTCAAGCTTTCCCAGTTAGGGTACATTTTTTTTTTTTTTTTTTTTTATCGTCTCCTATATGGGAGCGACTCATAGTGGGTGCGGTGCGACATGTACAATGTAATTTGACTCCTCACATTGCATCTAAAACATAATTCAATTGAATTTTATAAAAAAAAAAAAAAAAACGGGGCCGACCCATACACCTGATCAGCCTGCCACAGCGAATTTTGACAAAAATCCTAAAATTTAATTAACAACCCTATGTACTAAAGAAAATACACTACCACATTTATAAATGTTCATAATAACTGACAATGTTTTAAAATGTACAACAACAACAACAACAACAACAACAAAAACACGGTAGAAATGTATCAAAATTACACGGATACAAAAAAAAAAAAAAAATAGTCACTGATAGGCTAGCTGTTGGTATAGAAGTGCAAGGATGTTGGATGGATGACCATTCTTTGCGAGAATCTTTTCAGATATCATAGGTTTACGTACAGCCCACTTTGTTCGAGCAAGGATATTTACGAACAGATAACATGCACATTGATAACACGAAAATCCGCTAGATAGGCTGCGTTTGGCGGCAGCCTTCACTTCACTTCACTTCTGTTACCAGGTAGGTCGGCTGTTAGGCAGGCCAGCGTTCTTCTTTTTCTAATATACGGTATATATATATATACATATATATATATATATATACATATATTTATATATACATATATGTATATATGTATATATGTATATATATATATATATATATATTACACATATATATACTGTAGATATATATATATATATATTATACATATATATATGTATATTATACATACATACATATATTTTTGCAGAAACCACCGGGAAATTGAAAAAACAGATACCGAACGTTTTCGTCTATTTAGACATTTTCAAAGGTACAAAAAAGCAATACAGAAAGAAACAATAAATACATAAGAAGACAAGGATAATTTAAAGAAGGATAAAGATTTACACATCACAAAGGCGGATAAAAGTAATTGCTTAGTCATCATGAACAAAAAGGATTACTTAGAAAAAATGGAAATATTACTAAGTGATGAAGAGACATATGTTAAATTGAGCAAGAACCCTCTAGAAAATGTTAATAGTGAATTTAATAAGAAGCTTAAAACAATTTTAAAAGGTAACGACGAACTGATAAAAAAAATGTGTTACTATATCTCCGTCACTTCCATACATGTATGGTCTAATCAAAACTCATAAAGTTAATAATCCAGTTAGGCCCATTACTTGTTCTATTGGGTCTTGCACATATAAGTTGTCAAAATGGTTAGTGTCTCTTCTTAGTCCTCTTGTTGGGACAATTTCCCACTCTCATATTAAAGATAATGTTGACTTAACCGAAAAGCTGCTTGGACATAATATCACATTTGATTTTAAGTTGGTTAGTTTCGATATTAAAAGTTTATTCACCCGAGTCCCGGTTTTAGATTTGTTAGGATTTCTAGAAAAAGAATTAAAGAAACATGACTTTACACTCCCTGCTCATACTATTATTAGTTTAATCAAATTATGTGTAATAGACTCTAAGTTTGAATTTAATGGAAACTTTTATACTCAAACATTTGGTATGGCCATGGGGAACTGTCTGTCTCCAATTCTTAGCAATTTGTATATGGAGTTTTTTGAAAGAGAGTTATTACCAAACATTCTTCCAATTAATGCAGTTTGGTACAGGTATGTTGACGACATATTATGCATTTGGCCTAATGATCAATATTTGGATACTTTTTTGTCAGATTTAAATAATTTGGTGCATTCCATTAAATTCACAGTAGAGGTTGAAGAAAATAATATGTTACCATTTTTAGATGTAAATATTTACCGATGTGAAAGATACTTTAAATTTGACGTTTACAGGAAGCCGACCAATGTCCTCTCGTACATTCATTTTTACTCGTATCACAGTCAAAAATCCAAGCTGTCAGTTTTTTCTTCAATGTTCCTGAGAGCTTATAGAATTTGTTCCCCTGAGTTCTTGGATCAAGAAATACAATTCATCTATGACATTGGAGAAAATTTAAAATATCCAAAACATCTTATTGATAAAACAAAAACCAAAGCTAGGAAATGTTTTCTTAATACGTCGCAGGTCAAACCATTTAATTATAGAAATATGCTAACAATTCCGTACCACGAAAATTTAATCCATCTTCCTAGCATTTTTGAAAAATTTGGTATCCAGATAGTATTCAAAAATAATAACAACATTAAGAGTCTGTTAGTTAAAAATTTCCCAAGAAGTAAAGAAGGATGTATTTATAATATACCATGTAAAAATTGTGATTTTATTTATATAGGCCAAACAGGCAAAGGCTTAGAAAAAAGAATAGGCCAACATAAATATAGTATTAGAACGGGGCAAGTGTCCAGTGGATTATTTGTCCACCAAAGGGATTATGGTCATAATATTGACTGGGGAAATTCTAAAATAATTACTTCTTGTAATAATATTATAGAAAGAAATATTATTGAATCTTGCTTTATAAAAAGAAATTTTGGAAATAACATGAACTTGAGTTTGGGTTTATTTAAATTGGACAATTTTATTATTGACAAAATTGTGTGTGATAAAATGTAACATGGGACCTCTCCGAGTATCCTTGTCTTCTTATGTATTTATTGTCTCTTTCTGTATTGCTTTTTTGTACCTTTGAAAATGTCTAAATAGACGAAAACGTTCGGTATCTGTTTTTTCAATTTCCCGGTGGTTTCTGCAAAAATATTTTATCACGTGTGTTTTGTGATTTCTTTGCATACATACATATATATATATATATATATACATATATATATATGTGTATATATATATATATATAATATATATATATATAATATACATATGGTTTGGATGATGAAGAACATAAACACAGGAGAAAGCACGGAATTCTAATCACGTTTCGTTCGTGTAGGAACTTCTTCAGAGAGTGTACAGAAAACTGATAGAAACTTAAGTACTAAACTCAGTTATCTTGTCGGATGCTTGGGAAAGGTTGCTTATATTTTTCTGGCGAATGCTAGAAATAAAATGCTGGTTTGTCTTACTATATTAGTAAATCCTCCTTGTTTGTTCGAAGAATTCTCTGTTGAAATGTATGTTGCTTCAACAATCCTTCTAGTGAATCTTTCATAACCTGCAGCACTTCGGGTCCTCCCGAATTTGGTAAAAGATCGAATTTTTCCGCATGAACTACTAAAAAGTTAGGTGTCTTATGTGTTTTAATGTAGTTTTTATGTTCATTTTTTTTTTTTTGTCCAATGCCCTTGCTGATTCACCATGAGGCGCGTTTACATCGGTGCGCCTAGTTGCCGTGCGGTTACAGATAACATGTATTGCCTCTCCGCATGCAATACGCACGTTCAAGCACGTTCACGCATGCCATAGTTGTTTCTGTTCACACCAAGAGTGAAGCAGTTGTCAACATGTCTGCTCTCGACCAAGCAGTTGCTGCTGCCGCAGATGGTGTTAGCCTTCCACAGACAAATAAAGGAACGATAATCCACAATAAAGTTAATATTTTTTTTTTCGTTTGACCATACTGGCAATAGAGTTAATACGTGTATATCAAATGGTGGTTGCCGTGCGGGTGGCAACTGTTCCGCAAAGATTTGAGGCATGCCTCTGCTTGCCTCTCCATGAAATAGGAGCATACCTCCTGTGCGCACGAAAAGTTTCACCAGTGTAAACGCGCCCATAGTATGCCATTGTGCAACCCAAGATCTAAGAATATAAGGTCTAACCACTTCCGACCGAATTTCGAGGGAGTTGGCGCAGCGAGCCCGTGAACGTCACTTGGCTGTTCAAAGTGGGGTTAGCGGGTCCTATAGCTGTCAGTTGAAGTTGGTCCGTCGTTCGAAAATGACGTCGCCTTCGCTCGCACCGCTCCACTCAATTATTTATATTCTGACAAATATTATATAAAATATATATATATATATATATATATATATATTTAGTTCCTGTCTATATGAATATATAATATATATGATATATAATATATAAAATATTATAGTTCCTGTCATCCTTGGCGTTTCACAGTTTTCTTCAATGTATCACAAAGAGAAAATGGACGCATCTAAATGACGTCAGAAGCTGCGCAGAACTACTCCAGCGATTAGACCTGTTTACTTAGACCTTGGTGCAACCATTGCATGGGATTTTATATACGACACTGTTTTCGGCGTTGGGTCTCTTTTCTGAAGTCTTTATCAAATCACCTATCCTCTTATTGGTTACTTTAGCTACGTTCATATCCGTTTTTATCAGATATCTGCCTATTGCTGGTGAATTTTATGAGCCTGGTACTGATACAAAATTGGCAATAATTTTATCATTTCTCTTTTTCTCCACGACTATAAATATTAATTCATTTTCTTTTTAATCTCCTCATTAATCCCTTTGGGTATCCAATTTTGTCAAAGGCTTTCATAATATGATAAAATTCTTTCTCTAAGGATTCTTCGCTGCAAATCTGTAATGCCCTGAGAAAAAAGCCTATCACTATACCATTCTTTTTCCTATCATCATGTGCGGAGAAGTAATGTACTAAATCGTCTTTATTTTTTTTTTCCTTTCTGTATACTGAGAATATAAGTTTTTCCTACTCGTCGTATCAGTGTATCAAGGAAGGGCAATTGTCCATTTTGTTCCTCCCCTACGGTAAACTGAATATCACTGCCGAACTGAATATCACTGCGTCAAGCATTCTCATTTTATTTACATAAGTGTTTTCATGGATGATAGCGATGACGTTGTTTACATATCTGAACCAGTGCGATCCCGCACCATTGGTTATAAAGCTTTCTTTTTCTAGTAACTCCATGTATAGAGAAACCATCACTGCACTTAAAAGGCTACCCATAGCAAGACCTCTGTGTTGTACGTACTCCTTACCATTAAGAATAAACGCATCAAAATTGACGCACAAATCTATCAACTCTATATAATCTTGTTTTATCACGGTAGGTCATCATCGTTCACATCTTTAATTGCTTTCTTTACTGCTTCCAACGCACCGTCAGTGGAAACATTTGTAAATAAAGCCTTAACATCATAGCTGACTAACTTTTTTCCCGTGAAATCTAAATCCTTGAGTCTTGTCAATAAATCGTTGGAATTTCTCAAGTGTCCATTACTGATATACTGATAAAGTTTAAGTTGCCGGATGTCCCGACATCAGTCTCAAAGACTCCTCAAAACGTCAGCCGAGGCAAGCCTCAACCCACTAACGAAGTTGCAAGCCACGGAAGTAACCTACCCAGTAAACAGCTTAAGTTCACTGGCCTGGGTGGGGATCGATCTGCGTGCTCCATGCAATCGAAGCCAATACGCTACTACTGCACTCACCTGAACTATCTTCCTAAACTTTACGGCAGACCAACTAATGAGGAGAGAAAAAAAAACAAAAACAAAAAAAAAACAATAACTATCTAAAGTCTTCGAGAGAAATGATAAAACTATTGCCGATATTGTATCAGTATCAGGCACAGAAATTTCACCAGTTATAGACAGATCTGGTAAAAATGATTATGAATGCAGCTAAAGTAACCAATAGGAGGATAGGTGATTTGATAAAGAATTCGGAAAAGTCAGCCAACGCTGAAAACAGTGTCGTGTATAAAATCCCATGCAATGGTTGCACAATGGCATACTATGGTGAATCAGCAAGGTGATTGGACAAAATAATTTATGAATATACTCGTAAATATGACATTAAAGCACATAGGACATCTAATTCTTTAGTAGTTCATGAGGAAAAATACGACCATTTACCAAACTGGGGAGGAGACGAAGTGCTGCATAAAGGTTATGATAGATTCTGTAGAAGGATTGTAGAAGCAGCATACATTTCAAGAAAGAATTCTTCGAACCATCGAAGAGGATTTATTGATTTAGTAAGACAAACCAGTATCTTAATTCTAGAACAAGCCAGAAAAATAATAGCGACCTTCCCAAGCATCTGATAAGATAACTAAGTTTGGTACTTAAGATTCTATCACAATTTTCTGTACTTTCTGAAGAAGTTCCTACACGAACGAAGCGTGATTAGAATCCCGTGCTTTCCCCTGTGTTTATGTTCGCCATCATCCAAATACTTTGTCTGAATTTTTTGCCCATATTACACACACACACACACACACACACACACACACACACACACACACACACACACACACACACACACACACACACACACACACACACACACACAAGATTTTTGGAGAAACTTATAATTTAATAAGAACAATCAAAGTTGCATTTACATACCTGGATGAAGAAATGGTGAAGAAAATCCTAATCACCCTGATAAGACCAAGATTGGAATATGCAGCAACGATATGGTCACCAAGTACAAAAAAATGTATAAAAAAAACTTGAAAGAATACAAAGAGCAATTACAAAACTGGAACCAACACTCTCAAAACTATCATATGAAGAGAGACTAGAAAAACTTGAACTACAGACACTAGAGCAAAGAAGAGAGAGAGGAGATTTGATAGCTATTTACAGAATCATGAAAGGCATAGAAATTACTGACAGAGAGAATCTGATAAAATGGGATGACAGAAATACAAGAGGACACGGAAAGAAAATAAAAAAAGACAGCTATAGAAGAGACTTGAAAAAGAACAGCTTTCCTCACAGAGTAATAAACAGTTGGAACAAGTTAGATGAGAAAGTGGTGTGTGCAAAAACAATACATGAATTTAAAAATAGTTTAGATAAAATGAGATATGAAGACGGGACCTCACGAGCATAGCTCCCCTTCCCGTAAAATACAACTAGGTAAATACACACACACACACACACACACACACACACACACACACACACACACACACACACACACACACACACACACACACACACACATATATATATATATATATATATGTATGTATATATATACATATATATATATATATATATATATATATATATATATATATGTATATATATATACATATATATATATATATATATATATATTATAGAAGAAAGTAAACGCTGGACTTGTCGGGATTCGTCTTCAGTGATATAGAGATAGCATAGGAAATCAATATAAAGGGGTATATGTGCCACCCTGGGAAAGGTCTTCCAAGCAACCGTTACTCTCCAGAAAGTAAATTCATCATCATGTAGGACGCCAGTTCACAAAATACCCACGTCATTAAAAATACAACGCACAAAGTTAAAAATACACACCTAAGTTACTTGCTCTTCCAGTCACACTGAAATACAAAAAGTTTACCTAAAATCTCAGTTGAAACTAACGTGAATAAAATAAAAATACATTGTTAATAGCAAATAAATCAACATAAACTACAGGAATACAATACCCAGAAACAGAACATCAGTTAAGTATAACTCCAGGAACTCAGCAAGACATAACATACCTTAGAATCAGTATAACAAACACAAAGATTACCTAAATACTCAGCCTCTCCTTGAGATAGGCTAGTTCTTTCTGAAAGTGAGGTTCCCTTCAATCCAGACCCCCAGGTACTGAAACTGGTGGACCCAGTCCAGCCTAAGGCCCTGGATGGTGAGGTGCTCCCCCTTACTCCAGAGTCCTAACGCCTTGGCTTTCGATTTGGTAGGGGAGATCTTTAACCCTAGCCTACAACATTCTGTCGCTACGGCACTTAAGCAGCGCTGGGCCCTGCTGAAGCACCGCCGCCTTCCAGTATTTATAAGCGCAAGGTCATCTGCATAAGAGATAACCTTATACCCATTGGGTAGAGTTAGTTCCAGAATGATGGAAATGAGCACATTGAACAGAGTGGGGCTGAGGACACCCCCCCCCCCTGTGGAGTGCCATTTTCCTGCATTCTGGCCTCTAATATGTGACCCTGAAATCTTACTTTCGCAGACCAGTGACTGAGATAGTCAGCAATCCAAGAAAGCAGCTTGCTTTTTACACCCTTGCGAGCAAGGGTGTCTAATATCACAAGTGGACTGGCCAGCTCGAACGCCTTTTCCAAATCCAAAAAGACCACGGTGGATGGTGTGCCACTGACAGCATTGAGGAGTGTTGTTATACTGTTTGCTGTGGCAGTTCCCTTGCAATAAGCATGTATATTCTCATGCATTGGGCCCGGTTTCCACAGCAGCCTGTTTAGCACCATCCTCTCCGCTGTCTTCCCCATGCAGCTTGTCAGGCTGATGGGGCGATAAGCACTAGGTTCCTTTGGCTTTGGATTTGGCGTTATGATTGCCGTCTTCCAGGCTGTTGGTAGCGTGCCAGTCCTCCAAGACGCGTTTATCACCCTTAGAAGTGCCTCATCACCCGCTGGCCCAAGGTTGGTCAGCATGGAATAGGTGACGAGGTCCCCTCCAGGTGCCGTGTCTGAGCTGGTTTTGTGTGTGACCCGTAGCTCCTGAAGCGTAAAGCTAATGTCAGTATCATCCGACCGACTCATCATGTCCTCAACACCAAGGCGCCTCACTCCTTGTAGGTCCTGCAGTGTGTCTTGAACACACTGCGGGAGTGAGGTGCTGCTGGAGCGAGAGGCAAACTCTTGCACCAGTCGCTGCGCCTCAGTATCAGGGGCATGATGAGTGCGTCGCGGTTGAGTCCTGCCAGTTGCTTTACGGAACTTGGACCATAGCTGTGCCAGGGAGGTGTGAGCGTTAAAGCCCTCACACCATTCAAGAAACTTTGCTCTTCTGGCATCTGCAGCCGTGACATGTGCGTCACGAACTGCAGCGCGCAAGTTGGCCAAATTGGTCTGAGTTCGGCGCCGTCGGAAAACACGCCTAAGCATGTTAACCCGATGGTTGGCCTCTCTCACCTCGGGGGTATAGTACCAACCGTTCATATGTTCCCTGGGGGACTGACGAGTTTTTGGGATGGCTCTGTTGGCAGCCACCTGAAGGGTTGCAGAAAAATCAGCCTCTAACGCTTCCTCGTCCTGTGGTGGAACGTAAGAAGCTGTCCATTCTACAACAGATCTCTCAAAGGCTGGCCAGTTTGCCCGAGCAGTCTTCCACCTGGGAACAGGTAATGCAGTCGGTATGGGTGATGCATCCTGTATGTGCACAGAGACACCGAAATAATCACTAGTGACACTAGGATGCACCTCCCAGGTTACTCTAGGGAGGAGAGCGGCCGTCGCCAAGGTCAGATCAAGTCGTCCACCTTGTGCGTCGGATTACCATCATTCAACAACGCAATGTCAGGGCATTCATCTAACATGTAATTTAAGTGGCGCCCAGCCACATTGGGCCTTTGGGGCAACATCAACATAGTATGGTGGGTGCTGAAGTCCCCTCCTGTGATGAGGAGCTTGTCCGCAGCAAGAGCACACACTTCTCCAAGGTCCAGTACCGCACTATGGCCCCTGTATATGTTATAGATGGTGTACGTTTCGTGGGCCCGATAGAGTCGAACCGCAAGAACTTTTACACCATCTCCACATGATACAGGGTCAATGATTTCACTACAGGGGATAGATAATTTGACTAAGATCATGCGCCCCCTAGTGGTGGGTATGCGAGGGAGGGTGAAGATGCGATATTCCGGAAATCGCACCTCATCACACACCAATGTCTCTTGGAAAAGTATGATATCGTAATCATACGAGCTTTTACTGCGGAATCCGTTTATGTTCCACTGTAGCAACCTTAAGTGATTATTGAACTGGGCGATTCTCTTCATTGTCGAGTTCTATTACGTCCTCATCTTGTCCTCCCCGGTCAGAAGACAAGATGGGTTGCGACTTTTGAACAGTGGAAGCATTTTCCTCCTCATCAGAAGAGGAGTCTCCAAGCCGAAGAGCACATTGACGTTGGGGGCTTAGCAGCAGGCACTTTCCTCGTCTTCGATGATGTTGTGGGTGTCGCTTTGCCAATGGTAAAAGTGGGTGTGGCTGGCTTAGGGGAAGTGGAAGGGGAGGAGGAGGAGGCAGAGGCGGGGGAGGAGACAGAGGCGGGGGAGGAGGAGGAGGAGGGTGATGTGGGAGATGAGGAGGTAGAGGGGAGGGAGTCCTCTCCTTTCACCTAGGGTTTTTGGAAGGGTTTCTCTTCTCTTTTATGAGGTCGAGCACATTCGTGACAGCCTTATTCACCATGTCTAGTGTCTTCTCTGCATCACTTGCCCCTAGGGTACTTGCGATCCCAGCGACGACACCAGTCACAATCAGACTGATATCATCTTACCGCAGGGGGATGACATCAGACGGATATTGAAGTGGAGGGGGGCCGCCGTTCCTGTGCTCGTGGGATTGGTGCTGGGGGCGTGGGCATGGGCTTGGATGTGGGCGTGGGTTTGAGCGTAGGTTTGGGCGTGGGGACTTTTTTGGGAGCTGGCTGTGTTCGAGTGCGTGTGTTGGAGCTATGTTGAGTGCAGGAAAGTGCTCCTGATTGTTCAGATCAGGATCACTAGGTGCTGGTGGCTGTGGTGCGGTGGGAGAGTGCTTCCTGCTACTCCACACAAATGTACCGGGGGGGGGGGGCAGGTATGAAGTCCTGTTACTTCCCTGTTCTCTCCTTACAGACAATGGCCTGGGCTTTACGCACTGAACAAGAGGTATTCCAGGAGTGGTACTTCTTGCCACAATTGGAGGACTTGGCAACAGTCTCAGTGCCAGCCTTAAACTTGTTAAGACAAGTCTCAGTGGCATATGAGATGCTACAAATGCCGCATTTGTGTTGCTTAGCAGCGCACCGCGCCTGGTGATGACCATAGCGTTGACATTTGAAGCAACGGAGAGGATCAGCGATGTACGTTAGTACATCATACCTGCCATAAATGTACTGGGGTGGCTAATGAGTGCGCAATTTAAAGACTTAAAGTTTATATTTGGATACACACACAAAATGACACAATCACAAATGCGTGCACCCTCAGCAAGGCCGTCTTCGATACTGACGCCACGCTCCAATTCGCGCCAAAACAAAGGCGCGCATCGCATCTGCGATATATAACACAACCAAATCTTATACCTAATATAAATACATAATAACATAATATGAATAATACAATAAATAACAAAACAACAAAATACAATTCTACACCACACCAACACATACATCCCCAGGTCAATCTTATTAAAGGGTTCACCTTTAATGGTGATCAAGACCTGGCGTGTGGGCGTCTTATCCCAGCGGCGCATTTTCGTGGCTCCAATTACCTGACTGTGGTCTTCAATGGCTTCAGTCATGCAGGAGGCCGGGTAATCGTGTACCACAAGTATGTGCCGCTTGTCCTCGGGATTAAGTCACTCTAGGGTCAGAGGCTTGCCATCTAACGATGTGATTGCCTCTAGCTCCTCAGCGAGTTGATAGCTGTTTGGTAACAAAAGCAAGTTACCATCGCCAAGGGGTCGGAGGGATACAAGCTTGCCATGGAGGGGGCCTTTCTCCAAAGCTCTCACCACCTCAAACGCTGTGTCGTATCCTGCCGAGGGTACGATCTTGAAAGTGAGGAGCTTGCCACCCTTGCTACAAGGAGGGGCTATCACCACAGCAGCTTCATCGTCTGGCGGAGGCTCAGATCCTGGAGCGCAGCGCCGTCGTTTCGGCACGCCAGTCAAGTTATCAGTAGCCCCGAGATTCCACAAGAAGGGGGGATTAACTCGAGTAGCAGTACTTTCATATAATCAATAGGGTTTGGCACGTCAAACAGAGCTAGAGTCTGGGGTGAATGACGGCACAAAAGGCGTATATTCAGTGGTGAGGCGATCCAGCGTGGTGTTCTTGTCCATAAAATCTTAATCTATCTTTTCTCTGATAGCGTCATAGCAATGTGGTTCTGTTTTTAGGATCCGCGGATCACTATTGTACTCAGTCTACCTATCTTGTTCTACCTTTTTGAAACATATTGATATTGGTACCAGGACTGATTCAAATATTATTTTCTTTGCCTCAACCGTAATCCATTTATCCTTTAAGATAGGGTAAAGGGTACATGTTCCTAACTCCACTTTTGTACTTTTATATTCTTTTAGTTGTCTTCACCCGCGTGAACAGATTCGAATGAAACGTAAACAGACTTTATGGTGTGGTCGAGGGACAACTAACACGTCGTTGGATTAGATAAGGTGAGTTGATGTTTCTCATTTACACTTTGATTAGGGTTCCTTGGTGTAATTCAGGAGTATCCATACATGTGAGTTTGTTTTGACATCTTATTTGTTCATTATTTTTCTTACTGAGGTATTTTTTTTAGAAGTGCACACCTACGCGGTATAGGGATCTCACTAAACGCCGACCAAAGCCGACCAATGATGTTTTTTTTTATCAAATGCATAATTTATATATAAAAATAGCATATGGTTGCATTATTTGACCTATTTTCTTTAAAATGTGTGATTTCCATGTAAAATCATCAAAGAGAAGTTACATTTTTATCCTCTGTAAAATTACCAACGCCGACCAAACCCAAACAGTGACGGCTTTTATTCAAATGACAAAAACGTATTCTCTGATGATTTTACATGGAAGTCACACATTTGAAAGAAAATAGGTCAAATAATGCAACCATATGCAATTTTTTATATATAAATTATGCATTTGGGCAAAAACCGTCATTATGTGGTTTTGGTCGTCTTTGGTCGGCGGTTGGTAATTTTGCAGAGGTTAAAAACGTAACTTCTCTGATGATTTTACATGGAAATCACACAATTTAAAGAAAATAGGTCAAATAATGCAACCATATGCTAATTTTTTATTTTATTTATACATTTGAGCAAAAACCGTCATTGTTTGGGTTTGGTCGGCATTGGTTGCCGGTAGGTAATTTTGCAGAGGATAAAAACATAACTTCTCTTTGATCATTTTACATGGAAATCACACATTTTAAAGAAAATAGGTCAAATAATGCAACCATATGCTATTTTATATATATAAATTATGCATTTGAGCAAAAACCGTCATTGTGTGGCTTTGGTCGGCGTTTAGTGAGACCGCGGTATAGCATTAGATTAGAAAATGTAATTGTATTACTCGATTTATTAGTGCTCCCCACCCAAAAACCCCGATTTCCCACAGGTCCCCCCCCCCCAGATCGTTGGGGAGATGTAGGCATAAGTGCATAATTTCATTAATTAATTACTGGAAAAGTACGCATTTGCGACGGAAATGATGTACACCATTGTTCATATCATTAACATTTCTCACCAGAAACACATAAGCCACATATTAAAATCGTTGGTTGGGTGAAACTATAAATTGTCCGTAAATTAAAATACATTGTAATAGATATTTTTCTTGGTGGCTGTTTCTATTATTGGTTTCTGCAAATAATTACATATTACGTTAATGTGTTATAATTTAAAGATTATTATTTAATTTTCTATTACTCTATATTGCGGATTTGAAAGAATCTGGTGTGTTAACTGTTATCAGTAATACCCCATCCCCCCCAAAATTGGGAGACCACGTAGGGAAGTAGTGGTTATGGGGGGGGGGATTAGAGAGGGAAAAGAGGAAAACATGATTTCTGATAGAAACAAACAACAAAATAATTAAAATCAATAAAACAAATTTTGCTCAACTCTGACTAGACCGTACCTAACCTAAATAGATCCAATCTTACTTAATCTAATTGATATAAAGTAACCTGAACTTATCCAATTTAACTCATAGTAAGCATAAACTGACCTAATCTAACCTATCCTAGTTAACATGCTATTATCCAAATGGAGGGGGGGAGTCAATGCCTCTGCCTCCCCCCCCCCCACACACACACATACACACACACACACCAAACCTTAGTGGGAGGCATATTACCTAATAAAGAAATGAGACCTGCTATGCTTGATATGTGGCTTACCTGGTTCTCTTACCTGGTGGGCTTCTCATCCACATCCTGTTTTTGATGTAGGCAAGGAAGCCGCACTCTGCTGATACGCCAGCCCATAATTCTACACATGACCTTTATATATTAATTGCAACTGGCTGGATAGTGTATCATAAGCAGCAACATTGCATGGAGCTGTGTCAAGGTGTCGATTGGTACTGCCTTATGCAATATAATCAAATAATATATCACCGAGATAAGCTGCAAGACCTCGTTTAAACACATCAATATCACTGCAGTTAACAAGTTCTGCTGGCAATTCATTCCACAGATTCACACATCTAATACTAAAATACCTTCTCCGTACTTCTACTTGTGTTCTGGTGTGACCAATTTTGAAGTTATGGCCCCTTGTGCTACTCAACAAGGGTCGAGGGAACAAGTCATCATGAGAAATCGCTAGTTTCCCATGGAAAATATGCCAACATTTAATTATATCATGCCTAAGTAATCTCCCTTTAATTGAATATAAGTTAAGAGTCCTAAGTCGCTGCGAGTAATCCAAATCCTCCAATCCATGTATCTTCCTTGTCCATCTCCTTTGTACAGACTCCAACTGTCTAACATCTCCTACATAACCCAAGTTCCAAACTGAGGATGCATATTCAAGCAAAGGACGCACATGTGTGGTGAAAAGGGGAAGCATAAAAGAGTCTTGCCGATTAACTATTGATCGGAGAATACTGGTTGATACTCCACTTGCTTTATGTACAATATTAGAAATATGTTGGTGAAATTTAAGTTTGTTATCAATACACACACCCAAGTCCGTAACTGATTCCTGAAATGGAATAGATACGTTATTGACATGATAATGAACATCTACCAAACCTGCCCAAAAAGCATTGCTTCTGGTAAACCTTATGGCAACACACTTTGCTGGATTGAGTGCAAGTCCCCAAGATTCAGATACCTGGTAGAGAGAATCAATGTCCACCTGACATCTTCTCACCGCAGTCAAGGCATCTTCTTTTGAACATACCTCAATACTAACATACAGCTTCAAATCATCGGCAAATATCTTAGTAGGAGACCTGGTATTTGATGTAATGAAGTTAATGTACAGCAAGAAGAGTAAAGGCCCCAAAACTGATCCCTGAGGGACTCCACTGGTTACCTGCTTAGGGGAACTCTTAGCATGTGCCACAACAACATTCATCACCCGTTCTGTAAGAAAATCTTTAATCCAGAAAAGAACTTTGCCTGTAATCCCTAGGTTTATCAATTTGTCCAACAAAATGTCATGATTAACAACATCAAAGGCCTTGGAATAGTCAAATAAAATCAAGTCAACTGTTTTTCCACGATCAAGTGCCAGAGTAATTTCATCATACGTGATCAGTAACTGGTGAGAAATGTTGTGATATGAACGATGGTGTACATCATATCTGTCGCAAATGCGTACTTTTGAAGTAATTAAATATTGAAATTATGCACTTATGCCTACATCTCCTGAACGATCGGGGGGGACGTGTGGAAAGTCGGGGTTTTTGAGTGGGGAAGACTAATAAATGGAGTAATGTGCATTGCAAAACTGGTATAAAATGGACAAAAACACTTTAAAAATATAAAAAAAAAATCACATTCTACGGCTGGAGTCCAGTGGTAGCCATCTTTTTTTTTTACCAACGATTCGAAAAAGGTCTCGCTAGATCTGTTACACTTAGCGAAGTCCACTCCAGCCGCGTAAAACTTCCTAACCGTAAACTAACGTTACCTCCGATAAGTTAAGTTAGGTTAGGTTAGTTTACGGTTACCAAGTCTTGCATGAGTGTCTTCCCTAAATGTAGCGCTTCTACTCATAAATACTTACAATCGTTAGTAAACAAACATGGCGCTGCTCGTGGTACCCGCCGATATGGGATATTTTTTTTTTTCTTTTTTTTTTGTGTTTCTTTAGTCTTCTTCATTTTACACCTGTTTGGCAATGCGCATTACTCCATTTATTAATCTTCCCCACCCAAAAACCCCGATTTCCCACACGTCCCCCGCATCATTCGGGAGATTTAGTCATAAGTGCATAACTTCAATATCTAATTACTTCAAAAGTACGCATTTGCGATGGAAATTATGTACACCATCGTTCATATCACAACATATCTCACCAGAAACACATAAGCCACATATCAAATTCTATGGTTGTGTGAAGCTATAAATTGACCGAAATGGCTTTCTAGGAGCGTAGCTTGCATAAGTAGTTGTCCTGAAAAGGTAGTCCTGCTGATCTACTTGATTAAAAATATTTTAAGAACTTCAGTGATATGTGAATTTTTTTTTATCATGCAGCTTAGGAACTGTCAAGGTAGGATCATGGAACGCTGGCATGGAAGAGTTGCCTTGGTAACAGGTGCAAGTGCTGGCATTGGTGCTTCTATATGCAAATCACTTGTGGCTGCGGGTATGAAGGTAGTTGGAGCAGCTAGGAATGTAGATCGTATCCAAGTAAGTTATTGTGATTAACTTTATTTGTTTTTATATATTTATTTTTTATTGTTAATTTTTTAAAGTGGTTTCTAATGAATATGCACAGAATTGAAACATGTGGTTGAAGAAAGGTGATATATTTGATATATTATTGGTTATGCCCATAGAATGATGAAGTTTGTGAAATTAATCTGTTCTGAGTTACTTTAGGCTTTCACGTTCCTTTACCTTCATATGTACCTGCCTCCTTGTGTAAAAAAATACATTGAAAAATAGCAACAAAAACATATGCTTGTGTTTTTTATAACAATTTAATATTACTCTAGACCATGGCACAGGAGTTAGCAAAAGAACCTGGAACTTTGGTTCCTGTCAAGTGTGACCTGACTAAGGATGATGAAATTCTGTCCATGTTTGAGAAGATCAAGAATGATTTTGGAGGAGTAGATGTTTGTATTAATAATGCTGGGATGTCCTTCAATCACTCTTTATTAGGTTAGTAATAGTCGTTTCTTGTAGATAATTAATAGTATCTTCTCACAATTTAGGAATTTCTTTGCATTATAATTTTATCAACCATCTTTTGCAAGGAAACATTGTAACTATAGATTGACATTTTCCAGTAAGAATAATTTGTTTGTTTAGAGTAATAATAACTCATAAAGTGGTATCAGTGATGGGTACCTGTATGTGATCTTTCAAGATTTGCAGAAAAGCTGCCCATTTTCATAACCCATTCTCCTCCTCCCATCCATAAGGAGGTGTAGCCCTGAGTGGCTGACACTTGGTCTCTGGACTGGACCCAAGATCTGTCACTAACAACTTGAACTGTATTTCTTATAACTTTTCACACATAGAAAGCTGACATCTGGTGACAGCTCCCCATACTCTACCATTTTCAGCAGATGACATAGAAATAGTCTTAAACTAATACAACACAGAAAACAGTGTAAGTTTCTCTTCAGAGAAATCTTTGCCAAGGCCCAAGGCCAGCCACTGTTGTGTTGCAATTTTTCTAACTAGTGAAAATTAAGGCAACAATTAATGAATCAACTTATCCATAGAATATATATTTTTTTCATTTAGCATATGACCTAAATGTTATACTTACATATGTCACCAGGACTAACCTAAAAGAATTTGTGCCAACAGAGGGGACTCCCAAGGAATGGCGAGAAATGCTAGATTTGAATGTGGTGGCATTGTGCTTGTGCACAAAGGAGGCTGTGGCATCTATGAGGGAACGTGGTGTAGACGATGGACACATATTTCATATAAACAGGTTAGTTCTGAACTGATCTTCATTATGATTAATGGGTTTAACTTTGAAGAGAGGTTAATGCAATAATGCTATACATAGCACTTACATTGTTTAAGTTTTTCCTTAGTGTTTTTGGGATGAAGTGTTTGAGAAATATGAATGTTGCAAGAATGAATAAAATAAAAAAAATGTGGAGGCAAGGAAGAAAATGGTGATGGAAAGAAAGCTGTTTGGGTAGAATAGAAAGTGCTAAGGTTGTTATGCTTTGAAGAAAGAATGAATAAAAAAAGATGCTGTGTTTTGCTGAATTGGTGTTGATGCTGGACAATGGGTAGGGATCATGTATGGACCTTTAACCATAAGGAACTAAGGTAACAGGAGAAATAAATGGGTACGAGATTGGTGAAGGGTAGGTGCATCCTTCGACTGGCCAACACCCTTATAAGGAGAAGAGGCCTTTTGATGTGTGTGTGTGTATGTATATATATATATATGTATATATATATATATATATGTATTAGCCAACATAAGTTTGGACGTGATGATACTGACATCAGTACTTGTGCCACAAATTGGAAATCCCTCACCCTCAATATCCCGAGCAAGCTAAATATTTTTTTGAATGCCTGGCAGCAAGACTAAGGTTGGCTGCCACCAGGGTATGCAGTGTTTCCAGGCTTGGTGCTGTTTGAGATTCAACAGGGAAAGGATTATGTTTGTGGAGCTCTGCTCTTTGCCTTTGATTTTGCGTAAATTCTCAGTGGTTTGGCGTCTGTGTTGCCAACTATGGGTAGTGGACGTGAAATCAAACGTGACAAGATTGCTCCTAGAGTGACCCTGTTTAAGGCAGGGCATTCTGTGAAGGAAATCTCTGAAAATACAGGAGTTACAGTGTGTTTAGTGCAATGCTGGTTATTATGATTCAAGGATGGTTGGGGGGCATCACTACTGATCCCATGTCAGCACTTTGGCAGACCCAGGACACTCACACCACTCACTTTAAATGTTATTAAACATGAGATAGACAAATCTCCTCATAAATTTGCTAAACAAATTCAGTAGGAAAACCCAAGGTTACTAGGTGGTGTATCTCTTCATACAGTGCAATGCTGCTCCCCCACCCACCCTTGAAACATAACAACCAGCATTGCACTGAATGCACTGTAACTTCTGTATTTTCAGAGATTTCCTTCACAGAATGCCCTGCCTTAAATAGCGTCACTATAGCAGCAATCTTGTCATGTTCAATTTCACATCTACTACCCATAGCTGGCAACACAGACGCCAAACCACTGAGAATTTACATAAAATCGAAGACAAAGCATGGAACTCCAGAAAATTAATCCTCCCCCTGTGGAATCTCAAACAGCACCGAGCCTAGAAACACTGCATGCCCTGGTGGCAGCCATGCATATGAAAAAATATCTGGCTCACTCAGGATATTGAGGGCGAGGAACTTCCAATTTGTGGCAAAAATATCGACTTCCGTATTATCGCATCCAAATGTATGGCGGCTACGAGATATATATATATATATATATATATATATATATATATATATATATATATATATATATATATTTATTTACCTAGTTGTATTATACGGGAAGGGAGCTATGCTTGTTGTGACCCGTCTTTGTATCTCTCAGCATCAAGTTTTTTCTTAAAATCTTGAATAGTGTTTGCACACACTTTGTCTTATTTGTTCCAGGTATCTATCAATCTGTGTGGGAAGCTTTTTTTTCAGATCTCTTCTGTAATTATCTTTTTTGAGTTTCTTTTCATGTCCTCTTGTTTTTCCATTGTCCCATTTCAATAAATCATTCTTATCTATGATTTCCATTCCTTTCATAATTCTATAGCTAGTAGGTCTCCTCTTTCCCTTCTTTGTTCCAGAGTTGGTAATTCTAATTTGGATAGTCTTTGTTCATATGTCATTTTGGAATCAGTTGGTGCCAGTTTGCTCTTTGTATTCTTTCTAATTTTTTATATATTTTTTGGTACTGAGTGTCCATAGTGTTGCAGCATACTCGAGTTTTGGTCTTATTAGTGTAGTTAAATTTTTTTTCATCATTTCCTCATCCAAATAAACAAATGCCACTTTTATTGACCTCAGTAAATTGTAGGTTTTTCTGACTATTTTATTAATATTTTTGTCATTTTGGAATCAGTTGGTGCCAGTTTGCTCTTTGTATTCTTTCTAATTTTTTATATATTTTTTGGTACTGAGTGTCCATAGTGTTGCAGCATACTCGAGTTTTGGTCTTATTAGTGTAGTTAAATTTTTTTTCATAATTTCCTCATCCAAATAAACAAATGCCACTTTTATTGACCTCAGTAAATTGTAGGTTTTTCTGACTATTTTATTAATATTTTTGTCTGGTGTCATGTTTAGGACAGGTAGGGGTTGTGCAGATCAGATTTTTGTGGTAAGACAAATATGTGAGAAAGCTATAAGAAAAGGCAAGGATGTATTTTGTGCTTTTATGAATCTGGAAAAGGCTTATGACAAGGTAGACAGGAAGGCACTGTGGGAGGTTTTGTAGATATATGGGATAGGAGGAAAGCTTTTGAGAGCAGTCAAGAGTTATTATGAGAGTAGTAGAGCTTGTGTTAGGGTTACAAATGGAGAGAGTGAGTGGTTTGAGGTAAAGGTGGAACTTAGCCTGGGATGTGTTATGTTGCCCTGGCTGTTCAATTTATACATGGATGGGGTGGTGCGAGAGGTGAATGCAAGGATAATGAGTGGGTTTGGAGATGGTTAAAGAAAATGGAGAAAAGTGGGAGATAAGACAGTTCTTGTTTGCTGATGACACTGCACTTGTAGCAGGATCAGAGGAGGGATTGAGGAAGTTAGTGACAGGGTTTGGGAAAGTTAGGTGATGAGATGTACAAGGGGAGAAAGTGGCAGCAGACTGGTAGTGAATATTAAAGGAGAGAGACTTGAGGAAGCGGATAGTTTTAGATACTTAGGTGCTAATGTGGCAGGAAAAGGAAAAGTAGGGGTGGAGGTAGCATGAAGATAGAGAGAAGCAAGTAAATACCTTAGTGGATTAAAAAGTGTAATGATAAATAGACATTTGGGAATGGATGGTAAGAGGAGATTGTATGAAGGAGTGATTGTGCCGACAGCACTGTATGGGGAAGAACCATGGAACATAAGAGGAAGAGAGAAGGAGTTTGAATGTGTTTGAGATGAAATGCCTGAGAAGTATGATAGGGTTTACTAGGCTGGATAGAGTGAGAAATGAGGAGGTGATGAGGAGAACAGGGATGGGAAGGGAGTTGGAAGATTGGGTGGATGAAAGAGTTTTGGATGGTTTGGACACATGGAAAGAATGAGTGAAGAAAGATTAGTAAAAGAGGTGTGGAGGGAGTGAACATGAGGGGGTGACCTAGGATGAGATGGATGGATGGGGTAAAAGGGGCACTGGGAAAAAGGGGAATGTCTGTTGAAGAAGGATGGGAGAAGACAGAAGATAGGGGTGAATGTAGAAGGGCTGTGTATGGATGATGCTGTGCTGCATGAGGGGGAGTGGGTGGTGGATGGGGGGTGAGGGAGTATGTGTGAGAAATAATTTGATGCAGCCTGAAGGGATTTCTCCCTGTCTTTTCCTTTTCTGCATGAGGGGATGGCCTTGGTGTGGATGTGCTGTGTCTTGTGACACTGCCTCTGACACCGGGCAATGCGTGAGATGCAGGGATAACCTGTCATCCAGGAGGTGCCAAGATAAGAGGGAGGGAAGAGGGTAGAGGGGAGTGGAGTGTTTAGGGGATGGAATGGATGGGAGTGGTTTCCATGCCTTTGTTTTTTGGCTACCTCCCTTATAAGGGGGGAAAAGCATTTGGTATATGTAATACTCTCATCTTTCTACAAGTACCATTCAGAAAGTCCTCCAGCCAGTTTAGCAGGTTGCCTTGTATCCCTCCTATATTTTTAATTTTTTTTTTAATAATTCTTTGTGTGGTACTTTGTTGAAAGCTTTGTGTAAGTCCAAGAAAGCACAATCAGCCCAGCCATCTCTTTCTTTTATTATATTTATTAGTCTTGGGTAAAAACAAATTAAATTTGTGGTACATGATCTTCCAGGTGTTTTACCCATCTATTCTTGATAATTTTCTCAAAATTGTTTACTACAGTGCTTGTTAGTGAGACCGGCCTGTAATTAGTTGGTTCTTCCTTGTTTCCTCCTTTATATATTGGTATAATGTTGGCATTTTATTAGTCTTTTGGTAATTTTCCTTCTTTAAGTGAGCGACTTATTATATATTTTGTCCATTAGTTCTTTTTTGCATTCTTTTAGTATCCAATTTGCAATTCTGTCTGGGCTGTGTGATTTCTTAACATCAAGGTTTGTTAATTGCTCCATTGTTTCTTTTTGTGTTATTATTATTTCACTCCGTATGTGAGTTCAGGAGAAAAATGGTAAAATCTACTATTATTGAATACCAGCCCAATATGAATATTTCAAAGGGGCAATGGTCCCCGTATATAATTTCAGGACTTTTTATCACCAACCTTGTAAAAACACATTTGCCTCCTGACCTCACATACGGAGTGAACCGAGGGTAGAGACCTCTTCCTATGTTCCCCTTTCTCATGTTAAGGGTGCTACTTAAGTAGCACGCTCTTTCTTAATTGTATCTACTGAAGAGGATTGCAGTTTGCAATTGAAATATATAGATTCCCCATCTCCAGTCTTTTCTACTCCAACAGTGGTTTTTAAGGTGATATATATATATATATATATATATATATATATATATATATATATATATATATATATATATAGATATATATATCTAAATATATATATATATCTATATATACAAATAAATTTGTATTAAGTCTTAAGATATGAATTCTCATTTTCCAAAGTATTGTTTTGAAAATCTAACATTGGCTTCACAAAGTTAAATGATGTATTTCATTCCAAAGCTTATCAGGACACAGAGTACCTGTAAGAAGTTCTGCTCACTTTTATGCTGCCACCAAGTTTGCCGTTACTGCTCTAGTGGAGGGACTTAGACAGGAGCTAGTAGCTGCCAAGACACACATAAGAGTTACAGTAGGTATAATTGTTCTTCTGTTGTGTTCTCACATGAGATATGTTTCTATTTTTGTTTCCTCAGTTTGAACAGAAAGTTCTCCCCAGTCTGAACTCCCTTAGTCAGAATTCTCAGGTTCAGAAAAAGGCAATATTTTCTGCAGAACATAGGTGAATTTCCTACTTGCTTTTGAAATTCTCTTAGTTTCCAGAATCTAAAATCCACTAATCATTCTCTCCATTCTTTTAGTTTCCAACTCTACCAGCATTATGCTAACAAACAACCATTATGGTTGCCATAGGTATAAACAAAGCCCAAGATCCCCATACACTTACTGTTCAAAAACATCATAGAGACAGGCATTCATAATAATGACATGAAGTGGTTTACCAACTCTATGGTAAAAACACAATGTGATGATGATGATATGAATTAACATTACAAAATCCCCCCCTATTGGGAGGATAGGTATCCTATAGAGAGGACTTTTATAGCATGGGATTTAATGAACCATGCCCTTGGTTCATGTCATCTAGGAGGTGCTAAGATGGGAGGGAGGGTGGAGGGGTGTGGAGTGTTTTCGGGGATGGAATGGGTGGAAATGATTTTATGCCTTGTCCTTTTTGGCTACCTCCCTGGTAAGGGGGAAAAAGCCTTGGTATATGTATGTATGTATGTATGCCCTTGGTTCAACTTTACCAGTGGCTGGGTTGGAACCACCATCCTCTCAACCTATGCCACAAGTAAGAACACCCTTACCTACTCGGCCAGTAAAGTAACCCAAAACAGCCAAGTCTCAGATACAAAAAGGCTATACAGTGGAATCCCATTATATGCTAACCTTTTCATGAGTGATCTCCCAACATAAGAACCAGAATTAGTGTACTCATATGCAGATGACCTGATGATAATAACCCAGCAAGTACAGTAAGTCCTCGTTATACGGTACATATGTGTTCCTGAAAACCTTACTGCCAATTGAAATTACCGTATACTGAACCCATTATAACATGTAATAATAGGATATGTGTTCCAGCATGTCGAAAGTCACCCCTACAGACATGAAAATACATGAAAATAGTCACATAAGAAAATGTAAAGTACTGTGCAGAAGAAATAAACAGAAAATGTCTTTATTTACCTTTCACTTGCCACGTATTCTATCAGATGATGTCCCTCCCGAGGCTAAGGGACAGTAGGGATCTCAGCCCTTACTCATCATTTGCTGAGTGGGCAGATGAAGATGAGGGTGAGGCAGGAGGCTGAAAACCCTTAAATACTTTGTTGTTTGCACTGTCGGAAGCATGTGTGGAAGGGCCAGCTGTTGCAGGGTCGGCACATTTGACTGGTTTGAAGAAAGAAGATATGGAGGAAAGACCAGCTGTAGAACCGTCAGCAGCGGATGTGGAAGGGCCAGCTGTGTGTTGTGATAATAATATCCACAAAAAAAACACCGTAAGGATTTAACTTGTGGAAACGCAGGAAGAGACTGATTGTTGTGGTGGCCGCACGGCGTGGTGGCGCTATGGTATGCTGTAAACAAAACGCGAGCAGATACCGTATCTGTGAATTTTTCTTACCGTAAATAGAATCAAGGGTAGTAATTACCAAATACCGTAACCGTGAATTTACCGGATAAAGAATTACTGTATAAGGAGGACTCGCTGTATATTAAAGAAATAGCAAAGAATACTGAAGCCTACTTGAAGAAACTGGGAAAATGGCTCAAAAATAACAGAATGGGAGCTTCATTCCAGAAATCAACAGTGACATTACTCATACCAGATAACCATGAATCAAAAAACCCACCCTATAGTAAAATTAGATGGTCAAATCCTTCCTTTGGAAAAGAACCCAAAAATTCTGGGCCTCACATTTGCTACTCGCATGACTTTCAGCCTACATTTCAAAGATCTGCCAGATCAACAGGAACATGAACTTGCTCAAATATATCACTAGCACAGACTTTGGACAACAGAAAGAAACTAATAAACCTATATAAACAATTCATAAGAATTGCCTTTGACTATGTTTCCACAGTATGGTTCCCAACAATCAAGGACAAATGTAAACAATTTACAGACTTTAAAGAATAGAGCACTGAGAGTAATAATAAGATGCACCAAAACCACTCCTGTTGGACACCTACATACAGAAACCAAATTCCTTCCAATAGAATATCACATGAAAATGACAAGAACACAATTTTATGCCAGAACCCTAAGCACCACCAGCAGAATGCAACAAAAAATTACATCAGCAACATACTACTCAAACATCTATAACAACCTACCATCTATACCACAAAACATCCACACAAAAACACATACTTCCTCAGATTGTTAAACAAACTCTTCAAAAAAGACTGTCAAACTCAGTATTCTGACAACAACCCCCAGATATAAGCCAGACATACAAAACCCTCCCACACCTGACAAGAACCACACTACTTTTGTCACTGTCCAATAGCTCCTTTAGTAGGAAAGATGTGTCTGAAAACATTACCTGGTATTCATCTTCATTCAAAGCTGTCATCTTCTAGGGAATGTACACAATTTCTCTTCCTTTGGTTCAGATTTCCAGATGTATTACTTCAGCCTTCCCCTGACTCATATTTGATTCCACTATTGTAATTTCTTACAAGTCATCACCTCGCCTCCCATTTTATCTTTCATCATCAGATGGTGTATGAGTTTATATATATATATATATATATATATATATATATATATATATATATATATATATATATATATATATATATATATATATATATATATATATATATATATAGACTAGTAAAAGAGGTGTGGAAGGAGTGAACATGAGGGGGCGAACTAGGATGAGATGGATGGATGGATGGGGTAAAAGGGGCTTTGGGGAAGAGGGGAATGTCTGTTAAGGAAGGATGGTAGAGGACAGAAGATGGGTGAATGGAGAATGGTTGTATATGGATGATGATATGATCCATGAGGTGGAATGGGTGTGGTAGTATGTGTGAGAAAAATTTGACGCAGCCTGAAGGGATTTCTCCCCGTCTTCTCCTTTTCTGCATGAGGGGACAGAGAGAGGGTCACCAATTTAATGTAGCGGCCTTGCTGTGGGTGTTCTGTGTCTTGTGACACTGCTTCTGACCCAGGGGCAGTGGACAAGATGCGGGGATGACCTGTCATCCAGGAGGTGCCAAGATAAGTGGGAGGGAAGAGGGTGAAGGGGAGTGGAGTGTGATAGGGATGGAATGGGTGGGAGTGGTTTTTATGCCTTTGATTTTTGGCTACCTCACTTGTAAGGGGGAAAAAAAGCCTTTGGTATATGTGTGTATGTATGTATATATATATATATATATATATATATATATATATATATATATATATATATATATATATATATATATATATATATATATACAGTGAGACCTCTCATTAACGGACGTTAATTAGCTGTGTTTGTGGTGTTTTTGCTGTGTTTTTGGTGCTGTTGTTTAGTGTGTGCAATCACTATGCCACCCAAAAACCACTCCAAATCAACGGATTATTCACATCAACAGACACTGTTACCCCCCTTTTAGTCCGTTAATAAGAGGTAGTACTGTATATATACATACATATACATATATATATATATATATATATATATATATATATATATATATATATACATATATATACATATATATACATATATATACATATACATATATATATATATATATATATATATATACATATATATATATATATATATATATATATATATATATATGTATATATATATATATAATATATTTCCACAGCTGTACAACATTTTTTGGAAGGTTGTGTCTACTAAGCACAGAGATGTTCATTTATCAAGTAGTCATTGATATCCAACCTGGATGATGGGAAGCCAACTATATTAGAATAAGCCACATTTAATTTTCTAGCACTGCCTCCAGCACTTCATGAAGCGGCCTTGCTGTGGATGTGCTGTGTCTTGCAACACTGCTTCTGACCCAGGGCAGTGGACAGGATGCAGGGATGACCCGTCATCCAGGAGGTGCCAAGATGAGAGGGAGGAAGGATGGGCGAGGGGAGTGGAATATGTAGGGGATGGAATGGGTGGGAGTGGTTTCTATGCCATTTTGTCTTTGGCTACCCCCCATGTAAGGGGGAAAAGAACCTTTCATATATGTATGTATGCCTCCAGCACTATCTTAATCACTTCTCTCAACTGATACTATTTCTTCCATCTCTGATTTAGATCTCCCTAGAAAAGTTGGCACTTTTCCTGATGCATCATCTTCATGTTCCTATCCTTGGCATGATATATAAGTTTACATTTACCTACCTAGTTGTATTATATGGGAAGGGAGCTATGCTCGTAGTGACCCATCTTTGTATCTTTCAGCATCAAGTTTGTTCTTAAATTCTTAAATAGTATTTGCACACACTATTGCCTCATCTAGTTTATTCCAGATATCCACCACTCTGTGTGGGAAGCTATTCTTTTTCAGATCTCTTCTATCATTATCCTTTTTGAGTTTCTTCTCATGTCCTCTTGTTTTCTCGTGTCCCACTTTAATAAATCATCTCTATCTAGAACTTTCATTCCTTTCATAATTCTGGAAATAGTCAATAGATCTCCTCTTTCTCTTCTTTGTTCCAGGATTGGTAGTTCTAATTTGGACAATCATTGTTCATATGTCAATTTGGAGAGTGTTGGTGCCATCTTTGTTGTTGCTCTTTGTATTCTTTCTAATTTCTTTATATTCTTTTTAGTACTGGGTGTCCATAGTGTCACAGCATACTTCAATCTTGGTCTTATCAGTGTAACTAATATTTTCTTTACCATTTCCTCATCCAAATAGTCAAAAGCCACTTTCATCAACCTTAGTAAATTGAAGGTTTCTCTGACTATTTTGTTGATATGCTTGTCTGGTAACATGTCTTTGCTGATAATTACTCCTAGGTCCCTTTTTGAGCTCACTTTTTTGACTTCGATATTCTATTTTTACTTTTTCCATACATGGATGGGGTGGTGCAAGAGGTGAATGCAAGGGTAGTGGGTCAGGGGATGGAGATGGTTAAAGAAAATGGAGAAAAGTGTGAAATAAGCCAGTTGTTGTTTGCTGATGACACTGCACTTGTAGCAGAATCAGAGGAGGGATTGAGGAAGTTAGTGACAGAGTTTGAGAAGGTGTGTGAAAGAAGGAAGCTGAAGATAGATGTGGGTAAAAGTAAGGTAATATGTACAAGAGGAGGAAGTGACCGCAGACTGGAAGTGAGCATTAAGGGAGAGAGACTGGAGGAAGTGGATAGTTTTAGATACTTGGGTGTGAATGTGGCAGGAAAGGGAGGAGTGGGGGTGGAAGTAGAATGTAGATTGAGAGAAGCGAGTAAATGCCTTGGTGGATTAAAAAGTGTAATGATAAATAGACATCTGGGAATGGATGCTAAGAGGATGTTATATGAAGGAGTGATTGTGCCGACAGCACTGTATGGTGCAGAAACATGGAACATAAGAGAGGAAGAGAAAAGAAGTTTGAATGTGTTTGAGATGAAATGTCTGAGAAGTATGATAGGGGTTAATAGGCTAGATAGAGTGAGAAATGAGGAAGTGAGGAGAACAGGGGTGGAAAGGGAGTTGGGGGATAGGGTTAATGAAAGAGTACCGTATTTTTCAGACCATAAGGCGCGGGAAAAATCCTTAAAATCGGCCAAAATCGGGTGGTGCGCCTTATCGTGCGGGGTGCCTTATGTGTGGCTTCAGTGCAAAAAAATGCCTCTGATAGTGACGTACTATTTTGACACGTTTCGTAGCTAGCCTGCCGACGGCGACAGTGCATGATAGGCCTAGCAAAAGTTACAACCAAGTTATAACAAAGATGCATGTATCTTGACAAGAAAATTGCGAAAACTTCGACAGTTTTCGGGTCCATGCCAAAGCATTCATTCACGCCATCATGGCTATGACATGATAGCGTCCACAACACAGACAGCCATTTTGCATTGGTATAGTCTCGCTCCACTCAGACTGTAGTCATTTGGGTATTTTTTTAGTTTCGATCATGAGCGCAACATAGCAATATAAAATTAATTATTAATTTTGTAAATTAAAATGTATTAACGTAATATACAATTTTGTGGGTCGAAATGAAAATAAAAAATACCTTGCTACTTGCAAATATGCTAATGAATGAAGTCGGTAGCATAGGATCGGGACGCCAACGTCTCTCACGACGACGACAACGAGGACGAGCCGGATGACATTTAATTTGCAGGTAATGATTTATTAAACACAGGTCAGGTTAGGTTAGACGAATTTATCACCCTTTCATATCTTCGACGTCGGCATCTATCATAACAAACATGGCGTACGATTCGTGCGACACGACTTCGTTACTTACGAAATCTGTTTCAGCACATTTTTTGTTTTTTATTTCCGCTCACAAAATTGCATATTACGTTGATACATTAAAATTTACAAAATTAATAATTAATTTTTATTGCTATATTGCGCCCATGGTCGAAACTAAAAATTTACCTTCATTTGTAATCTTGTGTTTTTAAGTGAATAGAGAATTCCGGGAATAAAACTGCTAATGTTGGTTTTATTCCCCACAATTCCTGTAACGTGTTTGTTGTTTTTTAGGAGTATTGACAGGGCAGACTGTCCATGGAGGTGGTCTGATTTCACTGACCTAAATAAAAACATATATCATTTATTTTTGTAATTTTGCTAAATCCCAACCGATTTTTCTCATTCAACAACAAAAATGTTGTTCTGAATGCACTCACATATGCATGATTATCCGATGACGAGACCAGGTGCGCCTTATGGTCAGGTGCGCCTTATGTAAGGACAGGGAATAGCAAATTACGGGTGCGCCTTATGGTATGAAGCGCCTTATGGTCCAAAAAATATGGTATTAGGATGGTTTGGACACAGAAAGAATGAGTGAAGAAAGATTAGTAAAAGGTGTGGAAGGCAGAGGTGGAAGGAGTGAATATGAGGGAGCATCCTAGGATGAGATGGATGGATGGGGTAAAAGTGGCATTATGAAAGAGAGGAATGTCTGTTGAGGAAGGATGGGAGAGGACAGAAGATAGGGGTGAATGGAAAAGGGTTGTGTATGGATGATGCTGTGCTGCATGAGGGTGAGTGGGTGGGGGATGGGGGCTGAGGAAGTATGTATGAAAAATAATTTAACGCAGCATGAAGGGATTTCTCCCTGTCTTCTTTTCTACATGAGGGAATGGAGAGGGGGGGTCGCCGAATTAATGAAGCAGCCTTGCTGTGGATGTGCTGTGTCTTGCAGTACTGCTTCTGACCCAGGGCAGTGGACAGGATGGAGGGATGACCCGTCATCCAGGAGGTGCCAAGATGAGAGGGAGGGTGGAGGGGAGTGGAATATGTAGGGGATGGAATGGGTGGGAGTGGTTTCTGTGCCTTTTTCTTTTTGGCTACCCCCGCATAAGGGGGAAAAGAGCCTTTGGTATATGTATGTATGCCATAGCTTGCAATTTGAACTTGATTTTTAATTGTTCATTTTATCTATGTTACATTAGACAAGACACATTTTCATTCTGGTTAATCATGTTCAAGTTATTTCCCATGATTATGTAAATCATTTCTCAAGCATTTTGCTTTATTTGTTCATGATGGTCCATCCATGAAATAATGTGAGCCTCTTTCTAGCCAGCAATAATAATAATAATTGGTCTTATCCACTACATGCCTGACAAGATACTTTATTTTTTAATAACTTTCAGTCAATTAGTCCAGGGCTGGTGGAGACTGAGTTTGCATATCGAATGATTAAAGACAATCCAGCCCTAGCAAAGGATTTATATTCATCGATAAAGTGTTTGGAAGGAGAGGATGTTGCTGCATCAGTGGTTTATGCATTGTCTGCTCCTCAACATGTTCAGGTGAGTAATTTATTTCTTAACAGAAAAAGTAATGTTTTGGGAGCCTTAATATATTGATGTGTGTATTCATTTACTTGTATGAAAGTGGCAGTTGCTGACAAGTCTATCGAAATAAATACCATGTGAGAACAGAGCCTTTACTAGTAGGATGTTTCACTTGTTGTTACAGCTTTTTCCAAGTACATGTACTAGAAAAAGCTGTAACAAGTGAAATATCGTACTAATAAAGGCTCCATCCTCACATGGTATTTATTTCAATAGATTTATTTACTTAATTGTATGAGAGGTACAAAGTAAAGAGAAGGGAAGTTAAGCATAAGATAAAGGAAGCAAAGAGGAGAGCAGATGTGAAATGGGGAGAGAGTGACAGTAGGCTGGAAATGAGCATTAAGGAAGAGAGACTGGAGGAAGTGGATAGTTTTAGATACTTGGGTGCGAATGTGGCAGGAAAGGGAGGAGTGGGGGTGGAGGTAGAATGTAGATTGAGAGAAGCGAGTAAATGCCTTGGCGGATTAAAAAGTGTAATGATAAATAGACATCTGGGAATGGATGCTAAGAGGATGTTATATGAAGGAGTGATTGTGCCGACAGCACTGTATGGTGCAGAAACATGGAACATAAGAGAGGAAGAGAAAAGGAGTTTGAATGTGTTTGAGATGAAATATCTGAGAAGTATGATAGGGGTTAATAGGCTAGATAGAGTGAGAAATGAGGAAGTGAGGAAGAGAACAGGGGTGGAAAGGGAGTTGGGAGATAGGTTTGATGAAAGAGCATTAGGATGGTTTGGACACATGGAAAGAATGAGTGAAGAAAGATTAGTAAAAGAGGTGTGGAAGGCAGAGGTGGAAGGAGTGAATATGAGGGGGCATCCTAGGATGAGATGGATGAACAGGGTAAAAGGGACATTATGAAAGAGAGGAATGTCTGTTGAGGAAGGACAGGAGAAGACAGAAGATAGGAGTGAATGGAGAAGGGTTGTGTATGGATGATGCTGTGATGCATGAGGGGGAGTGGGTGGTGGATGGGGGGTGAGGTAGTATGTGTGAACAAAATTTGATGCAGCCTGAAGGGATTTCTCCCGGTCTTCTCCTTTTATGCATGGGGGGACGGAGAGTGGGGGGTCGCTGAATTAATGAAGTGGCCTTGCTGTGGATGTGCTGTGTCTTGCGACACTGCTTCTGACCCACGGCAGTGGACAGGATGCAGGGATGACCCGTCATCCAGGAGGTGCCAAGATGAGGTGGAGGGTGGAGGGGAGTGGAGTATGTAGGGGATGGAATGGGTGGGAGTGGTTTCTATGCCTTTTTCTATTTGGCTACCCTCCTGTGTAAGGGGGAAAAAGCCTTTGGTATATGTATGTATATATATACCTAATTGTAGTTTACAGGAAAAGAGCAACACTCGTTGGGTCTTGTCTCCTATTCTCTAATTTTCTTACATACCTAGACTCAAATTCATGTATGGTCCCAACGTAATCAATATCTTTGATTTCCAATTATCATATTTAGATTTGAACTCGTGTATTGTTTGAGGTTGGGCTGTATCACCTAAGTTATATGGAAAACTATTTCTTCACATATGTTTGACATGTGATCTTTCTAAATTTACTTGCAATATCTCTTAAAGCCCTCCCATCTTTAATCAAGAGATGTCTTCTATCAATGCAATCTATCCCTTTTAGTGACCTGAACACTACAGTCATGTCACCTCTTTCTCTTTGATCTTTCAAAGTTGGCAAACCCAGTACCTTTAGTCTTTCCCCATATGGTGTATCTGCCAGGTTGGGGATCAGTTTGGTTGTTGCCCTTTGTATTCTTTCAATCTTGCTTCTATATCCTTCACTCTGTGTGGGGACCATAATACATACATATACCAAAGGTTTTTTCCCCCTACATCATGGGGGTAGCCAAAAAAAAAGGCATAGAAACCACTCCCACCCATTCCATTTCCTATATATTCCACTCCCCTCCACCCTCCTCCCTCCCTCTTATCTTGCCACCTCCTGGATGACGGGTCATCCCTGCATCCTGTCCACTGTCCTAGGTCAGAAGCAGTGTAGCAAGACACAGCACATGCACAGCAAGGCCGCTTCATAGATTCGGCGACCCTCCCTCTCCATCCCCCCATGCAGAAAAGGAGAAGACGGGGAGAAATCCCTTTGGGCTGCATCAAATTTTCTCATACAGGTAGTCCTCACTTTACGCGCTAGATGCGTTCCAAAAGGCAGCGCGTAATGTGAATTTCGCGTAATGTGAGGAATTAAACTCACTACTTTGCTGTTACAAGTGTTTCCAATACCATAATCCTTCCTGCAGCTGAGCCACGAGCTAAGCATATAACCTCTGACCTGCCTTGTTGTTGTTGATTTACCACCACATATGGGATCACGGGTTAATTGGCCTTTACGCCTTGATAAGTAGCGTCCCTCTGCTGATCTGCACGCTGTTGTTGTTGTTGTAGCGGCAGCTTATTGCGATTCAAGGATGAATAAATTTCTTTCAAGTTTTTTTCTACATTCATTTTTATTTTACTTTTATGAAAATAAAATTACCCTTGGACAATGAAAAAAATCATGGGTCAGGAAACCATCCCGCAAGCTGAGATGTTGCTCTCACACGTTTCCATACTGACAACAACACAACACTCACCGCTCGCTGTGTACTATTGTAGATTCCTAACTAGGCTTCACCCCCTGACGTGTCACTGCGCGCTATATCGGACTCGGTGTGTGTGTGTGATGTTTGTGGTGAGGCAGGGGCGGCAGGGTCATCGGGAGCGTCCATCTCCGATTCGGTGCCTGTCTCCGATTCGCTGGTTAGCTGACTTGGTGTGCGTTGTCGGAAGAAGTTTGTGATCGGCTGTTGTTTTGTCTTTTGTTGTTTTTCTTTTAACATAGCATTATAGCAAGCCATGTTCTCCATCACACGTCGTATGATGGTGCTGCTCCTCTCGACATTAGGATCATTCTCCTCTATGACCCTCATTGCATGCATCAACGAATCCATACACTCAGACAAGTTGGCAGCTGTGAGGGCTCACTGTGGTCCTGGTGATGCTGCTGCTGCTGCTGCTTCCTCTTTCTCCTCCATCATTTTCACTCTCTCTTTCTCGATGATGATTTGATGAACACAGAGATGCTGACACAACGAAGCGTTGGTAAACAATGAGCTTGGTGGCGAGAGGGATGCGGAGGCTGGAATCAGCTAGCGTCACCTAGCGGCTGCCTTACGGAACTAAATCGCAGCCCGCGTATTTTAACTTTCCGGATTTCGCGTTACTCTGAGGAATTTGTGTAATGTGAGGAATACCCCCTAGTTTTGGACACCGCTTTAATGTGAAATCGCGTAATGTGAACCCGCGTAAAACGAGGATTACCTGTACATACTTCTCATACTTCTCATACTGACACATATTCCAGTCTTGGATGTATCAAGGTTTCAATGAGTTTTTTCATCATCTCTTCATCCATATAATGGAACACAAGTTTAAATTTTTGCAGTAGTCCATATTTCTCTCCCACAAACCTGCTGATATGTCTGTCAGGTGACATGTTGTCTTTTATCAACTCTTCCAAGTCTTTCTCCTCTTGCTTTTGTAATGGGTTTGCTTCCCAAGGAGTAGTTTAAGGATGGCCTTTTGCTGCTATTGTTCATTTCCAGAACCTTGCATTTATTGGTATTGAACTTCATTTCCCATTCTTGGCTTCATGCAAAAATAGTATCTAGATCCTTTTGCAATATTCTACTGTCCTCCTCATTTTTCACTATTCTCATGATTTTTGCATCATCTGCAAACATGCGGGCGTAGCTTGTTGTTCCTTCCATCCTGTCATTGACATAGACAATAAACATTATTGGTGCAAGCACTGAACCTTGTGGAACTTCACTTGTTACTACTCTCCAGCTTGACATCTTGTCTTTTATTACTGTCCTCATGTATCTCTTCTTCAAAAAGTCTTTAATCCATTCTAATAGATTGCCTCTCATTCCTCCAACATGCTCCAATTTCCACGTAAGTTGACTGTGAGGTGCTGTATCAAATGCCTTCTCTAGGACCAGGTACAACCAGTCTGTCCACCCCTCTCTCTCTTGCAGTATATCAATCACTCTCGAGTAAAAGCTTAAAATGTTTGACACACATGACCTTCCAGATCTGAAAGAGTATTGTGATGGTTTTGACAAATGGAAAGAATGAATGAAGAAAGTTTAGTAAAAGAAGTGTGGAAACCAGAATTGGATGGAGTGAACATGAGTGGGTGACCAAGTATGAGATGGATGGATGGGCTGAAAGGAGCATTGGGAAAGAGGGAGATGTCTGTTGTGGAAGGAAGGGAGAAGACAGAAGATAGGGGTGAGTGGATAATGGTTGTGTATGGATGATGCTTTGATGCATGGAAGGGAGTAGGAGGGTTAGAGAGTATGTGTGAATGATATTTTAACACAGCCTGAAGGGATTTCTCCTTGTCTTTTTCTACATGAGAGGACGGAGAGGGGAGGGTCACCAATTAAATGAAGCAGCCTTGCTGTGGGTGTGCTGTGTCTTGCTACATTGCAATGGGCAAGATGTAGGGATGACCTGTCATCCAGGAGAAGCCAAGAAAAGAGGGAGAGAGGTATGGTGAATGGGAATGGAGTTTATGGGGATGAAATGGATGGAAATGGATTTATGCCTTTTGTCTTTGACTACCTCCCGTATAAGGGGAAAAAGCCCATGTTATATGTATATATGTATATTTAGATTTCAACTAGTGTATTGTTTGAACTTGGGCTATATCACTTCCTAAGCTATTCCAGGTAAATATGCATCTATATGGAAAACTATATTTGTTCATATCATTTGGACATGGAGTCTTTTTTCATTTGTTCCCATGACCTCAAGTCCTTCCATCTTAAATCAGATCTCTTCTGTCAATGCAATCTATCCCTTTTAGTGATCTAAACACTAATCATATCACCTCTTTCTCTTTGATCTTTCAAAGTTGGCAGACCTAGTGCTTCTAGTCTTTCCTCGTATATTTTATCTGCCAGGCTGGAGACCAGTTTGGTTGTTGCCCTTTGCGCTCTCTCGACCTTGCTACATCCTTCACACTGTGTGGGGACCATACTTCTGATGCATATTCCAGTTTTGGATGTATTGGGATTTTGATGATTTTTTTCATCATTTGTTCATGCACGTAGTGAAACATCACTTTGATCTTCTGCAGTAGTCTGTATATCTTTCCCATAATCTTGCTGATATGTCTGTCTGGTGACAGATTGTCTGTTATCAACACTTCCAAATCTTTCTCTTTTACTTTTGTAATGGGTTCACTTCCCAAGGAGTAGTTTAAGGATGGTCTTTTGCCACTACTGCCCATTTTGAGTACTTTGTATTTTTTGGTATTGAACATTATTTCCCATTCTTGGCTCCATGCAAAAATAGTGTCTAGATCTTTTATCCAATAGTCTACTGTCCTCCTCATTTTTCACTCATGATTTTTGCATCATCTGCAAACATGTTGGCATAGCTTGTTCCATCCATCATGTCACTGACATAGACAAGAAACTTTATTGGTGCAAACACTGAACCTTGTGGTACTCGGCTTGTTACTGTTCTCCTCTTGACATCTTAATCTTCTACTACTTTCCTCATGTATCTTTCTTCAGAAAATCTTTAATCCATTCTAGTAGTTTGCCTCTCAGTCCAACATGCTCCAATACTCACAGCAGTCAACTGTGAGATATTTTGTCAAATGCCTTCTCTAGGTCTATGTACACACCGTACACCCTCCCCTCTCTTGCATCACATCAGTCACTCTCGAGTAAAAACTTAAAAGGTTCGATACACATAACCTTCCAGACCTAAAGCCAGAATGTTAATCTTTTTAAGATATTTGGTCCATCAATCTTTGACAATCCTTTCACATAATTTCACTCTCATGCTGGTCAGTGATATTGGCCTGTAATTTAGTGGTGTCTCCTTATTTCCACCTTTGTGAATTGGCACCACCTTTGCCCTTTTCAAAATGTGTGTATTTACCTAGTTGTATCTTACAGGAAGGGGAGCTATGCTTGTGGTGGCCTGTCTTTGTATCTCGCAGTGTTTAGTTTGCTCTTAAATTTGTGTAAAGTTTTTGCACACACTAATGTTTTGTCCAATTTGTTCCAGACCTCCACCTCTCTGTGGAAAGCTGTTTTTCAGGTCTCTTTTATAACTGTCCTTTTTGAGTTTCTTTTCATGTCCCACTTTAGTAACTCTTCTCTGTCAAGGACTTCCACACTTTTCATGATTCTATAGATCATTTAGCAAGTCCCCTCTTTCTCTTTTTGTTCCAGAGTCAGTAATTTCAGTTTTGACAATCTCTCCTTATATGACAGTTGGGGTATCTTTGTAGTTGCTCTCTGGATTCTTTCAATTTTCTTTATATTCTTTTTGGTACTGGGTGACCATAGTGTTGCAGCATACTCCAGTCTAGGCCTTATCAGTGTGACTAGTATTTTCTTCACCATTTCTTTGTCCAAGTAGGTAAAAGCCACCTTTATTGATCTTAGCAAGTTGTAGGATTCTCTGACAATTTTGTTTATCTGTTTATCAGGAGACATGTCATTTGTGATGATTACTCCCAGGTCTTTTTCAGATCCCACTTTCTTTACTTCCTTTGTACCAATTTTATATTGTCCTGATATTCTTTTTTTTACAATTCCAAATTCCATTATGCTACATTTCTTGATGTTGAAGTCCACTTGTATGTGTGTCTGCATGTGCTTAGGAAAGGTAGATGATGCATAGGAATTTTCATAGCAAGACATGTGCAAGAAATTTTTGGCTTCTATGGATTTGGAGATGGCATATGACAGGGTTAACTGAGAGAGAGCATGGTATGTGTTGCAGATGGGACAGTGGGAGAAATCTACTGAGGGCAGTAAAAAATTTTACGTGACAAGTAGAGCTTGTGTGAAGGTAGGAAAAGGAGAGAGTGAATAGTTTTGGTGAAAGTGGGACTGTGCCAGGGTTATGTAATATTATCATAGTCTAGGAGGTGCTCAGATAAAAGGGAGGGTGGAGGGGTGTGGAGTGTATTCAGGGATGGAATGGGTGGGAATGATTTTATGCCTTTTCCTTTTTGGCTACCTCCCTTGTAAGGAGGAAAAAGCCTTGGTATATGTATGTATGTATCATAGTTGAGGTGTTTATCATACTTTCTAGCTCCTTAAATATATTTGTAGGACTGCTCTTGAGTTTTTCATTTTTATTTTCCTCAGTATTATGGCATAATCAGCAAATGTATTTCTCTAGTTAGTTGTCTGTTCCCCCAGAAAATGTGTATTTAGATCTAGTTGGTTACCCTGTTGCCGATTTAATGAAGCGATGCTGTGGATGTGCTGTGCCTTGCGACACTGTCTCTGACCCAGGGTAGTGGACCAGGTGCAGGGATGACCCTTCACCCAGGAGGTGCTAAGATAAGAGGGAGGGTGGAGGGGAGTGGAATGTATTTAGGGATGGAATGGGTGGGAATTGTTTTATGCCTTTCTCTTTTTGGGTACCTCCCTTGTAAAGGGGAAAAAGCCTTGGTATATGTATGTTTGTATGTATGTAGTTACCCTGTATACCACAGAGTTCTTTCTCATAAAAAGGGAGGTAGCCTAGTTAAGGCATGCACCCACTCACATCCATTCCACTCCCATCCTCCACCCTTGTTTCCCTCTCATCTTAGCTCCTCATGGAGGTCATGCCTGTCTCATGCCCACTGCCTGGGTCAGAAGCAATGCAGCAAGAGACAGCACATCCACAGCAGGGCTGATTCACTTACACAGCAACTCCCCCCTTTCCCATTCCCTTCTGCAGAAAATAGAGAAGATGGGGAGAAATAACTGGTGTTTCTATCCTTTAGGACAATATCAGGCCGGAGATAGAATCATATAGGTGGTAAAGGATAACTAGGGTAGTAGAAAGGATGTTAGAGGTTAAAACTGATCAGGATTCATTGTGGATTATAACCAATTTCCTGAAGGTTATAGGTCTTTTGCAAGAGAGGCCAGGGGCAACAGATTTATTTTTTGATGAGGATTGTTCTCCATTTATTAAAAAATGCATGATTCTAGTCCATAGAGATGTCTCTAAAGTCCCAACATTTTTGACTGCATGAAACTTATGTCTTCACTTGCTGTGTTATCAACACTATATACATGGGCATATAGATTTAAAACATCACTGGTAATTAAATGTTTTGATATTCCTTGTGGTGTATTCTTTTATAGTAATTTCTCTGTATTTCAGATCCATGATATCATGATGAGACCAATTGAACAATCACAATGAAGTATTAGTATCATGAAGTGGTATCAAGATCAAGTTTTAAGGTCTGCCAGTAGAAAGATGGATTTGTATGGTCTGGATCATTCTTGGCAAAGAGCATTATTTTGATAATAATCATTACTTCCCAGGGTTTATAAAATGTAAAAATTTTAAGTTGTTTCTTTTATCCAACATAGCTTTGATTTAGCCACCCTTCTTTATAAAGGGGTGGTGGAAAACCAAGTCACAGGACACATCTAGTTTATGTACATTAAAACTTGTGTAACGCTTCTCCCATCCACTTCATGAGTAGTAGATAAAGGATGATCCCTGTCTTCAGCCACACTGCTTGATTTAAGGGCAGTGCAGTGAGGTACAGCATTTCCACTGCAGGGCCTGACTGCCAGATCTGGTTTAGTCATATTGCTTTATCATATGTTGATCCCCTTCCTATCTATATATGAAAGGCTTTTTCCCCTTTATAAGGGATGTAGCCATGTCAAAAGGCACACCTCCACTCCCACCCATTTCACTCCCATCCACCACCCTTTCCTCCCTTTTATCTTAGCTCCTTGTGGATGACTGGTCATTCCTGTATCCCACCCACCACTTTGGGTCAGAAGCAGTGCAGCAAGACAGTACATCTACAGCAAGGCTGCTTCATTTAATTGGTGATCCCTCTCTCTGTCCCTTCATGCAAAAGAGAGGATGGGGAGATATCCCTTTGGGCTGTGACAAAATGTCATTCACACATAACCACACCCTATTCCTCCCCTATCCCATGCCTCCACCCATCCTTGCATCACAGTATCATCTATATCAGTGTTTCCCAACCTTTTTTGGCTGGGACCCTAAATCCACTCTTAGCCTGGAGTCGCGATCCTAATTGTAATAAATTCAACCATTTCATGTTATATTTCTACGTACTTGCATAATGTTTATAAACTTTCGTTTTTATAGTTCAGTTTATATTTACTAGCACAATGTATTTAAATACATTTGAAACTTGAATGAAAAAAAAGTTAAAAAAGAAAGGAAACTTTATTTCATACCCTCTGGCGACCCTCAAAAACACCCTCGCGACCCTAGTTTGGGTTGGGAACCACTGATCTATACCAATGATTCTTAACCTGGGGGGGCGTGCCCCCCCCTAGGGAGGCGTAAGTTATTTTTAGGGAAGGGGGCTTGACCCTCAAGAGAAAAGTAGAAATTTTACCAGTTACGTGTTATTTTCTTGACAAGAAATGGGTCAGTAATGTAAAGGTAAGTTTATGAGATGATGCCGAAGTATCGTCGTTACAAAGGAGGAGCATGCTGACAGGAGACTTTTTGGTCCATAATTAACTCTTTATTTTCAAAAGTCTCCCAGGCATGCCAGTTTTCCTATGTACTGACTGCCCCCCCCCTACCTGCAAGGGGGGCCGTGGAGGGAAAGGACAGTTCCTACAGGGGCGTGATAGTAAAAAGATTAAGAACTACTGATCTATACACAGCCATTCTCCACTTACCCCTATCTCCTGCCCTCTCCCTTCCCTGCTCAACAGGCATTCCATTCTTGGTTAAAGCTCCTTTGATTCCATCTATCCATCTCATCCTTTGTTGTCCCCTCAAATTCACTCCATCTACCTCTACCTTCCACACCTCTTTTACTAATCTTTCTTTACTCTTCTTTCGATGTGTCCAAACTGTTCCAATAGTCTCATCAGCCCTATCTGCCATCTCCTTTTCCACCCCAGCTCTCCTCCTCACCCTTTTCTCACTCTATCCAACCTTGTAACCCCTACCATACTTCTCAGCCATTTCATCTCAAACACATTTAAACTTTTGTTCCCTGCTTCTCTTAAATTCCAAGGCTCCACTCCATACAGTGCCATCAGCACAATCACCCCTTTGTATAATCTTCCTGATCCTCTAAAAACAGTTTATAAAGCAGAAGAGAAAAACATCCATTTTGAGCAGTAACATCTATTCACACTCTGGCCACTCACTTGTATCTTTTGTACTCTCTGCTTGGCAGGCATAGAACTTGCATCATCAATCCCTTTCACCCCACCCATCTACATATACAAATACCTATACCACCTCACCTCTGCAACTAGAACCCCAAACTCAAGGTGGTGGCACACTTGTGTTAGCATGGCACTTGCTTTTGCTACTTTTGAGTAGAATTGACTTGGGTTACAATATTATAGACTTCTGTAACAGCTTGCTAATGTGTTTTAACACTATGGCATGGCACTTACTTTTGCTACTTTGAGTAGAATTGACTTAGGTTACGATATTGTAGACTTCTATAACAGCTCAATAATGTGTTCAACATTCATATAGGTTTAGCTTCTAGTTTGTCATTCAGTTTAACATTCATATAGGTATAGCTTCTAGTTTATCATTCAGTTTAACATTCATATAGGTTTAGCTTCTAGTTTATCATTCAGTTTAACATTCATATAGGTTTAGCTTTTAGTTTGTCATTCAGTTTAACATTCATATAGGTTTAGCTTGTAGTTTATCATTCAGTTTAACATTCATATAGGTTTAGCTTGTAGTTTATCATTCAGTTTAACATTCATATAGGTTTAGCTTCTAGTTTATCATTCAGTTTAACATTCATATAGGTTTAGCTTCTAGGTGATGGCCAGTTGACATCGCCATAGCGAGAGATAATCCTGTCTCCAAAACATTGCCTCAGCAACTACATTGTGTCTCTTGTGGAATGAGCAGTTGCCCCATTTTGCTGGAACCACAAATCTGGCCTATTTTGAATTGCTGGGTGCAGGAAGTTCTCAATCGCATTTCCCAGACTTGACCAGTCCTGACTTCTTGTGGGGGTATCTCAAAGAGGTGTATGTCAACAAACCTCAAATCCTGGAACAGTTGGAAGAGAATATCACAAGGGAAATCAGGGAATTGAACCAGGAAACTCTCGAAGCCATCATAGAGCATGTTTTAGAAAGGGCATGAATGTGCAAAGCTGAAAATGAATGCCATTTAAAAGACGTAATTTTTCATAAACGAGTGATTTCTCATCTTTTTTGTAACTTTGTGCAAATAAATTTCCATAATCTTTTTCATATTGTGTTAAAATTCCATAACTGTACATATCAAAATAAAGAAGCTATTAAAATTCAAAATCCTTCAGTGACTTGGACCACCCTGTGTGTGTATTTACCTAGTTGTATTTTATGGGAAGGGGAGCTATGCTTGTGGTGTCCCGTCTTCATATCTCATTTTATCTAGACTGTTTTTAAATTCATGTATTGTTTTTGCACACACCACTTTCTCATCTAACTTGTTCCAAATGTCTATTACTCTGTGAGGAAAGCTGTTCTTTTTCAGATCTCTTCTATAGCTGTCTTTCTTGATTTTCTTTCCATGTCCTCTTGTATTTCTACTATCCCATTTTATTAGATCCTCTCTATCAATAGTTTCTATGCCTTTCATGATTCTATAGTTATCAAGTTTCCTCTCTGTTCTTTGCTCTAATGTCTGTAGCTCAAGTTTTGCTAGTTTCTCTTCATATGATAGTTTTGAGAGTGTTGGTGCCAATTTTGTAATTGCTCTTTGTATTTCAAGTTTTTTTATTCATTGTTTTGTACTTGGTGACCACATGGTTGCTGCATATTCCAATCTTGGTCTTATCAGAGTGATTAGTACTTTCTTCAACATTTCTTCATCCAGGTATGTAAATGCCACTTTGATTGTTCTTATCAAATTATAAGTTTCTCCAAAAATCTTATTTATATGTTTCTCAGGGGACATATTATTCATAACAATGACTCCCAGGTCCTTCTCATTTTCTAATTTTTTTATTCCTTCTCCCAATTTATATGATCCTACTATTCTTTTTTTACTTCTTCCAACTTCCATTATACTACACACTTTGATATTGAATTACATCTCCCACTTCCTACTCCATTCCCATACTTTATTGAGATCACTCTGTAGTGACTCACAATCTTCTTCAATGTTCACTTTTTTCAACAATTTTGCTTCGTCCACAAAGAAGCTCATATAACTTTCAATTCCTTTATCCATATCATTAATATATATAGCAAACATTATTGGGGTCAGAACTGTTCCTTGTGGAACACCACTTATCACTTCATCCCAATTAGAGTGTTTGTCTCTTATCACTACTTTCATTTTTCTTTCATGCAAGTAGTCTTCCATCCACTTCAGCAATTTCTCCTGTATTCCTCCTGCAGTTTCTAATTTCTCAAGCAACTTATGTGGCACCTTATCAAAAGCTTTTTTCAGGTCTAGAAATGCACAATCAGCCCAACCATCTCTTGTATTACATCTATTAGCCTTGAATAGAAACACATTAAGTTTGTGATGCATGATCGTCCATGTCTGAATCCAAATTGCCTTGGATTTAGTAAGTTTTTTCTAAATGCCTTACCCATCTACTTTTGATAATTATTTCACAAATTTTTGTCATTGTACTTGTTAGAGAGATCGGTCTATAGATAGTAGGGTCTTCCTTGTTTCCCCCTTTATATATTTGTACTATATTTGCTCTTTTCCAATATTTTGGAACTTTTCCTTCTTTCAATGAACTGTTTATTAGCCTATGTATTATGTCTGTTAGTTCATTCCTGCATTCTCTGAAAATCCAGTTTGCTATTTCATCTGGCCCATGTGATTTTCTGACATCGAGATTACTCAAATGTTTCATTATTTCATTCCTTGATACTTCTATCTCTTTCATAGGGGGGACATTCTCCTCCCACTTGATATCTCTAGGATTTATGTTTTCCCTTGTAAACACCAATTTAAAATGCTTGTTCATAATATCTGCCATTTCTATTTCCTCTGTGTATTCAACTCCTCCTTGTCGTACATACATACATACATATACCAAGGCTTTTTCCCCCTTTCAAGGGAGGTAGCCAAAAAGGGAAAGGCATAAAAACACTCCCACCCATTTCATCCCTAAATACACTCCACACACCTCCCACCCTCCCTCTCATCTGAGCACCTCCTGGATGACGGGTCATCCCTGCACCTTGCCCACCGCCCTGGGTCAGAAGCAGTGTCGCAAGACACAGTACATCCACAGCAAGGCCGCTTCATTTAATCGGCGACCCCCCCTCTCCGTCCCACCCTTGCATATAAGGAGCGGCCGGGGAGAAATCCCTTCGGGCTGCGTCAAAATTTGCTCACACATACTATCTCACCCCCGAAAATGCAATCACAATCTCATCCTCCTCATGCAATCACAACATCATCCATATACAACCATTCTCCACTCACCTCTGTCTTCCGTCCTCTCCCTTCCTTCCTCAACAGACATTCCCCTCTTCCCCAAAGCCCCCTTCACCCCATCCATCCACCTCATCCTAGGACGTCCCCTCATGTTCACTCCCTCCTCATCTGCCTTCCATACCTCTTTTACTAGTCTTTCTTCACTCATTCTTTCCATGTGTCCAAACCATCCTAATATTCTTTCATCAACCCTATCTCTCAGCTCCTTTTTCACCCCTGTTCTCCTCCTCACCTCCTCATTTCTCACTCTATCTAGCCTAGTAACCCCCACCATACTTCTCAGACACCTCATCTCAAACACATTTAAATTCTTCTTCTCTTATGTTCCACGTTTCTGCCCCATACAGTGCTGTTGGCACAATCACTCCTTCATACAGTCTCCTCTTCGCATCCATTCCTAAATGTCTATTCCTCATTACACTCTTTAATCCACCAAGGCATTTACTCGCTTCTCTCATTCTACTTTCTACCTCCACCTTCACTCCACCTTTTCCTGCTACACTTGCACCCAAGTATCTAAAACTATCCACTTCCTCCAGTCGCTCTCCCTTAATGTTCACTTCCAGTCTACTGTCACTTTCACCCCTTGTACATCTCATCACCTTACTTTTACCCACATTTATCTTTAGCTTTCTTCTATCACATACTCTCCCAATCTCTGCCACCAGCTTCCTCAATCCCTCCTCCGATGCTGCCACAAGTGCAGTGTCGTCTGCAAACAACAGCTGGCTCACCTCCCACTTTTCTCCATTTTCTTTAACCATCTCCAATCCCTGACCCACTACCCTTGCACTCACCTCTCGCACCACCCCATCCATGTATAAGTTGAACAGCCAGGGTGACATAACGCATCCTTGACGAAGTCCCACCTTTACCTCAAACCACTCACTCTCTCCATTTCCAATCCTGACACAAGCTCTACTACTCTCATAAAAACTCTTGACAGCTCCCAAAAGCTTTCCTCCTACCCCATAAATCTGCATAACCTCCCACAGTGCCTTTCTGTCTACCCTATCATAAGCCTTTTCCAGATCCATAAAAGCCCAAAAAACATCCTTCCCCTTTCCTATAGCTTTCTCACATATCTGTCTTACTACAAAGATCTGATCTACACAACCTCTACCTGTCCTAAATCCACACTGTTCCTCACCAATTACTCCTTCTGTTCCTCTCCTAATCCTCTCAATCAAGATCCTCCCATAAGCCTTCCCAACTACACTTAACAAGCTAATCCCTCTGAAACTACTACATTCACACTTGTCCCCTTTTCCCATGTAAAGAGGAACTATACAGGCACTCCTCCAGTCCTCCGGTACTCTACCTTCTCTCCAGCAAACATTAAATAACCTCACCAACCAGTCCACCATCACTTGACCTCCCTTTTTCAGACATTCTGCATGGCATCCATCCAGACCAGGTGCCTTACCTGCTTTCATCATCTTAACAACTGCCTTCACCTCATTCTTCCTTATTTCTCCTCCATTCTCCTCACTCATCACTCTCATTTTCTTAGCATTTCCCACTGCAGCTATCTTTCCTTCTCTATCCTCCTTCACATTTAGCAACTACCTAAAATATTCTGCCCATCTTCCCCTTACTGCCTTCTCTTCCATTATCATCTCTCCATCTGCACCTTTTACCTTTTCGTCCCTACTTTCGCCTCCTCTTCCTCTCTTAATTTCTTTCCAAAACATCTTTTTATTACTTTAAAAATTTTCTGTTATACTCTTACCCCATTTCACATCTGCTCTCCTCTTTGCAACCTTTACCTTTTGCTTTACTTCTCTTCTTTTCTTTGTACATCTCATATGACTCCCTCGTCCTCTTTTGTAACCAATCTGTGAATGCTCGCTTCTCTTCTACAACCTTCTTTGTTTCCTCATCCCACCATTCACTACCCTTTCTTCTATTTCCCCCTGTCTTTCTTGTTCCACACACCATCCTTGCACACTTTATGACTCCCTCCTTGAACCATCCCCATTCCTCCTCCACACCCATCTCTACTCCATCCTTTACTCCCTCCCACTCCTCCTTCAGCTTCTTCTTGTACTCCTTCTCCTTTTCCTTTTCATTCAAGGAGTTCACTCTAAGAACCTCCCTACCTTTTGTCCCTTTCCTCTTTCTCCATCTATCCTCCACTCTCAGCTTACCTTCCACCAAAAAATGATCTTATATTCCCCCATCCTCTCCCCTTAGCACATGTACATCCTTAACTCTTCCTATCATAATCCTATTTACCACTACATAATCCATTAGCGCTCTATCTACCACCCTTCCCTCCACCACCCTCTCCCATGTGTACTTATTGACTTTCTTCCGAAACACTGTATTTGCTATCATCAACTCTCTAGACACATCTCCACCATTAACTCTCCACTACGATTCTTTCCTGAAACTCCACACTTCCCAACCACTCCATCGATTGGACCATTGCCCACCCTAGCATTAAGGTCTCCCAGTACTATTACATTGACCTTTCTTCCTAAACCCTCTATGCACTCATTTAAATCTATCCAAAAGGCCTCCCTTTCTTCTACACTCTTCTCACTGCCAGGCCCATATGCACTTACAAAGACCAACATCTCCTTTCCCAGTTTCACCTTCATCCACATTATCCTTGAGGAAACCTCCTTCCACTCCTTGAGGGCCTCCTTGTCGTAGTTTCTCTAAATCTTGTTTGTTTTTCAGTTTGTTGTTTATAAATCTGTAAAATAGTTTTGGTTGATCTCTACATTTTTCAATTACATCTTTTTCGTGTTTTTCTTTTCTTCTCTGCACTCTTGTACATATTCATTTCTATAACTAGTATATATTTTCCATTTTTCAGGTTTATCTTTTTTGCATTCTATTCAAGCTTTATCTCTTTTGTCTTTTAACTCCCTACATCTTTTGTTGTACCAGCACTTTACATATTCTTTTTCTTGCTTTTGTCATGGGACATACTTTTCCACTCCTTTATAAACTTTTGTCAAAATATTCCATTTCTCTTCTACTGTTGTTTCCTCCTTGTATATTCTTTCCCAGTTTGCTTTTTGAAAGAATTCTCTTATTTTATCAAAATTTATTTTTTCATAAATCAATCTTCCTTTTCTATATTGTTCATTTTCTTTATGTATTTTTCCTCATTTAGTTCCATTTCAACCAATATGTGGTCAGTTTTACCTGTTGGTGTCTTATATTCAATCTTGTCCACTATATCAGGTTCTGATGTGATTATTAGGTCTAGTCTTGATGGTTCTCTTGAATCCATTGTGTCATTGTATGTTCTATAAGCATATCAAGTAGTACATTTCCCCATAGGTCATCTCCACCCTTCACTGTCATCTCTTCCCAGCAGATTTCTTTACAATTAAAGTCACCCATTATAACTATTCTTCCTCCATCTTCCATTATCTTATTTAATGTTCTCCTTGTGTCTTCTAACATACTTTTATGTTCTCTCTCTTCCCATGAGGCCATTTTAGGAGGCACATAGTTTACTACAAACTTCCTTCTCTTCCCATCTCTGTCCTCCACTGCCATCATAATCATCTCTATTTTTTCCATACGTGATATTTCTCACATTTATATTCTTCTTAGTCAAGAATATAACTCCACCCCCTTGTTTTGCCCCTCTGTTTCTAGTCCAATAATTATATGCATCATGTCCTACACTGTTGGGTGGTAGTGGACCTTTCAATTTTGTCTCTACAATTCCCATTATGTTTGGTTCTTTTTCCCTCAAATAATCATTCAGTACTTTCAAGCCTGTTATTAAGCCATCTATATTTGTGTAAGACACTCTTAATTTTCTACTACTTCCATTGTGTTTTCCGTTTCCCTTCTGTTTTCCTCTGCTATGAACCATTTCCTCACTTTCATATTCACTACTATCCAATAGAATTTCTCTTTTTCTGACTGTTCTTTTCTCAATTTTTTTCCTTAGCTTGTAGTCTTTTTGGTTTCTCATCCTCTCTTTCCTCTTTATTCATTTCTTTTTTTACCCATACTTGTTTAAATTGCTCACTGTCTGCTAGTTTCCCTGTTTTTGCTAAGATATTCTCTGCTGTTGTTTGTGACCTGAATTTAACCTTAATTGGTCTAGTCTTATCTGTATTGCATTTCCCGAGTCTAAAATTTCTTCTATTTGTTTTCCTATTTCTGGTTCATCTTGAACTACTTCTAATATCCTATTTGCTTTTTCCTTTTCCTCTTTTACTCTTGTGGTCCTGTTTAGATTATACTTCTCTTCCATCCCTAATATAATTATACATTTCTTTTATCCGCTAAGTCTCTTACTATATATTCTCCTTCATCACTTTGATAACTGTGTCCTTAGTTTGTTCTTTCATCTACTGTTCCATTGTACCTCTAAATTCCATTTTGTTCTCTTGTATTTTTTTCCAACCACTTATCTCTTTTGCTATGGACTCTTTATTCTCTTTATTAGATGAGGTGTCTGAGAAGTATGGTGGGGGTTACTAGGCTGGATAGAGTGAGAAATGAGGAGGAGAACAGGGGTGAAAAAGGATTTGGGAGATAGGGTTGATGAAAGAATATTAGGATGGTTTGGACACATGGAAAGAATGAGTGAAGAAAGACTAGTAAAAGAGGTATGGAAGGCAGATGTGGAGGGAGTGAACATGAGGGGACGTCCTAGGATGAGGTGGATGGATGGGGTGAAGGGGGCTTTGGGGAAGAGGGGAATGTCTGTTGAGGAAGGAAGGGAGAGGACGGAAGACAGAGGTGAGTGGAGAATGGTTGTATATGGATGATGTTGTGACTGCATGAGGAGGAATGGGGTAGTATGTGTGAGTAAATTTTGACGCAGCCCGAAGGGATTTCTCCCCGTCCTCGCCTTATATGCAAAGGGGGACGGAGAGGGGGGGTCGCCGATTAAATGAAGCGGCCTTGCTGTGGATGTACTGTGTCTTGCGACACTGCTTCTGACCCAGGGTGGTGGGCAGGGTGCAGGGATGACCCGTCATCCAGGAGGTGCTCAGATGAGAGGAAGGGTGGGAGGGGTGTGGAGTGTATTTAGGGATGAAATGGGTGGGAGTGTTTTTATGCCTTTCCCTTTTTGGCTACCTCCCTTGGAAGGGGGAAAAAGCCTTGGTATATGTATGTATGTACTCTTCTTCAATTCCTCATTCTCATCCTTTACTTCTCTTAACTGTTGGAGGAAATAGGAAAAGATACACACCTTGGTGGAATGAGGAGGTCAAACAGGCAGTAAAGAACAAAACATTAAAGTTAAAAAAGTGGCTAAGGAGATGAACACCTGAAAGCCGAGCAGAATATGCACTGTCAAGGAAAGAAACATATCTAGCAAAAGATCGAGCAAAGACCGAGGCATGGAAAGATCTAGGAGATTGACAGAGGATTTGCAGAAAGGAAAAAGTTATTATATGGTGTATCAAAGTCATATAGGAAAAGCAAGGCAAAACAATATAAAATTAAAGACCTAGAGGGGAATGTTCTAACAGATCAGGATAAGATAGACAACAGATGGATAGAATACTTCCAAGAGCTCCTAAATGCAGGAAATGAGGAACAATGGCAAGAGAAGGAGGAAGATTTGGATGGAGAAGAACATGATGAAATCATAGAAAATGAATTTGAATGGGTATTGAAAGAAATGAAAAATTCCAAAACACCAGGAGTAGAAGAAATATCAATAGAGCTAATAAAGGAAGGAGGAAATGTAGTACAGCAAAATATATTGAAACTCATAAATAAGATCTATAGAGAAGGAACAATACCAGAGGAGTGGAGTAAAACTCTAATAGTCCCAATTTTCAAAGGTGAAGGTGATGCTGGAAATTGTAACAACTATAGAGGGATTTCCCTCATGCCCCACATCACAAAATTATATGAGAGAAGAGTAAGAGACCTTGTAGAACCAATTTAGGAGAGGAGCAGCATGGTTACAGAAGTAATAGATCATTAACAGACTTAACTTTTGGACTAAGGATGGTGATAGAAAAGGCATGGGAGTATAACCAAAGCCTGTAGATCACTTTTATTGATCTACAGAAGGCTTTTGATTCAATACCTTGCAAAAAGGTATGGTGTCAAGGGACATCTAAAGAAAGTTATAAAAAGTTTGTATTACCCGTGTATGCAGTGTTAGAACATCAAAGGGGTCAGAAAAGTGGTTCCCTGTGGAAACGGGTTAAACAAGGAAGTGTGTTATCTCCTCTGCTCTTTATTGCATATATGGAAACTAATAGAGGGTTTTGAAGATAAAGAAGAAAACTATAAGAACAGAATAATGGCTTATGCAGATGCTATAGGTGAATGGAGCACAGATAGGGAAGGGATCAAAGAAGACTTAAAAAGGTGGAATTAATGCTTTATAAGGAAATGCATGAAAATGAATGTAAAAAAGACAGAAATACTGACTATTAGCAGAAGAGGACATGAGTTCAGCATCACCATAGGAAATAAGATGGTAAAAAATATAAACATCTTCAAATATCTTGGAAGTGTAGTCATTAAGGAGGGTGGAAATAAGAGGGATATTTCAGAAAGATTAAATAAATTTAGTGCAAACGTTGGAGCTCTGGTCAATAATAAAGGAAAAAACATGTACCTTTAAAAGTGAAAAGGATTATTTTCAATACTGTCTTGACACCTAAGTTGGGTAATGACAAACGTAGACATGAGCAGGATTCAGGCAGCAGAAGTGAGACCACTGAGAGCCATAGTTGGAAAGACAAGGAGAGATAAACTAAAAAACGAAGATAGAAGGAAAAACATTGGCATCTGTTCCATGCTATGCAAAATAGATGCTGCCCAGTTAAGATGGTTAGGACATTTAGAAAGAATGGAGGAAGAAAGAATTGCAAGGTGATGCTGGGAGTGGATGTCGGATGGAAGAAGGCCAAGAGAAAGACTGAGAAAGAGATGGAAAGATAATGTTGAAGAAGTCCTCAGCAGACAGGACTTGCCCAACATCGAAAGTCTAAGGGAGGAAGCGGCCTTCCATGGAAGAGCCAGATGGAGGAACGTGCTGGGACCACTGACAGGCATAACGCCTACTACTGGGAGCTAAAGAAGTAAGAATATATAAAGCCATTCACAAGATTCTTGCTCAATTTTCAATATGTGTTGTATGTGGCAAGGAGAATTAGATAAATTTATTTTGATTTATTTCTTTTTTGTCGAATTAGGAGGCTTGGAGAATTCTCGAGATGAGAAAAAAATACACCTCAGACTTCTGTAAGAGGCGATGAAGTGGCTTCTGCCAAATTTGGATAATTCAGGGATATAAGTATTTATGTAGCATTTATTTTTTATACAAATCCGATAAACATATGAATTTTTTAGACCCACATGTCCAGTACTATATTGGATCAGTCTCAGATTTGGGACAGAAAGATAGGGATACTCCAGTATCCTGTTGTAATAATTTGACTCAACGATCGCAATGCCATCAACTAAAGGGGTTATCACACTGGGCTATTTTTGCTACCACATCTTACCTCCAGCCCACATTGGAATAACTACAATGGGTGTTCGCTTACAAAAAAAAAAAAAAAAAAAAAAAAAATGTACTGTGAAGTAGACACTGAGTAGAAAGTATGTAATGATGATACTACTCGGAAACAAGTTTATTTGTACACTGGAAGCCATACACAGGTGCAAGCAAATACAATTTTGAATGAGACACATCCCAATTATCCATGGCCCTGGTGATTTTATCTATTAATTCATTTATTTATTCATCTATTTATTTTTAAGTTTGCGGGGCTGGCATCAACCCGGACTTCAACCTTGCGCGGTCCGGAACATTGAGCACATGAAACACGAGGTGGTGTCGTGTCCGTGGTTACTGGAGGTGGAAGAAGCCTAGCCTGTCCTGGAGTTCTCGCCGTCTGCATCTGGCCTCGTCCAGGTCAAGGTAGGCCGACACGAGGTGCCGCGTGCTTGTAGCTTCGAATTCGAGGCGTCCATGCTGGCAACGTCGGTTGTCCAGTGCGACCATGTCCCCTGTAGGAATTGTTTTGATAAGTTAGTCGTCTCTAGCATGAACACCGGCTTAGTCTGTGTCGTTTAGTCTTTCGCCGTGCTCAGTATTAATTGAACACTTTTTTATACATGGAAAAGGCGTCGTAGTTGTAAAAACTTCTAAAGAATATATGTATACAGTGCAAACACACACACACACACACTTCAGTGAACGGACGGCGTAGAAGACGTTCTGAAGAAAAAGTGAAAAATAGAGGATTCCAAAGCAAAGGAAGTACCTATTGTATTTGCAGGGTGGGGGGATTGCTCGTGGGGTAGTGGGAAAGTAGGGAAAGAGGAGAAGGGGAGGGATTGCTGAGGGAAATGGAAGGAAATGAGGAAGGAGAAGACTTGGCCCAGGCAGACAGACGAAATGTAAACATCAAAAAACGGCCCCCCGACCAACTGAGTGACGACGAAATGTCTAATAAAAATGTAAAGATCAGAAACATAGATAAGAGCAGTACAATGGAAGGTGAGGATGATAATTTCAAAGGATTTAATGAAAGGGCGGCGGATACCAACCTCCCCCGACTGACAAAACTGAAGGAAAAACTTCAACAAATGTCTGACAACTGGGAAGTTAGGTTTGGCAAGATGACAAAAATCGCCGAGGAGTGGAAAAGTATGTCCCAAGACAAAAACAAGAAAAAGAATATGTAAAATGCTGGTACAACAAAAGTTGTAGGGATTTAAAAGACAAAAGATACAAAGCCTGGACCAGATGGAAAAAAGACAGAAGACCTGAAAAATGGAAAATATATACCTGTTATAGAAATGAATATGTACAAACGTGCAGAGAGGAAAAGAGAAAATATGAAAAAGATGTCATAGAAAAGTGTAAAGATCAACCAAAACTATTCTACAGATTTGTAAACAATAAACTGAAAAACAAACAAGACTTGGAGAAATTAAGACAAGAGGGAGTTGAATACACTGAGGAAATGGAAATGGCGGAAATTATGAACAAACATTTTAAATCAGTGTTTACAAGGGAGAACAACCTGAAGAGAACGAATGGAAAGAGAAAGTCCCCCCTATGGAAGAAATAGAAGTAACAAAGAATGAAATATTAACACACTTGAGTAATCTTGATGTCAGAAAATCGCATGGACCAGATGAAATAGCAAACTGGATACTGAAAGAATGCAGGAATGAACTGGCAGACATAATACATAGCATACTAAACAGTTCCTTGAAAGAAGGAAAAGTTCCAAAAGATTGGAAAAAAGCAAATATAGTACCTATATATAAAGGAGGAAATAAAAATGAACCTACCAACTATAGACCAGTCTCTCTAACAAGTACAATAGCAAAAATTTGTGAAAGAATTATCAAAAGTAGATGGGTAAAATATTTAGAAAAAAAAAAAAAAACGTGCTCAATCCAAGGCAATTTGGATTCAGACAAGGACGATCATGCGTCACCAATTTAATATGTTTCTATTCAAGGCTAATAAATATAATACAAGAAAGAGATGGATGGGCGGACTGTGCATTTCTAGACCTAAAGAAAGCTTTTGACAAAGTACCACATAAGAAGTTGCTTAAGAAATTAGAAACTGAAGGAGGAATACAGGGCAAACTACTAAATTGGATGAAAGACTTTTTGCAAGAAAGAAAAATGAGAGTAGTGATAAGAGACCAGCACTCAAAATGGGATGAAGTAATAAGCGGTGTTCCGCAGGGAACAGTTCTGGCCCCAATAATGTTTGCTATATATATTAATGATATGGATGAAGGAATTGAAAGCTATATGAGCTTCTTTGCAGATGATGCAAAACTACTGAAAAGAGTGAAAACTGAAGAAGATTGTGAATCACTACAGAGAGATCTAAATAAAGTACAGGAATGGAGTAGGAAGTGGGAGATGGAGTTCAATACAAAAAAGTGTAGTATAATGGAATTTGGAAAAAGCAAAAACAGAATAACAGGAGCATATAAATTGGGAGAAGAAGGAATAAAAAAAAGTAGAAAAAGAGAAGGACCTGGGAGTCATTATTATGAATAATATGTCACCTGAGAAACATATAAATAAGATTTTTGGAGAAACTTATAATTCAATAAGAACAATCAAAGTGGCATTTACATACCTGGATGAAGAAATGATGAAGAAAATCCTAATCACCCTGATAAGACCAAGATTGGAATATGCAGCAACGATATGGTCACCAAGTACAAAAAAAATGTAAAAAAAAAAAAAAAAAAAAAAAACTTGAAAGAATACAAAGAGCAATTACAAAAGTGGCACCAACACTCTCAAAACTATCATATGAAGAGAGACTACAAAAACTTGAACTACAGACACTAGAGCAAAGAAGAGAGAGAGGAGATTTGATAGCTATTTACAGAATCATGAAAGGCATAGAAATTACTGATAGAGAGAATCTGATAAAATGGGATGACAGAAATACAAGAGGACACGGAAAGAAAATAAAAAAGACAGCTATAGAAGAGATTTGAAAAAGAACAGCTTTCCTCACAGAGTAATAGACAGTTGGAACAAGTTAGATGAGAAAGTTTAGATAAAATGAGATATGAAGACGGGACCCTACGAGCATAGCTCCCCTTCCCATAAAATACAACTAGGTAAATACACTCCACCGAACGGACGGCGTAGAGGACGTTCTGAAGAAAAAGTGAAATTTTCGTGGATCCCAAAGCAAAGAAAGTACCTATTGTATTTACAGGGAGGGGGAAATTGCTCGTGGTGTAGTGGGAAAGTGAGGAAAAAGGGGAAGGGGAGGGATTAATGAGGGAAATGGAAGGAAATGAGGAAGGAGAGGACTTGGCCCAGGCAGGCAGACGCCATGTAAACAAAAGAGGTCCCGACCAATTTAGTGGCGACGAAATGTCTAACAAAAATGTAAAGATTAGAAACATAGATAAGAACAATTCAGTGGAAGGTGAGGATAATAATTTCCAAGGATTTAAAGAGGGAGAGGCGGATACCAACCTCCCCCGACTAGCAAAACTGGAGGAAAGGCTTGAACAAATGAGTGAACATTGGGAGATTAGGTTCGGTAAAATGTCAAAACTTGCAGAAAAGGTTGAAAGATTGGAAGAACTAGAGAAGGCGAACAAAAACTTAACTGATGAAATAGAAGAACTAAAAAGACATTTAAGAGAAGTAAAGGAGGAGAATAAAGAATTAAAAAGGAACAATAAAGACAAAGAAACAATAGCAAAAGAGGCACAGGGGTGGAGGAAGATACAGGAAAATAGTAAAGTTGCATTTACTGATATAATTAAATAGCAAATGAAAGAACAAACTGAAGACTCAGTTATCAAAGTGATGAGACAGAAGGAGAATATTGTAAGAGACTTAGCAGACAAAAAGAAATGTATAATTATATTAGGAATGGAAGAGAAACATAACCCAGAAAGAACCTCAAGAATCAAAGAAGAAAATGAAAAAGTAAGCAGTTTACTACAATTAGTTCAGGAAGATGAACCAGAAATAATGAAACAAATCGAAAAGAAGTTCAGACTCGGAAAGTATAGTACAGATAAGACCAGACCAATTAAGATTAAATTCAGGTCACAAACTACGGCAGAGAATATCTTGTCCAAAACAGGGAAACTAGTAACAAGTGAACAATATAAAAAGGTATGGATAAAAAGGGAAATTAATAAAGAGGAAAGAGAGGAAGAAAAAAAGAAAAGACTTGAAGCTAAGGAAAAAAAACGAGAACAGAATAGAGTCAGAAAAAGAGAGATTCCATTGGAGAGTAGTGAATATGAAACTAAAGAAAGTCGACATACAAGAGAAAAACAAAAGGGAAACAGAGAACACAATGGAAGTGGCAGAAAACTAAGAGTGTCTTACACAAATATAGATGGATTAATAACAGGATTGAATGAGCTGAATGATTATTTGAAGGAAAAAGAACCGGGCATAATGGGAATTGTAGAAACAAAATTAAAAGGTCCACTACCACCCAACAGTGTAGGACATGATGCATATAATTATTGGATTAGAAACAGAGAGACAAAGCAAGGGGGTGGAGTTATGTTCCTGACTAAGAAGGATATAAACGTGAGGTGTGTCACATATGGAAAGAATACAGTAGAGATGATAATGATCGAAGTGGAAGACAGATAAGAAGAGCAGAAAGTTTGTGATAAACTATGTGCCTCCGAAAACAGCCTCGTGGGAAGAGAGTGAACATAAAAGTATGTTAGAGGACACAAAGATAACATTAAATAAGATAATGGAAGATGGAGGAAGAATAGTTATGATGGGCGACTTTAATTGCAAAGAAGTCTGCTGGGAAGAGATGGCAATTGAGGATGGAGACGACTCATGGGGAAATGTTCTACTTGAGATGATTATTGACCATACAATGACACAATGGATTCAAGAGAACACTAGGTATAGAAATGAAGAAGAACCATGGAGACTAGACCTAATAATCACACCAATAAGTAAAAGTTACCACATATTGATTGAACTGGAACTAAATGAGAAAAAACACATGAAAAGAAATGAACAATATAGAAAAGGAAGATTGATGTATGATTTTTTTTTGTATGAAATAAGAGAATTCTTTCAAAAAGAAAACTGGGAAAGAATATACAAAAAGGAAACAACAGTGGAAGAGAAATGGAATATTTTGACAACAAATTTATAAAAAAAAAAAAAAAAAGGAGTGGAAAAGTATGTCCCAAAACAAAACAAGGAAAAGAATATGTAAAGTGCTGGTACAACAAAAGTTGAAGGGAGTTTAAAGACAAAAGAGACAAAGCTTGGACAAAATGGAAGAAATACAAAAGACATGAAAAATGGAAAATATATACTAGTTATAGAAATGAATATGTACAAGTGCGCAGAGAGGAAAAGATAAAATACGAAGAAGATGTTATAGAAAAATGTAAAGATCAACCAAAACTATTTTACAGATTTGTAAACAACAAACTGAAAAACAAACAATATTTAGATAAATTACGACAAGGAGGAGTTGAATACACAGAGGAAATAGAAATGGCAGAAATTATGAACAAGCATTCTAAATCGGTGTTTACAAGGGAGAACATACTACCTGGAGAGATCGAATGGGAAGAGAAAGTCCCTTCCCCCCTATGAAAGAAATAAAAGTAACAAAGAATGCAATAATGAAACACTTGAGTAACCTTGATGTCAGAAAATAGCATGGACCAGATGAAATAGCAAACTGGATTTTGAAAGAATGCAGGAATGAACTGGCAGACATGATACATAGCATAATAAACAGCTCCTTGAAAGAAGGAAAAGTTCCAAAAGATTGGAAAAGAGCAAATATTGTAGCTATGTATAAAGGGGGAAATAAAGAAGACCCTACCAACTATAGACCAGTCTCTCTAACAAGTACAATAGCAAAAATTTGTGAAAGAATTATCAAAACTAGATGGGTAAGGTATTTAGAAGAAAAAAAAAAAAAAGCTAAAACCAAGACAATTTGGATTCAGACAAGAACGATCATGCGTCACCAATTTAATATGTTTCTATTCAAGGCCAATAGACATAATACAAGAAAGAGATGGATGGGCTGATTGTGCATTTCTAGACCTAAAAAAGCTTTCGACAAAGTACCACATAAGAAGTTGCTTAAGAAATTAGAAACTGCAGGAGGAATACAGGGCAAACTGCTTAAATGGATGGAAGACTTTTTGCAAGAAAGAAAAATGAGAGTAGTGATAAGAGACAAACACTCTAATTGGGATGAAGTAATAAGTGGTGTTTCACAAGGAACTGCTCTGGCCCCAATAATGTTTGCTATATATATTAATGATATGGATGAAGAAATTGAAAGTTATATGAGCTTCTTTTCAGATGATGCAAAACTGCTAAAAAAGTGAACACGGAAGAAGATTGTGAGTCATTACAGAGTGATCTCAGTAAAGTATGGGAATGGAGTAGGAAGTGGGAGATGGAGTTCAATACTAAGAAGTGTAGTATAGTGGAATTTGGAAAAAGAAAAAAGAAGAATAGTAGGATCATATAAATTGGGAGAAGAAGGAATAAAAAAGTAGAAAATGAGAAGGACCTGGGAGTCATTATTATGAATAATATGTCACCTGAGAAACATATGAACAAAATTTTTGGAGAAACTTATAATTTAATAAGAACAATCAAAGTGGCATTTACATACCTGGATGAAGAAATGGTGAAGAAAATACTAATCACTCTGATAAGACCAAGATTGGAATATGCAGCAACGATGTGGTCACCAAATACAAAAGAATGTATAAGAAAACTTGAAAGAATACAAAGAGCAATTACAAAATTGGCACCAACACTCTCAAACTATCATATGAAGAGAGACTAGCAAAACTTGAACTACAGACTCTAGATCAAAGAAGAGAGAGAGGAGATTTGATAACTATTTACAGAATCATGAAAGGAATAGAAACTACTGATAGAGAGGATCTAACAAAATGGGATGATAGAAATACAAGAGGACACGGAAAGAAAATCAAGAAAGACAGCTACAGAAGAGATCTGAAAAAGAACAGCTTTCCTCACAGAGTAATAGACATTTAGAACAAGTTAGATGAGAAAGTGGTGTGTGCAAAAACAATACATGAATATAAAACAGTTTAGATAAAATGAGACATGAAGACGGGACACCAAGAACATAGCTCCCCTTACCGTAAAATACAACTAGGTAAATACACGTTGGTCGAAGTGACAACGAATTTTGGAACTCCAGAGAAGATTGCAAAATTTCAAGGATCACAACGACATGGAAGTACCTGTGTTGTATTAATAGGGAAAGGGAAAATTCGTGGTGTAGTGGGAAGGTGAAGAAAATGAAGGGGAGGGATTACTGAGGAAAATGGAAGGAAATGAGGAAGGGGACGACTGGGCCCAGGATCTTAGGAGAAGGATAAATAAACGGGGTGCAGAATATACAGACGAACAAGGAAGCAGAGGTGTGAAGAGCAGAAATATAGATAATAGTAGCACAATGGGAAGAGATGATAACTGCTTTTAAGGATTTAAAGAGAGAGGAGGGGACAACCTCCCCCGACTAGTAAAGCTAGAGGAGAAACTAAAAAAAAAAAAAAAAAAAAAAAAAAATGGAAGGTTAGGTTTGACCAATAAACTCTAGTTCCCGAGAAAGTTGATAAACTGGAAGAACTAAGAAAGAGGAATAATGAAGAAAATAGGGTTCATAACAAGAGAAGTAAGTGGTTGTAAAAGGTTCAGGAGAATAACAAAATTGAATTTAGAGATATAGTGAAACAACAGATGAAGGAACAAACTGAAGGCACAGTCATCAAAGTGATGAGAGAGAAGGAGAATATAGTAAGAGACTTAGCAGATGAAAATAAATGTATAATCATATTAGAAATGGAAGAGAAGTATAATTTAAATAGGACTACAAGAATAAAGGACGAAAAGGAAAAATTAAATAGTATATTAGAAGTAGTTAAAACAGATGAACCAGAAATAGGGAAACAAATAGAAGAAATGTATAGGCTTGAGAAATACAATACTAATAAGACCAGACCAATTAAGGTTAAATTCAGGTCACAAACAACAGCAGAGAATATCTTAGCAAAAACAGGGAAACTAGCAGACAGTGAGCAATCTAAACAGGTATGGATAAAAAGAGAGATGAATATGGAGGAAAGAAAGGATGAGAAAGCAAAAAGACTAGAAGCTAAAAAGAAAAAACAACAAGAAAAGAACAGACAGAAAAAGAGAAATTCTATTGGAGAGTAGCGAATATGAAAGTGAGGAAATGGTTCATAGCAGAGAAAAACAAAAGGGAAACAGAAAACATGATGGAAGTAACAGAAAATTAAAAGTGTCTTACACAAATATAGATGGCTTAATAACAGGCTTGAACGAACTGAATGATTACCTGAAGGAAAAAGAACCGGACATAATGGGAATTGTAGAGACAAAATTGAAAGGTCCACTACCACCTAACAATGTAGGATATGGTGCAAATAATTGTTGGATTAGAAACAGAAAGGTAAAACAAGGGGGTGGAGTTATGTTCCCGACTAAGAAGAATATAAATGTGAGGAATGTCACATGTGGAAAGAATAGTGTAGAGATGATTACGATGGAAGTGGAAGACAAGGATAAGAAGAGCAGAAAGTTTGTAGTTATGTGCCTCCTAAAATGGCTTCGTGGGAAGAGAGAGAACACAAAAATATGTTAGAAGACACCAAGATATCACTAAGTAAGATAATGGAACATAGAGGACAAATAATTATAATGGGAGACTTTAATTGTAAAGAAATCTGCTGGGAAGAGATGACAGTGAAGGGTGGAGACGACCTATGGGGAAATGTACTACTTGATATAATTATTGACCATACAATGACGCAATGGATAGACGAGAATACTAGATATAGAAATGAGGAAGAACCATCAAGACCAGACCTAATAATCACATCAAAACCTGAAATAGTGGACAAGATCGAATATAAAACACCAATAAGTAAAAGTGACCACTTATTGGTTGAATTGGAACTAAACGAGGAAAAATACATGAAAAAACGAACAATATGGAAAGGGAAGATTGATGTATGAATTTTTTTTTTTTTGACAAAATGAAAGATTTTTTTTCAAAAAGCTGACTGGGAAAGAATACACAAGGAGGAAACAACACTAGAAGAGAAATGGAATATTTTGACAAAAAATTATAAAGGAGTGGAAAAGTATGTACCAAGACAAAAGCAAGAAAAAGGATATGTAAAGTGCTGGTACAACAAAAGATGTAGGGAATTGAAAGACAAAAGGGATAAAGCTTGGATAAAATGGAAAAAAGACAAAAGACCTGAAAAATGGAAAATAGATACTAGTTATAGAAATGAATATGTACAAGTGCGCAGAGAAGAAAACATAAAATACGAAAAAGATGTCATGGTAAAATGGAAAGATCAACCAAAACTATTTTACAGATTTGTAAACAGCAAACTGAAAAGCAAACAAGAATTAGAGAAACTACGACAAGGAGGAGTCGAATACACAGAGGAAATAAAACATCTAAATCGGTTTTTACAAGGGAGAACATACATCCTAGATATATCAAATGGGAGGAGAGAATTCCCCCTATGAAAGAGATAGAATTATATAGAAATGAAATAATGAAACACTTCAGTAATCTCGACGTCAGAAAATAGCATGGACCAGATGAAATGGCAAACTTGGTTTTGAAAAAATGCAGGAATGAACTAACAGACAAAATACATAGCTTAATAAACAGTTCATTGAAAGAGGGAAAAGTTCCAGAAGATTGGAGAAGAGCAAATATAGTACCTATATATAAAAGGGGGAACAAGGTAGACCCTACTAACTATAGACCGGTCTCTCTTACAAGTACGATAGCTAAAATCTATGAAAGAATGATCAAAACTAGATGGGTAAAGTATTTGGAAAAAAACAACGTACTAAATCCAAGACAATTTGGATATAGACAAGGACGATCATGCGTCACAAACTTAACGTGTTTCTATTCAAGGCTAATAGATGTAATACAAGAAAGAGATGGATGGGCTGATTGTGCATTTCTAGACCTGAAAAAAGCTTTTGATAAGGTGCCACATAAGAAGTTACTTAAGAAATTAGAAACTGCAGGAGGAATACAGGGCAAACTACTGAAGTGGACGGAAGACTTCTTGCATGAAAGAAAAATGAGAGTGGTGATAAGAGACAAACACTCTAATTGGGATGAAGTGATAAGTGATGTTCAACAAGGAACAGTTCTGGCCCCAATAATGTTTGCTATATATATTAACGATATGGATGAAGTAATTTAAAGTTATATGAGCTTCTTTGCGGATGATGCAAAATTGTTTAAAAAAGTGAACACCGAAGAAGATTGTGAGTCGCTACAGAGTGATCTCAATAAAGTACAGGAATGGAGTAGGAAGTGGGAGATGGAATTCAATATCAAGAAGTCTAGTATAATGGAATTTGGAAGAAGCAGAAAAAAAAAAGAATAGTGGGATTATATAAATTGGGAGAAGAAGAAATAGAAAAAAAAAAAATAGAAAAAGAGAGGGACTTGGGAGTCATTATTATGAATAATATGTCCCCTGAGAAGCATATAATTTTTTTTTTTTGAGAAACATATAATTTAATAAGAACAATCAAAGTGGCATTTACATACCTGGATGAAGAAATGATGAAGAAAATACTAATTACCTTGATAAGACCAAGATTGGAATATGCAGCGACGATGTGGTCACCAAGTACAAAAAATGTATAACAAAACATGAAAGAATACAAAGAGCAATTACAAAACTAGCACCAACACTCTCAGAACTATCATATGAAGAGAGACTAACAAAACTTGAGCTACAGACATTAGAAGAAAGAAGAGAGAGAGAGGAAACTTGGTAACTATTTATAGAATCATGAAAGGCATAGAAACTATTGATAGAGAGGATCTAATAAAATGGGATAGTAGAAATACAAAAGGACATGGAAAGAAAATCAAGAAAGACAGTTATAGAAGGGGCCTGAAAAAGAATAGCTTTCCTCACAGAGTAATAGACATCTGGAACAAGTTGGACGAAAAAGTGGTGTGTGCAAAAACAATTCATGAATTTGAAAACAGTTTAGATAAAATGAGATATGAAGACGGGACACCACGAGCATAGCTCCCCTTCCCGTAAAATACAACTACGTAAATACAACTAGGTAAATACACACACACACACACACACACACACACACACACACACACACACACACACACACACACACACACACACACACACACACACACACACACATCCAAGATCTGGCATGCTGAAATAGGTAGATTCAGGTAATTTAATGACTACAGAGTCTATGGCGATTAAAAGATAGGAATATAATCGGGGTCACCCCTATCGAACAAGTCTTGTACAAAATTAAAGATGGAGATCAGCATGCATTTGTGTCTGTAACCGCCAATACTTGGTCAACCTTCCATCCTGTCTACACCCTACCTTCCATCGTCTCTTCCTCTTTATTAGGCTCGTGCTGGATCAGTGGCAGGGCCCCCACATGGTGATGAGGGGGACATATACCCTGGGGCGGCACATTTAGGGGGGAGGGGCGGCAATTCTAGTCTGAACATGCCGCCCACAAGGCTGACAAAATAATTATAATAAAAGTCCAATAAACCCTGAATATCTTACCGTAATCGACGAATTTTGCGTTAGAATCAACAGAATATGAAATATTTCCCCTTATCCTTTCTGCAATAGGGGCATTAAATAACATGTTTAAAATCAGTTTAATTATTTCGCAAGCCAATAGTTATAATAGGCAGTAAGGAATAGTGGAGATGGGAAGTGGTGATGAAGGAAGGGCGGCGGGGTGTGTGCGTGTGTGTGTGTGTGGGGTCGTTATTGGGAACTTTGCCTCGGAGCGGCGCTTAGGCATGTAAGGGCATCAGTGGTTCTCCTGAGTTGGAGGCAATGGTCCCCGGGAGAAACCATGACAGGGATTTAGGGGGGCGGGGGCATGGTCTACTGTTACAAATTATGTATTTTTAAATAGTGTGAGGAATCTGAATATAAAAGGAGACTTCCATCACTCTGTCCTGTCAGAAGAAATACAAGATGATTATAATTATCAACGTTAATACGTATAGCAAAGGGTTTCTCATAATCAGCATTTCATTATTATAATTATTTTTGTTTATTTTTTATTTTCATTTATTTATTCATTGTTTTGTGTCTTTTTGATGGGATGGGATTTGGGAAAAAAGGAAGGGGAGTCAGACGAATATTTAGAATTCACGAAGGGAGGAATGGTATGAAAAAGATTTGAGGACCACTGTGTTAGACAATCCCCCTCTCTTCCATGTCCATAACACTTCGGGGCACATACTCATTGGGGAATCGATCCTTGTGCTTGCGACACATGCACAGTTTACTGGTAGTGTTCTGCCTTTTCGATTTTCGCTCATGTGGTCGTTTCAACTTCCTAAGTATTTCAGCGGCTTTGACCCATCTTTTTTCGCTCATATTTCCGAAATAACCATTCACATCAGCATGATATATTAGCACAGCCTAATTCACACCCTGCCCTAATTTTTGACGTTATAGTGCATTCACAAGTGTGCTTAATTACGGCGTTTACTCTTGATATTAATTGTGTCGTGAAGTAAATCGAACAAGTGAAGTTGTGACGTCATCACAAACTACCTCGTGTATCCCATCCCATTGTGATAGTAGTAGGTGGCACAGATGAGGGATTCATTGACAAATCATTTCGGTGCTACCCTGGCAAGAACAAAACAGGAGACTATCATGGTGAAATGAACAGCGCCCTATTCATTCGCTGGCTGACATCACAGCTTTTGCCGGCGCTCGTTGAGCCATCGGTGCTGGTGCTTGACAACGCACCCTACCACAGTCAGCTGACCGAGGAGACCCGTTGCCCCACCACTGCCACAAGAAAAGCGGAGATCGTGAAATGGTTGGAGTGCCGCAGCCTACCATTCCCACCACATGCTACAAGCCCTGAGTTGCTACTGATCTGCAAGGAGAACAGGCCTGAGCCACGTTACACGGTTGACGAAATTATCCGATCATGGGGTCATGAGGTCACCCGTTTGCCACCAGCTCATCCAGAATTAAACGCCATCGAACAAGTGTGGGGCTGCATGAAGCAACACGTGCGTTCAACGTTGCAGCGGTTCACTCGGGCAGACCTGCAAGCGCGGCTCCAGGAGGCAAAGCTTATCGCAACCAAGGAGGTGTGGGCGGGTGCTGTGAGAAGGTCCAGATCGTTCGAAGAAGATTACTGGTCACCAGACAGCATACATAAAAATGTGGAACCCGTCATCATCACCGTGGACATCGATGACAAGGATGAACTGTTTATCCATAGTGGTATAGAATGAAATGAAATGCATGTCCAGTTATTATCATAATTTCCCTATCCATCATATGTATAAACTTGTTATTGAATTCCCTCTCCGGGTGCATGGTATTCAATTATTATTACATGTTTGTTTTTTTTTGTTTTGTTTTTGTTTTTTTGAGAGAGAGAGGAGGAGGAGGAGGAGGAGGGAAATGGGGAGGAAGGAGGGAAGGGGAGGAGGATGGGATACACGAGGTAGTTTGTGATGACGTCACAACTTCACTTGTTCGATTTACTTCACGGGTGTCGGCTGCGAGACATTTGATGTCAAGAGTAAACGCCGTAAATAAATACACTTGTGAATGCACTATACCGTAAAAAACTAGGGCAGGGTGTGAATTAAGCTGTGCTAATATATTATGCTGATGTGAATGATTATTTCGGAAATATGAGCGAAAAACGATGGGTCAAAGCCGCTGAAATACTTAGTAGTACAGGGACCTACTCCAAACGTTCTTGATATTTTTCAATGTTCCAGATCGCTCTCTCTCTCTCTCTCTCTCTCTCTCTCTCTCTCTCTCTCTCTCTCTCTCTCTCTCGTTTATCATATTGATTGCAGTGATGCTACCCTCGGTTGAATGAAATTGCTTGTATGGTTACATACGCATCTCTAGATTGGACACAGGAAGCAATATGGTCAAATTATCATAATTATAATAATAGAAATATAACATAGTTAAATGAATGAATATATAGCTAAATAGATAACGAAGTGAATAGATATATGAGCAAATAAATAAATAAACAGATAAACAAATAAATAGATAAACTGATTGATAAAAGAATAAATAGGCAGATAACAAAACAAATGAATAAATACATAAATAATAAATAAAGTATACACAGTTACCATTCTGCATCTTGTACGTTACACTGTTGGCTTCCATCACATCGTAGAAAAGTCGCATGGCCGCGTAGAAAGGCTGAACATTTTCAGCTGATATTGCCATACACGAATCCCTGGAATGTTGGCTGATACGCACAGCCATTAGGTTTCCGGCGTCGTCGTATCTGCGGGGAATAGGGGGGGGGGTGCATGCACTTCCGTTAATAGAGAAGATGAATACGGATAAAAAGAATGAGAGGTGTAAATCGACAAGCAAATAAATAAACAAAAACAGAATAACTCCGCCAACGCCCTTGTCATAAAAAAAAGAGCGAGAGAGTATGTGTGAGTTTTGTATTATCAAGGTTACCTTATCTAGCACAGTAGATAATGAGCCTGGATGCAAACTAAAATATAGAAAAATAATTCCTTGGCATGTGGGGCGCACGTTCAGAATATTTAATCAAAATATGATTGTATTATTTTCTATTTGAGACAGAACGCATGCCTCCAACAACTTAGTGTTAACCTTACAAAAAAAAAAAAAAAAAAAAAAAAAAAAAAAAAAAAAAAATATGAATTACTATTACAACCAAAACCTTTCAATAGTCACTGGGCTACCTCTCTGGCTAAAAAAAAAATCAATATGATCTAACTTATTGAAATGTTTTGTGAACAAACGGATGTCGTTGGCGAATATCACAGGGAAATTGTAAATAATGAGCCTGAGGACAGAATAATATGTAAATAGACCAAGGGTCAGTAAAGAAACGAATAAATAGATTAAATGACTAAGCAAACAATTGTGTAACTTGTCAAATGTATTAATAGAAAAACGAACACAAATAACGAATAAGTTAATTGGTAGGATACTCTTCTCCCGAACAGAAACGTTCAAGCGACTCAAGATAGGTATTGTATGATGTCATATCGCTATTCATGAGGTCATGTCGCTATTAATGACGTCATATATTAATTACGTCACATCGATATCAATGACATCACATATCCATTCATGACGCCATATCGATATTCATAACATGTCGCTATTCATGACGTCATGTTATTCTTTTAAGTGAACTGACCTATTGCTTTTTGGTCTCTGGTCAGTAGTATATTGTGATAGACGTCCTTCATTAAATTAAAATTGCATAATTTACAAGATATATTACACAATTTGCAATGGGGGGACGGAGCGGGGGGGTCGCCGATTTAATGAAGCGGCCTTGCTGTGGATGTGCTGTCTTGCGACACTGCTTCTGACTCGGGGCATTGGACAAGGTGCAGGGATGACCCGTCATTCAGGAGGTGCTAAGATATGAGGGAGGGTGGAGGGGTGTGGAGTGTATTCAGGGATGGAATAGGTGGGAATGATTTTATGTCTTTTTCTTTTTGGCTACCCTCCTTGTAAGGGGGAAAAAGCCTTGGTATATGTATGTATGTACCTTGAAGACTATTTTTCTCTTGCATTCCAGTATTTATGTTTACTAAACATACGTATCGACCCATAAGGAACCAGGTGTTCTTATGTTGGTAGCGAGAACAGTTGTTCAAATGATTCGTATTGATCTGGATGAGCAGTGTCGTGTTATTGGTCCTTATCGACACATGGCATGAATGCAATGGAAATCTTAGAAATATATATATATATATATATATATATATATATATATATATATATATATATATATATATATATATAATATATATATATATATATAATATATATATATATATATATATATATATATATATATATATATATATATATATATATATGTATATATATATATTCAATTGAAGGGAAAGGAAGTACGAAATGATCTTACTGCAGGACAGGCGCCTTGCTCAGCTTGTAGAAACGCGGGCTTTCTGCGGGCACCCCAGCGGTGCCCTTGTCCCAGAAGTACATGGGCGAAGTTCGGAGGATCTGGTGGGCCTCCGGGTGGTGTTGCCGGAGGTACTCGGCGGCGAAAAGGCCGTCGCTGACCTGAGTCTCGCCCCCCGAGCCCTCGTGCTGTTTCAAACACTGCAGCATGATCATCTGGAACAGAAACAAAGGCGACCTCATCAGCTTCTGTAAAGGGAAAAGTAGCCTTTGTAGAAGGAACGTAGATTTCTGTAAGGGGAATAACTTCAAAAAGAGGGACTATTTTGATTGCACCTTGGGAATTTTACAAGTAACAGGAGGGGCTGAAAAGAAAGTACTACTCTATCTATATTAGGGGTGTGCCGATTTCATTTTTTTTTTTTGCCGATGCCGATGCCAATGCCGATTCCTCTTTACCAATAGTTGCAGATGCCCATACCGATGCCGAGTCCTATTCACTCTTAGTTGCTAATGCTGATACCGATTCCACTTTATATAATTACGGTATATCAGTTTTTAATATAAACTTTAAAAAACGCCAATAAAATACATGTGATACTATTCTGCAAGATATTTTTGATTTAGCGATTTCTAAGCCCCTAAAGTCTACTTACAAAAATTGCATTTTTGATTAACAGAAAAGAACTCTTAAGCCAAAAAGCATACATATGTATTGTTATGTATTTACCTGTCAAAATACATATATATATATATATATATTTTTTTTTTTATAAAATATTCGTTAGGCTATGAATTGCTGCGGAGTAATTGGGAGCAAATCCGTTCACGGACGCCCGAATGATTTATTCCCACATTGCTTTCTCTTAATTTCTGTTGTAGATACTTTGCTATTTCAAATATTTTTTTTTTTTAGTTTAATTTTATATCAGAAATACAAATAAATAGATAAATTAAATAAATAAATGAAAATTGATATAATTTACTCTAACATTTACTTTGACTTGTGCTGTTATTTCAAATAAAAGTTTCTCCGGTCGTACGTTCTCGTGTCTGCAGATTTTATCATCTCTGCATAATATTTTCAAAACGTGTGTTGTGGCACTAGACGGCAGTATAGACTTACCACCACCACAGCATATTCCTAGCCACCTCATTGCCTACGGTTGTGATGCTGTGTGAAAATAAAATACAGCAATGATTATTTGGTAGTGGTATATCATATGGCACATAATATGCTGCATGGCCTTATACAACCACCGGAACAATGAATAATAGGAGAATTACTGAATTGGCATCGGCAAAATATTGTTGATATCGATACCGAATCCCATTCTCCAAAAAAAAAAAATAATAATAATAATAAAATAAAATAAAATAAGATAAGATAAAATAAAATGGAATAAAATAGAATAAAATAAAATTAAATAAAAACGATTCTCTCCGATGCCGACTCACAAAAAGTGCCGATTATTGCCGATGTTGATGCCGATTAATCGGCACACCCCTAAGCTATATGGCTAAGCTAAATGTTAGATAAATTCTCACGTTTCTTATTCACTCTAACCGATCCAAAATCTTGTTTTTGTATTTTTTTCGTAGTCAGTGCTCTCGGTGATAATGATCCCAAGAATGCCTAATCCTGTGTAGTTATGTTTAGACACTCCTAACGTGACGTTAAAGTTAAAAAGAAAAACAACAACAACAACAACTAGCTATTCCCTAAACTGATGCCCTGCATTTGAGCAGGTCCTCACCCCGGGTATATATTCGTAGTAGGCCAAGTCGTTGTGTAGTCCGAGTTTAGCGCTCGTGAAGGCCAGGTTATTAGCGGAAGGGCGGTTCTCCACGTGGAATGCATATCTGTAATGTTACACGAACAGTCATACCATCCCGACTTTGGGAGATAGGATGGTTAAGAGAAGAGATTTTTGCACAAGTGCAAGTGGATTTAAAAGGTGGTGGCACAGTAGGCTAGCATGCTGCTTGCTTTTGTTCGTTTGAGTAGAAACGACTTCGGTTACAATATTCTAGACTTCTGTACAAACATCTCAACAATGTGTCTAACATTCGTATAGGTTTGAATTTTCTCAGTTCGTCCTTCAGCTTCTTACTATATGATGCAAGAGAAATTTGACATTTGGGAAGTTGAAGAGAAAAAAAAAAAATCATAACTAAACTCGTTTCTACTCAAACGAAATAGCAAAAGCAAGTAGCATGCTAGCGAGAAATGCCTAGTGTGCCGACACCTTTACACGCACACCACCTCGGGACTCAAAGAGAAAATGTAGGTGCTAGTAGATGTTACAAAGTTTCATGATTTTTCATTCAGTTTTGGGACTGATGAGAACGAACGACCTACCCGTAGTGGGTTTTCCTGACGAAGGCGACGTGTTCGATGAGTTTGCATACACCCAGGTCTTCCGGCATGTTGGTCACTAGGGACAGGCCCGTCTTCTCCATAACCACAAGCCACTCCAAGAGTCTCCTGTCATCACTGACCAGTTCATCGAAGGAGAACCGTTCGAACTCATGACCCGCTCCCCAAGGAACCTGGGAAAAGATGAATGTCTTGTAGTTCATGTGGGTCGTACATGCAGCGACAATAGCAGAAAAAAATTGTTCAACTCCATATAGTTCGCTTTAGTTACGGCACCCATGAAACTACTGTTAATTTTTAGTACGCCTGGAAAAAAAAAAAATCTCATGGTTTAGGAATTAGTAGGAATTTCTTCACAGAGTATCCACAACATCAAGTAGCTGGGTTTTGAAAAGTCTGAAATGTTGTGGGTCACCACCATATCATTGGGTGGATCATTTCATGCTGTTGTTTCTTTAGATAACCACGTCATGTCAATATGTGAGCATGAGATGCTCACAGGTACCATAACCATAAACAGTCCTAATATATATATATATATATATATATATATATATATATATATATATATATATATATATATATATAACATTGATTCTATACAACAAAGTAGATGAACTGAACTATGAAACTTATTTCGCCGTGTGCATTGCTGCCTTATTTTGCGTTCTGGTAGTGGGTGCATATACTTTCCCCTGGTCCCTGGAATTACTAGATTAAACCTTAAACTTAATCTTCCCTCTTTGGGTTCCCTGGTAAATAAGGAGGAAAGTAAACCTTTATATCATAACGATAACTTTTAATGATAATTACAATAGAGGAGTGAGACAATAAGGAAGAAGAATGATATAAGAAAATTGTAAGAGACGAAAAAAATATATGAAGAGTATATAGAGTTGAAACGCAAAGGATGCAATGATAAGGTGAGCTGACTGGAGATAATGAAAAGATTAAGGAGACAGGATGAAACCAAGTTGATGGCGGAGAAAGGGCAATAAAGAAAAAGAGGCAAACGAGGAAAACATTATGGGACGATGCAGTAGGACTGATATCAGAAGTGCCTAGATATGCAAACATTAAGGAGTGAGGCTTGTTTCACAGGTATCGGCTTTTCGTCGTGCACCGTCCACGACACGACTTCGTGCTCTCAAATAACCATAGTTGTCTATGGACGCTTTCACACGTGGTCGTGGTCGTGACGTGTGAAAGCGTCCATAGACACCCATGGTTATTCGAGTGTACGACGTCGTGCCGTGGACGGCGCTCGGCGAAAAGTCGATACGTGTGAAACGAGAATAAATGAGAAGGGGTGGAGGATAGTGGGGTATATTCGTCGATAAGGGGGGAGATAGATGGCGGAGATATTGATGTGAGTCAAGTAAAGAAGTGGAGATAGGCTTGGGGAGGAGGAGGGGACAAAGCGATGATCTTTAGGGAACATTAACGCGTGAACAGAAGCTTAAGTGGTGCTTCTAGGTTCTTGTATTAATTTCTATGGTATCTATTTGTTTTCGAAGGAATTGTCTTTATGGTCTACAAATTCAGGGTTCGCGGGACGGTCTACAGGGTCACTTAGATGACACTGAAGTTTGATACTGGTTGGAAATAAAGTAACTGCAGTTTCATTCCTCCATGTGTAGTATCACTGTGCAATTCTTAACTGATGAATAAAGTCATTGCAATTTGAACCATTTGGCATCTATTGCGGTACCATTGTATGTTTGATTAATCTTAATGTATTACTATTCTTTATTCTGTGTCAGGTTAATGGAGGTACGGGTCGATGGTCTGATGATTCTCGGGACATGTAACGGGAAAAAGGTCGAGAATCCCTGGTCTACATAGTACCTGTTACTTATCAAACATTAAATAATCCTTAGCGGTGTTTACTAAAACTCCTTTCGCATATACAGTAATCACTCCCATATCCGAACCGCATTAATCCGAACATCGCTAACATCCGAACACCCTCCCCCCCAAAAAAAAAGAAGAAGAAGAAGAAGAAGAAAAACAAAAAAACAAAAAACGAATAGGGCCCCCCTCAAGTAGTTTTAACTGTCAAAGGTTATGGCGTTGATAAGAGTACTCGTGGCGCAGTTCCTTATCTAATAGCTCTTGACCTTGACGTGATAACTGTAGACCACATGACTTTTTCTTACACTTTCATCTCGGTTACTCACCCCCTCTCTCCTCCCCTCCCCACACACTGTTGTTGCTCTGGGTAATATCAGACGGTTTAACTCGGGTCAGTGGTGGATTTGGTTCAAGTCATACATATATTTCTAGTTGATGGGAGACTAAGCCTATTTACCTGAACAAGGTATATTTCGATAAATGAAAACCTCCGTTTGTTCCGAATTTGCCCTTCCCCCTTTCCCCTTCACCCTTCCCACCCCCCAGCTATCACCAGATAGCACAGAAACATCAAAAGATGTACGTCACAGTAATGAAGAGGTTAAGTAGGGTCACGTAGGGTCAAGCAAGGTCGCCCGGCTTCTCACGATGGAAAGACGGTGGACAGGTCGAAGACAACACAAACCACCAAACGTTCGTTCTCTCACGGCCAAGGGAGACGCGCGCGTTTTATTTTAGTTGTCATCAGATGATTTCAATCATCTGAGGGACATATGTGGTAGTCAAAAGGTCAAGGAACTGTGCGTACCTGCGTCAAGGCGTGGAACTTTGAGTAGTCGCTTCTAGCGGCGTCGGTGAAGGCACGCTGGTGGAGCCAATCAGCCTGGTATTCACTCTGATGTCCATCGGACCAAGTAATCTGTATGGTTTCGCTGTTGCTCTGAAAATAAACAAGAGACGCGCCTTGTGCTATTATTTTCACTTTCTCAAATCGGCGTGTGTGGGCAGTCAGTTTCATTCATGTAATGGTGACCCTTCTTGTATTTTTATGTATATTTTCCCGTTGTTTTTATTTATTAATATATATGTATTATAATTATTGTACATTCTTGTAATCGAACCATGCGTTCGTTTTTTTTTTTTTTTTATGTTGCCCGCGAATTAGCGGCGTGCCCCAGAGGACGCCAGTCTTGTTAACGTCTTCGAAGGGTACACACGCTGTCTGTGCTTTATAAAATTTCTTAGAACAATTAATATTTTTTTTTATTCAGCCACCCTTACATTCATAAAACAAATTCTTTTTCATCATCTCGTTGTATGTATGACACCTCTTTCCACACACACTGATGATATGAGATACGAGACAATGAGATGTTGCATTTTCATCACGTTGTTGCACCTAAGCTGAATAACATAGTTTGATATTAAAATGGTGTTTGTAAAGATGATATGTCTTGGCAAAGGGATTGGTTGGTGTGAATCTGAATATGAGGTTCTCCCCATAACTGAATAAAATCGGATGGAATTAGCAGTGCAATAGTGTATGACTGCATTTGAGCATACCCCTGTACCCCATCAGGACTAGATTATGTCCTCAGCTGAATGAAATCGTCCTACATTGGAGAAAACAAAACCAATAAAAAGGCTAGTGCCAAAAATGGTTAAACGACATAGCTTTCAAAGTTTGTCTGTATTTTTTTTTACAATAAGAATAGTATTGTATTTGCTTTCATTGTCAGACGCTAGAACTTGCAAATGCACACACACACACACACACACACACACACACACACACACACACACACACACACACACACACACACACACACACACACACACACACACACACACACACACACACACACACACACACACACACACACACACACACACACACACACACACGCACACACTAGATCGAGTTATATATGAGTTCTTGGTTCATCCAGGATGGTAATAGCTGTCGATCACGAGTCTTACACGTGATACAAGACAATGGTAAATCTTTCTCTCTCTCTCTCACACACACACACACACACACACACACACACACACACACACACACACACACACACACACACACACACACACACACACACACACACACACACACACACACACACACACACACACACACACACACTGGCGCTGTGGTTAGAGCTCTGGCCTGCCACTACGGAGGTCCGGGTTCGACTCTCGCCCGGGGCTGAAATAATATCAGTATCGCAGCGCTGAGGGGTGTTACTCCAACTCTCGTGGGCGGGGAGTTGGGGGTGTGTGTGTGTGTGCAAGGTCATAGCATTACCCATAGATCGGACCTACGAGCTCTGAGCTCTCTTCCAGGAGGGAAATAGCTGTCGATCACGAGTCTAACACGTGATCCAAAGACCAAGTGAATACACACACACACACACACACACACACACACACACACACACACACACACACACACTAGATCGGGCTATATATGAGTTCTCGGTTCATCCAGGATGATAATAGCTGTCGATCACGAGTCTTACACGTGATACAAGACAATGGTAAATCTCTCTCTCTCTCTCTCTCTCTCTCTCTCTCTCTCTCTCTCTCTCTCTCTCTCACACACGAGCGAACGTGCTTAGGCTATCTACCTGAACGTTGGTAGGATACTCCTCAACATTGAGGTTCTCCAGGAGGAACTTCCTGGAGGAGGAGTCCTTGTCGAAGCAGGACGGGCACTGACAGTTGTCCCTTAGCCATACGAATGGGAAGGCACTGTGGATACCGTTGTCGAAGGCTATGTCTATGCTGCGCTCACCTTTCGTGACGTGAGACATGGCGACTCCTGTAGAGGAAGCAAGTTGAGGTAAGGATGGGGGTCACTGTAGGAGGGACTTTGGTTATGCGGCGCTATTGTTCCTATGGAAGGGATGAAGGACTGCTTGGTGGGTCTGGGACTAGGTTAATGAAGACATAGGAGACAGAGGTAGGCGAAAACAAAAGGCATAGGGCAGTTTTAGATGTTAGGTGAGGAGAGGACAAGAGCAGGTAAGGTTACTGATAGATGTTATTTTGATAGTGGATGCTTACCTGCTCTCACTCCAGGGTGGATGACGAAGGGTTGCTCAGCCACTTCGGAACTGCGCAACCGTGAACCAGTTGCTTGGATCAGTTGACTGGAGCCAGTTTGTATCTGTCGCGGGAGGAAAAGTTATATAGAGTGGGCAGTCAGTCGATGAGGTAAACACAAATGTAAAAAAAAAAATTCTTCTTCTTCTGACGTTTCGTCTCTGTGAAGACCTCTTCAAGTCTGTCTCAGTCAGTCAGCCACTGTTGTCCACGAGTTTCTTTGACAATAAATACGAGGCCCCATGACAACCAGCAACGGTCCTCTCATACCGAATTTATGTCGGGATTATCACACTGGATTTCCACGGGCTTCACCAGTCCCGACAGTTGAGAGTTCGTTCGAGTAAAAAACGACTTCGGTTAAAATACTTTATTTTTTAAATCTCCAAACATCAAATTATCTTTCCGTCATATATAACAAAGCTGAATGATCAACTAAGAGACCCACGCGAATATTAGACATACCGATGAAATGTTCTTAGAAGTCTAGATTTTTGTAAGCGAAGTCATATTCTAGTTACTCAAATGGAGGTTGGAGGAAAAATAGCCCAATGTAATAACCCCTTTACCTCGGAAGAACTGTGTGAAGTTAGAACACAAGGACTCTAGCGAGCGCCGTTGTTCTGCATCAGTATTTCTCAACCTTTTTTTTTTTTTATGCGACCCCAATATGATCCTCATAATATAACCGCGACACCACTAATCGTATATGTGTTAATATATATGACTAGTTGCTGACTGTAAAAAGTAGTGGATAAATATAATAAATACATGTGTAAGAAAGGCAATGTAAGGTTATCAAAGGCAAAGTTAACATCATCATGGTTATTGTATTGAATTCATATAATAAAAAAAAAGAAAAAAAAAAATAGATACAAGATGTCTTGGCGACCCCAGGGTTGGGAAACAGTGGTCTACATGTTTCATTCCTCAATTATCGATTCTGATACAAACTTTAGTCAAGATGACGGTGACCCCGTTGTCACCGAGATGATAAGAAGAGCCTGGCGACAGTTAGGTCATAGGGAAAAGGATCACCTGGTAGATAAAGGCTTGATCGAGATAAGTTGTGGCACCTTTATCAAGGAGGTCCCACGAAGATGAAGAAAGCAGTTTGAAAACAACATATAGGAGAAAAAAAAAATGCCACTCAGCTTAAACAGTAGCACCGGACACTTGTGCTGTGCCCACTTGACGTTATCAAAAGATATAAGTCACAGGGGGCCCTCACAAGGGGGGGCAAGGAGGGCATTTGCCCGGGGGGGGGGGGTGCAATTCTAGTCTGAACATGCCGCCCACAAGGCTGACAAAATAATTATAATAGAAAAAGTGAAAGAAGCCCTGAATATCTTACCGTAATCGACGAATTTTGCGTTAGAATCAACAGAATATGAAATATTTTCCCCTAATCCTTTCTGCAATAGGGGCATTGAATAACATTTTCAAAATCTGTTTAATTATTTCGCAAGCCAATAGTTATAGTAGGCAGTAAGGAATAGTGAAGATGGGGAGTGGTGATGGGGGGCAGGGGGCAGCACTTAGGCATGTAAGAGATCTGATGAGTCGTTTTGGTGAAAAGTGTAAACATTATTATCTCCAAGTCGTCCAGCATCAGGTGGCCAAACGCTACAGTATAGGGTCACTGATGTTCACAGGAGTTCCGGTAAATATAGTGAACTTCATCAAACGTGTCTGATTTTTTATTCGTTTCGGTAAAGCTGCTTCGACATTTCAAGTATCAGAACCGTTAGAGAAAATGGTAGGTTCTAGTAGGTTCTAAGGACAGAAATCCATGCTGTGGTGCTGACAGCATTGTAACATGCAGTCCTTTAGGTAATAAGGTTGACCCTGGAACGCTAGTTGGTTTTGAAACCTTGTTGCAGCTTCGAAAAATAACATCATCTCTTCAAATAAACAAAATGTGACGACAAGAGACAAAATTAAAACCTGATCGTCCAGGATTTAACATTTACAGCCATCCCCACTGCAGTAAAACAGCACGTATGAATTGACATTACCTTGCGCACTATGAGGTGCTGTTGACGCGCAGGCTACAAATCAAAGAAACTGGCACAGTCTCTTCCAGAGGTTGCCCATCCTTGGTTTAGGGACTGTTTTAGGGCGCCCCTTCGCACCAGAGCCACATGTCATTTGTCTGTGTTAGGTTTTATAGTCTCTACTCATAAAGGAAATATAAAACTTCTGTAATATTGCTATCTCTCATATACTGTATACTGTTCCCTTGTGCTCTTTGCTAATGTGATCTTACGTGTTTTGTAAAACTGTTGCAAATAGCGATCACAGCTTAGTTAGATTCAAACTCCTAATTTTTTTTAGAATAGCTACTTGTTTCTAAAATACCCAATTTCAGTAAAGTTCAGTTCATAGGACCACGTCAGGAGCTTCAGCTTACAGATTGGGAGGCAAAATTAAGCGAAAGACCTGTAGATCAGATGTGGGAAATATTTCAAAATACGCTCACTAAGATGATTCATACTTACATTCCTTTTAAGGACAGACGTCCCCCAAATAAGGCTCACCCAAAGTGGCTCGACAAAGAAATTGAAAAAAGTATTGCTAAAAAGAGACAGGCTTATAAGAAATATAAGTGTTCGGGTGTATCTAATGACTATGAAAGTTATGTATCAATACAGAGAGATTTTAAAAAGACAAAAAAAAAACAAAAAAACAACGACAATACGAAATGAATATCACTGATAAATCCAAAGAGAATCCCAAAAAATTCTATAGTTACATTAGAGATAAAAAGGTTGTTAGGAATCACATTGGTCCACTATTATCTGCTGACGGTCAACTTGAATATTCAAATGAAGGAATGTGTAATATTTTAAACAATTATTTTAGCTCGGTATTCGTAAACGAAACACCTGAAAGTGAACTCCAAACTAAAACCTGTGAAATGTCTAGGGTAAACTTACTACGGTAAATATAACAAAAGAAAAAATTAAAAGGTGTATAGTGAAACTCAAAGTTAATAAAACACCAGGGCCTGACGGTTGGCATCCAAGAATCTTAAAGGAAATGAAAAATGAGATTGTTGTTCCATTAGAAATTATTTTCAAGAAATCCATCATATCCGGAGATGTCCCAAGAGAATAGAAGCTAGCTAACGTTACTCCCATATTCAAAAAAGTGACAAAAAAGAAACCAAATAACTATAGGCCTATAAGTTTGATTTCAATCGTAGGAAAAATAATGGAAACTATCATCAGAGATGCTATCAAACATCATTTAGAAAGTAACCATTTGATAAATGATAGCCAGCATGGTTTCAGACGGAAACGTTCTTGCATGACTAACTTACTCGAATTCTACAACACAGTTATCTCGAATTATGACAAAAGAAACAATATAGATTTAATATATCTAGAATTTGCAAAAGCTTTTGATACCGTCCCCCACGAAAGACTACTTACTAAATCAACTTCGCACGGAATAAGTGGTAGCCTATTAAGTTGGACTAGTAATTGATTGAATGATCGAAAACAGAGAGTTTTTTTTTAAATGAAAAACTTCTAGATGGAAAAATGTTACAAGTGGAGTTCCTCAGGGTTCCGTTCTTGGGCCACTTCTATTCATAGTATATATAAATGATATAGACCATGGA
>NC_134793.1:26931445-26953945 GCF_046742065.1 Oratosquilla oratoria | reverse complement strand
GTCGCGTAAGTTTCTTACTTTCCTCAAACAAAGATGGTGGACGTGCAGTTCTTTATTCTAATGTATCAACGAGTACGATGTTTTTGTACCACATAATATCACGAAAATATACTGAAAATAATGTTATGAATACATTTTTTCCTTCGTGCGTACTAGGTAAACAAATGATACATCATTACAGTACTAATCAATAAAAACCCAAAGTTTCTTCACACATGTGTTGCAAAACAGTTTTTAGTAATAAAGAAGACAATGACTATAACAAGGTTAAACTATGGAGTTCGAGTGACTAACAACTGGTTTATTATCTGTTATCTTCTTGTGGACTTGCACCTAATTACACGACCTTCAAAAAACCTCCGATGTCGACTGCGCAATGCAGTGAGTGCCACCTCATTTACCACCACCTCTACGACTAGTATAATCTATCATATTCAATTTTTCTTGTCCGTTTTACAGTTCTTTCAGTTGTTTCTTGTTTCTCAGATAAGATCAAATGCGTATTTGTGTGTATGCGTATGTGTGTGTGTGTGTGCGTGTGTGTGTGTGGCGTGCCTTTATCAATTAAAAATACAATGTTTCTTTTGTTTCTAGGGCCCTATCACGCACTGTGTCTTATACGCGGGGGGGGGGATGCATTGCTATGGGATTACAGTGTACGAGTACATACATAACCAAGAATCTGTGACACTGGTCTGTGTAGTGTTCCTCCAAAGGTACAGACTAATCTGTAACAGTGCGGAATACCGTAGGTTATTGTAACGTAATACTTATACCAGCGGTTCCCAAACTATTTTACCTGACGCCATTACCCTTTTTGCTTCCAGTAGACCCGCACGCCCCCAGTCCCTCTTTTGTTCATGTGAAATGATTCTTGCATTTATTTCTTAGCATTGTTCAGGAAAAAAGATTTCTGTTTGTATTAAATTTTAATAATGAAAGCCACTCAAACAAATAATAGTACATTCCAGAAACATTTTCCTAAGTAACTATTAACGAAACATTTGGTTCAAAGAGAGCGAAAAAAAAAGTTTGAACATTAGCAAATTGGCAAAATTGACTTGCAATTTTAAGAATAGATAATTTGAAAACATGGCATATAATATTTGGAAAGACTCATGAGACTAAGGCACAATTTATGAACTAATTTAGTGAGATGGATGCTGCTGCGTCTTCCTCACAAGATTAGAAATTCTAGGATTTAAGTATTGGGAGTTTGTGACGAGTCCCTCAGTGGCGTCAGTATGGTTGGTATCGGTGACGTGTCCAAAATGTGTAAGGAGAACTAGCTTAATAGTAAACGGGTTGGAGTGACTGCTATAATTATACTTTGCATGTATGTAATGGCAGATATTTGTTCTTTGAATGACTCTATTATTCTAATTAACCAAATATTTTTGAGCAGATGACTTCACGCCCCCCTTGTATCCTCCTCAAGTCTCCCTAGTTTGGGAACCACTGACTTATACATTTACGCTTAAAATGACGTAGTTAAGGTACAGTCAAAATTTCGGCATATCTTTCTGTTTTTGACGGAAAGGGCGTCAAGCGGAGCATGGCCGTAGATTATTTAATAAAAGCTCTGTTCTCACGACTGAAACGGTATACTGTGAACCAATAGACGGTGGATATTATTCGTATGTGAATTGCGTGGCTGCCGCTGGGTGATTTTATTCAACAGGGTTCAACCTCTGTTTGAAAGTTCTCGATTTATCCATAGAAGACGACGAATGACTTTGTGCATATTTTCTGGCTCTTTGTCAGGGTATCTTAATCAGCTGAATATCTCCTCAGAAGAAAGCATGTGACTGAAAACTTCAATATGACTTGTCAGCTTGATTTTCTGAACGAGAATAAAAAATAGATTAATATCTGACTTTGAAATGTCTGAACACTGATAAGTGATATCATCGGTGCATAATGATAAGTTCCTTGTCGAACGTGTGCTAATCTAGCATCTTTTCAGCTGCTGTCCAGCACATTCTGGCTTGAGAAATCTGGTTACCCTGCACGTAACTCCCTTGATGAACATCTCTAAACCTTTATGACTCTAGCCATACGCTTTATGGTCGCCATTTGTGCACTGATTGCGGGAGCTGGGCGCGAAATCATCCGGTGGTGGCACACTAGCCTAGCATGCTACTTGCTTCTGCTATTTCGTTTGAGTAGAAACGACTTCAGTGACAATATTCTAGACCAAAGGTTCTCATTTGGGGTGAAATTCACCCCCAGGGGGGAATTTTGGGTTTTCTGGAGGGGTGATTTATGACCACAGTCAGTTTACGCGGTGAGGAAAGCAATTATAGGTTTTGGCCTATCTGGCCTGTCACCTGTGCTGGATTTATACTAATTTGGGAAAAATATATACTAATTTGGAAAAAAAATAAAAGGGTTTTTAGTAATATTTGCATATTATTTAGAATGCACTTTTTGAAACAGGCAATCTTGGAAAGGAGGGGGGAATGACATTCAGACAAATGGTGAAAGGGGTGAATGGGCCAAGTAAGGCTGAGAACCCTTGTTCTAGACTTCCGTAAGAACATCTCGACAATGTGTCTAACATTCGTATTCTAGGTTTAACTTCTCTTAGTTCGTCATTCAGTTTCTCACTCTATGACGCAAGATTAATTTGACATTTGGAAACTCGAAAAACAAAAGATCGTAACCGAAGTCATTCAAACGAAGTAGCAAAAGCAAATAGCATGCTAGCGAGAATCGGCCCAGTTTACTCGTGACCTTTACGCGTATTCGTATATTGTAGGAAAATTATCTTCCCAGGTTTGTCCGAAAATAAATGAAACATAGCGAAACATTAAAACAATCGGCTAGAAACATGATAATCACGGGCGATAGCCCAGTGGATATCGTCTCGAACTCTTTATCAGGTAGTCGTGAGTTCGATGCCCGGGACCCGATGCAGACCTCTTGCGTTTTTTCCTGACAGCCTGGGCCAGGCGGGGAGGCGACCCAAACACCGTTAAAAAAATGATCTCGTGTTGTACTCGTGATCAACAGCTATTACCATACCAGAAGAGAGCATAGAGCTCCTATATCCTCCAATCTATGGGTAAATTGAAGAAATTCGAATGAATAAAAATAAACGCATCTGAAATGAAACTAATGTTAGTAATTATTTTTATTTTTGTTTAATTTTTTACCTATATTTTTGAATCAGTTATGTATACTACTTGATGAAATTTGAACATGAAGGTGCATATATTGAATCTGGAAGAATGGATGGGGAAATAACAGATAAGGTGATTCATAGTCACATAATTCCAAAGTTAGGGTAACATATAATATCTAATAAAGATAATAGAATATACAAAATAGAGTTGTGGAGATTGTAGGAGAAAGCATCACAGATTAATTCCTTAAGAGAGTGTTCTTCACCGGTTTTTATTAAAGGCAAAATACGCTTTCTTATAACATGTTAGCATCACGAAAATCTACATATTATGAAGATATTTTGGCTCCGTCATTGTCGATAAATAATTTATTAAGCCATCAATAATCAAATAAATCTCGAATATTAGACCAGCCTTTGTAGAAAACAAACAAACAAACAAACAAACAAAACAGTTTAAGAAATCTGTTCCCGAGCTGATTTCAAAAGACACTCAGCAAATCGAATAGTTCAAGAAAAGACTTAGGCCCTGTTCACATTAGCGGTTTGAACCTTACGGAAACCGCGGCGGTACCGCAGAATCCAGGAAAAACTGTGTGTGAACGCCTCCATTAACATACACTATAATTGAACAGCCGCGTTTCAAACCGCTAGTGTGAACAGGGTCTAAAAGCGTTTGTGTTTGAGAGGTGCTTTGATCAAGAACTTTAGATTATGATGCATCATTTTCGAAATGAGGAGCCCCCCCCCCAAAAAAAAAAAAAAAAACACATTTACGAAAAATCAAAGTTCGAATTTCGCGCGCCTCAATGACGATGTTTACCACAGAATGAAGCCATCGCATAAAACAATTTAATATCTCTCACTTATTATATAATTAAGGAGACAGGTAGGTCTCCTGTAATATTCACATTTTAAAGAAGAAAGACGTCTCTGTTTAGTGTGTCGGGATTCAATTCCAACAATATGAAAAAAGTGCTCGCCTAGCAGTCATGGAGAAAATTTAGGCCTGTGCTCTTTTGCTCGCCTGCAATTTTTTATTTTATTTTTGAGGACAAAGACTGATATAAGCTATAAATTATTTATAGAAGTGAGTGACAGAAGTGAGCTTTAAGAAGTAGAAATATTATTGATTGAGACAGCATGGTAGGACTCGCATTTATGGGTTTACATTAGACAAATTTAGGTTTAAGAAGGAAGTAGACAAGATAGGGCCCTCACATGGGGGTGGGGGGCAGAGGGGTGCATATTCCCTGGGGCGGCACATTTAAGGGGGTGGGGGGCAAGTCTAGTCTGGACATGTCGCCCACAAGGCTGACAAAATAGTTATAACAAAAAAGAGAAAGAAGCCCTGAATATCTTACCGTAATATGCGAATTTTGCGTTAGAATCAACATAATATGAAATATTTTCCCCTTATCCTTTCTGCAATAGGGACATTAAATAACATGTTTAGATTCTGTTTAATTATTTCGCAAGCCAATTGTTATAACAGGCAGTAAGGAATAGTGGAGATGGGAAGTGGTGATGGGGGAAAGGCGGGAGGGGGGAAGCGTTTTTAATTTTTTTTATTTTGGGAGTGAAGTATCACTCCAACGGGCTTTGTTTGAGCCCGTGGGGTGGTGTTTATGTAAGACACACCATGTGGAGAGGAGGTGGAATAGTGTAGCTATTCAGAGGGGGGATAGGGGCAGTAGGAAAGAGAGGCTGCAGCTGTTAGAGCGGCGGCGGACGCTCTAGTAGCTGACGGAGCTCATAGGGGCTTTGGAGGCAGCAGAGGCGGCTCACAAGACCTTCAGGGGGCGCCGGTGGTCCCCGTCACTGAGAACTTTACCCTGGGGCGGCACTTAGGAATGTAAGGACTCTGAGGCAAGAACTAGTATACCAACAGAGTGGTTAACGAATGAAATGGACTTAGGAGCCATGCAGTGAGCCCTGAAACTATTGGTTGTTTTGAGAGAAGACTAGATAACTTTATGAATGGAGATGATAGTTGGTAAAGGACATGGAACTGTCTAGTGTAGGCCTTATGGCCTCTTTGAGTCTCCCCCATTCTTATATTCTTCTGTTCTTAGAGAGATGAACAAGGAGGACAATCAGAGAAGGAAAGTTCGATTCTGGACGAAGGCATACATCATAATTTACTACTAGCCATTCTGCCAAATCAACCTAGTACGTCCCCTCTCCCTGTGCTATTAGATTTTATTTTTATAGTCTGTATATAGTAAAGGAAGCTGTATAGTGCAATGAGTATCACTTTATAGGGTTATAACAACAATCTGAATAAATTCTATGACACGTGGTAACAGCGCTTTTTCTCCCCTCCATGTTGCCACGCCGAGGAGGTGTCACAGAGAGAGAGAGAGAGAGAGAGAGAGAGAGAGAGAGAGAGAGAGAGAGAGAGAGAGAGAGAGAGAGAGAGAGAGAGAGAGAGAGAGAGAGAGAGAGAGAGAGAGAGAGAGAGAGGCATATGCTAAGTTTGATTTGATAGAATGGCTCACGACGTATTCCATATCCTGAACGGACTCTTTGGAGCGTACAGACTATGATAAATAGTCTGACGGCAGAGAGAATTAAGTTCTAAATGCTGTGCGGTACGGAAGGAACGAGTAAAAGCGTGATGACATCCATAATGGAGACTATAAAGTTAATCATCAAACTTTTATGACTCACTTCGGGTAACGTCAATTAATCATTATCTGATGGCCTCTTGAACCGATGAAATTGTCTTCAGAGGATTTGATATTACTTAGAAGAGCCTCATTGACATAAAGGGTTACATAACTGTCTCGACTTGATTATGTTGAACGACTCTGTGTGTCGCATTTGGTACCAAATTGGACACATTTCAGGATTCGGTTATGGCTGATGCCTGGCGGTTTTTTTTTTTTATTCAATTTAGATAACCTTTTGTGTTAGAAAGGATGACGATGCCTAGTGTCGATTAGATTTTGAATCACCCTGTGGTGCCATATTCGGCACTTTCAAAGTTTTTTCCGGTTAACGCCAGAGGAGTTTATTCAGCTTAACTAGTATTCCAGAAAGGCTTACTCCTGACCTAAAGTTTTAGTCCTGTGTGGCTTAGCAACGACCCCCCCCCCCCACCCAGCGGTTTCTTTTCGAACACAAACATACCTGTTGGTTGCCGTCCAGGAATGCTACTCAGGGCGACCTGGCAGATCTTTTATAGGGACCGAAGGAGGGAGGGGAGGGGGCGGCGAGGAGGACGAGGACAAGGAGGAGGAGGAGGAGGAGGAGGAGGAGGAGGAGGGGGGGAATGGAAGGAGGAAGAGGAAGAGGAGGAGGAGAAGGAGGAGGAGGAGTTGAAGAAGAAGGTGGTGGTGGTATTGGAGGAGGAGGAGGGAATGGAAGGAGGAGGAGGAAGAGGAGGAGAAAGAGGAGGAGGAGGAGGAGGAGGAGGAGGAGGAGGAGGAGGAGGAGGAGGAGTGTAACCTTTTGGTTTATGTAGGCTACATAAGGAGGACTTAATGCGGGCGAGATAAACTCCAAACCGGGAGTTTTCTTCTATTTATTAACAATGAAGCAATCTGGTTGCAAATATTACAAGGTATAAATGGGCCCTGTGGGCAAAATACAGTAAGTGCCAGGCCTTGACCTAGGGCACAACTGGCTGGCAGCCTCTCGGCCTGCCTAGCTCTGGCTGGTAGGCTCTTGACCTGCCCAGCTGTGGCGGGTAGGCTCTTGACCTACCCGCCACAGGAGGAGTAGGAGGAGGAGAAGGAGGAGGAGGAGGAGGGAGAAAAGGAAGAGTAGGAGGAAGAGGAGTAGGAGTAGGAGGAGGTGGAGGAGGAGGAGGAGATTTAAAAGGAGAAGTAGGAGGAAGAGGAGTAGGAGGAGGAGGAGGTGGAGGTGAAGAAGAGGGAGGTTGTTGGTGGTAGTGGAGGAAAAGGTCAAGGACAACAACGACGACGACGATGATGACGATGACGATAATGATGGTGAGGAAGAGGAGGAAGAGGAGGAGGAGGAGGAGGAGGAGGAAAAGGAAGAGGAATAGGAGGAGGAGGAAGAGGAGGAGTAGGAGGATGAGGAGGAGATGCCCAGACAAATCCAAGGAACGAGGTGAATTTTGTTGAGACTTTCCTCTCCCTCTTCGTCCTCCTCCCCTCCTCCTCCCCCCCTCTCCTCCTCCTCCTTCACTTCCTCCTCCCCTCCTCCTCCTCCTCCTTCACCCCCTCCTCTTCCTCCCCTCCTCCTCCTCCCCTGCTCCTCCTCCTTCACCTCCTCCTCCCCTGCTCCTCCTCCTTCACCTCTTCCTCCCCTTCTCCTCCACCTTCACCTCCTCCCCTCCTTCACCTCCTCCTCCTCCTCCTCCTCCTCCTCCTCTTATTCCTTTTCCCCTTCTCCTCCTCCTCCTCCTCCTCCTCCTCTTATTCCTTTTCCCCTTCTCCTCCTCCTCCTCTCCATCCTCCTCCTCCTCCTCCTCCTCCTCCTCCTCCTCCTCTTCCCTTTCCCCCTCTCCTCCTCCTCTCCCTGCTCCTCCTCCTACCCCGGAATGGGGGAAGCACTTGCACTTGCCAATTGCGAGGACATTTCTGTCCTTTTGGACTTGAATATCACTAAAGTAGTATTGAGTTAGTAGGCTACTGAAACGATACAGAGATGATTGCGTCAACAGCCAACAAAAGATTACAAAGTATTACATTTGAGGAGCACGCTGATAGGAGACCCTTTGGTCTATATCTAGGTCGGATGCGAAAAAAATATAACAATGATAAATAAAGAAATAGATGAAAATAATAATGATATAAATGATAATAAATAAAATAAATAAATAAATAGGTAAAGTTAAATAATAAACAAACAGGTAACTAGTAGATAATAACAAATAGACAGATAAATAATAATAAATAAAATGAATAAATAAATAGGTAAAGTTGAATAATAAACAAACAGGTAACTAGTAAATAATAATAAATAGACAGATAAATAACAACAAATGATAATTAAACAAATAATAATAAACAAACAGACAAATAGTATTACAACATTTTGAAGTTTCGAACAAAAAGCTGATTGTTATACACTCAGGAATCTTATCTCTTATCTGCCACTGGACCTGCTGATTCTGCACTTGCTAATCATTTTCTAGTTAATCTCCAGTAGAGACAAGTGGCACAGTTCCAGCATCCTCAGCATACTACAGCCTTTTTTCAAGTTTGACAGAGACATTCTAATGGTAGACGTTGGTTATAAGAACATAAGAACATAAGAATGAAGGAGACTGCAAGAGACCATAAGGCCTACACGAGGAAGCTCCGTATCCATCACCACCTGTCATCTCCATCCATAAAGTTGTCTAATCGTTTCTCAAAACAAATGATAGTTTCAGCGCTTACTACATGGTTACTAAGTTTATTCCATTCGTCGACCACACTATTAGTAAACCAATTCTTGCCTATCTCTTTTTTAGATCTAAATTTGTCCAGTTTATAACCATTACTGCGAGTCCTGCCCTGTTGTTTTAATATGATGACCTTGTTTGCATCACCCTTGTTAAAGCCTTTGATCCACTTGAACACCTCTATTAGATCACCCCAGAGAGTGTAAGTTAAAGTGACTAAGCCTTTCTTCGTAATGCAAATTTCTGAGTCCATGTATCATTTCAAGGTCAAGGTAAATAATATCGTAATTATCATTGTTATTTGACGCCTTATATACTTTAGTGTAAAAGGATAGAAGATTAGTCACACATGACTTACCCTTGGAGAAACCATGCTGTGAATCACGAATTAGATTATATCTTTCGATGTCCTCTCTGAGTCTATTTACGATTATTGATTCAAACATTTTTCCTATAACCGATGTCAAACTGATTGGCCTGTAGTTGCATATAGACGATCTATTTCCCCTCTTAAAAACAGGAACGACGTTTGCTTGCCTCCAAGCAGTAGCCACAAAACCAGTGTCTACTGATTTATTAAATATTTCAGTTAACTGGTCAGAGATTTCAAATTTACACTGCTCTAGCATTTTCGGAAAATTTTCGTCTGGACCCGGGGATTTTGTAGCTTTAAGTCTTTCAATCTGCTTGACCAGATGCGGATCCATCCTTACAATGATTCTTCCATGAATCATTGTAAGGATGTCATTTAATCGATTTTAGTACTTTCTGATGTTTTGCCAGGTCCGGGGGATAAATAAACTGACAGCATGGGTGCGGTATTTGGGCGGAATTGTACTGTGTTTGGCATTTGTTTAATTCCATTTATCTGTTTTGTGCTGCGCGTGTTGTAGGGTTGCCAGGATTGGGTCTCAGTACTGTTGCGCTGAAAAGGGATAGAAAGGAGATATACCACGTTCGTTGGCCGTTTAACATACCTGTATTGTCACCTATATGATTGTTTTGTGTTGTTGAAGCAATCAAGTTGAAGCAATCAATCAAGAAGTATCATCTGCAAACAGTGAGCATTCAGGAATACCACAGGCTTTATAGATATCGTTACTGTAAATCAAAAACAAAATAGGACCTAGAATACTACCTTGAGGTACCCCCATACTTACACCCATTAATCTCGAAGACAACTTGATTACGATTAGATAAATATGACTGAAACATCTGAAGTTCAAAGTCTCTTATTCCGTACTCAGCCATTTTCATCAATAGAATACTATGATCAACTGTGTCAAAAGCCTTCTTAATGTCTAGAAAAACTGCGGCACATATTGTTTTATTAGATAGTCGAGTTGCAATATATTCATGTAAGAGAGCAACAGGCATATATGTTGAGTGGTTTTCACGGAATCCAAATTGATTATCGAAAATGATCCCATGGTACTCAAGGTAATCTACCAATTGCTCAAGAATAACGGTTTCAAGTACTTTAGACAATACCGGAAGGATCGAAATCGGACGAAAATTTGATACGTTTGATGTGGGCCCATCTTTATGGATCGGGTGTACTACAGCAATTTTTAGGACATTAGGAAAGCAACTCTGTTGAAAGCACAAAGTGATTAAATGCATGAGTAAATGAATAATTTTGGGAGCAGCAAGTTTAAGGATCTTTGTATTAGGGCACTCATAGCCATTGGACTTATTTTTAAGATTATTGATAATACGCAAAATATCGTGAGTTGATGGTTTTATTAGACTAAATTGTGATGAGACTGGAGTTATATATTGAAGTGGGTTTCCTGGGTCATTTGGCAGCTTATCAGCCAATAAACTACCAACTGAACAGAAAAAGTTGTTAAACATGTCAGCGATCTCATGGTTGTCAGTAACCTGCCTGTTATTGTGAATAAACAAATTGGGAGTATTATTACTTCTCTTTTTATTAATTACTTCAAGAAGTATTGGCCAGAGTTTCTTCGGAACCGATGAATTTTCTTCAAGTTTTTTGAGATAGTATTGCTTGCGAGCCGATTTAATTGATGAGTTGAGAACATTACGATATCTGATAAAATTGTGTTTATCAAGTTCAGAGTTGCACTGTATTTTTTATAAAGTTTATTTTTTAAATTGATGCATTTCAATAAGTTATTTGTTATCCAAGGTTTGATTGGAATCTTTCTTCTTGATGTTATTTTAGTCGTTAATTTAGTAATTTCTTCATTAAATATAGTTATCAAACAATTGGCGAAATCATTGTGGTGACAAGTATAATGAGAACGAGTATAATGAGAACGAGAGCAACTCGGACGCGACGGCGCGGCGGGACTACTACTAATAGCAATCCGAGAGCCGCGCTTTCTTGCCAAGATAGTCCAGAGCCCCAGGATAACCGAGCTGAGTCAGAGCCTTTGATAGCTCTGGGACGGGTGGGTACTTTTATCCACTCTGACACCTGGCTATCACAGGCGGCTGGGCTCCTGGACTCCTTCAAGCTCACCAGCGTTCTCCTTGAGAAGGGTAGGGACTCTCCACACCCAGAGTTCAAGCCCCCACCACCATGGCTGTCGATACCTGCAACCTTCGTTGTCGCAAAGCTTCCCAGTAAGAAGAAGTTATGTGATCAGGAAAGAGTACGAGCGCAGGCCCTACAAGGCATCCGCGCACTGTCGGAACCTGGAATGGCGGTCTATTATACGGATGGCTCCGTAGACCCCAACAGGCCTCGTAGTGCGGGGGCTGTTTTCGTGACGGATGGTTTAACCTACGGCAGGAGAGTATCTGATCATGCGTCCACTCTCCAAGCTGAGGCCATAGCAGTCCAAGGAGCGTTAGAGCATGCTCTAATATCTCGAGCTGGTCTTGTGGTGATCCACACCGATTCACAGTCTCTGCTAGGCAGCTTGGAATCGATACAGCCCAGCGACGATGTACGCCTACTGACCTCCATCCTAGCACTCCTGCTGAAGCTGCATCAGCAAGGCAGGACTGTTACGGTCAACTGGGTGCCAAGCCACGTAGGTGTCCCAGGTAACGAGCTAGCCGACGCCGCAGCTGAAGCGGCGCGCCAAAGACCCGAAGTCGATGTTGTCGTCCCTCTTAGCAGAAATCAGTTGCGCATACGCACCAGGGCTCTTAATCAGATACAACGGTTCCTTCAGCACAGACTGGAGGCAGAGGTGTCAGAGAGGGCGAGGTGGTACAGGGCAGTCACAGACTACGAGCCCCTTGTACTTCCTCGCTCTACACCTAGAAAAGTGGAAACTCTGCTCTACCGTCTGCGACTGGAGGACCGTTATTTCTGGCAAATCAAAAGTAACCCAACACCTGAAGAAAGAAGATGCCACCACTGTAGCCACTCTGAAGCCACCCTGAAGCATTACCTCAAGCATTGCCCCACAACTGCTTTTCTGAGGAGAGGGCCTCCGACAACATGTGAGGGTCTTGTGCGTCGCCTATGCCGCCACCTAAGCGATTACGAACTGCGTCGGCTGGTGGAGTGTCAGCCCCCCCTATATATATGTATATATATATGTATGTATATATATATGTATATATATATATGTATATATATATATGTATATATATATGTATATATATATATATATATATATATATATAATGTATGTATTCACTGTATCACCTCTTGTAACACCAAACACCGTTAGATCAGAAAGGGTGCATTCGCCGAGATGTGCATACGTATTTTACATGCGTATACACATCTTTTGATTGTATGAGTGTGTGTGGTTGGGCCCACACACACACATATGTAAAATCAACCTCCAAACGGGCTCACATCAAAAGCCCGTGGGAGCTTCACTCCCGAATTACACACACACACACCGCGCTTTCTGATTGGTCTTGCCGTCGCTGAGTCTGTGCTAGCTCACCCCGAATTACACACACATACACACCGCGCTTTCTGATTGGTCTCGCCGTCGCTGAGTCTGTGCTAGCTCACACTGTGGAGCCGAGCCGAGCCCTGCAGTCCCCTATGGTCGATCTAGTCTCAGCATACGCCTCGTGAAGGCGGAAGCAAAGCGCTGGTATTCAACAACAATGAAGTTCGAATCCATTGGAGATGCCCTTGCCCACGCCCAGACCCGAATGTATCCGAACCTGGCCAAGCCCCTCCGAGTTTTAATCACGCTCCCAGTCTCGAACGCAGAGGCCGAGCGTTCATTTTCAACCCTGAAGCGACTGAAGACCTACCTAAGGAATACTATGGGTCAAGATCGCCTCAACGGCCTGGCGCTACTCGGCGTTCACAATGAAATCAATATTGAAATAGACAGTGTAATCAATATATTTGCCCCCCAAAAAAACAGGAGGTTGATGTTCGTGTGAGATCCCATGAACAATGCTGTGTGTTATTAATGTAATTTAGATACTTTTATTAACAGGTTCAGAAGTTCATACACGTTTTTGTTTGTATTTCTGTTTTTTAAAGCTACTTTTATTTTTTATTACTTCCATGAGTCCATGTGCACTAACACTACACACGGATCCTGCAATAATTTCTCTCTATGCGAGAGTATACGCGTGCCAGTGCCTTATCACTGACTAGCACAAGCCACAAGCGTGTAACAATATAAAACGAATATACATTCTATTATATACGTCTAAAATACAGAAAAATCTGATAAATATGATTAAGTTAAGTATACCTCAGACTTCTGATACATCAGACTACTCAGAGGAAGGAATTCAGGTTAGCCCCCCCCCCCCCCAATTTTGATCCTGGATCCGCCACTGTGCTTGACTACTTCTACTTTACTAATACTGATATTAGATAGACTACTTTCTTCATCCCCTCTGAAAATTGGATCGCATTCAGGTACTTTATCTAACCTGTCATTAGTAAACACCGATAGAAAATAATTGTTAAACTCCTCACTCATTTTTTCTTTCGATTCTATCATGACATTTTCATCGTTTTTAATTGGTCCTATTTTTTCTTTAATTTTTTGTTTTATAGAGATGAAAGAAACGTTATTGAACGTTCTTTACATAAATGTAAGGTGAAGTGCTAAAGGAGAACATCCCCATACATTGCCGTGTGAAAGATTAAATGTTCTTGTGTCAGTCACTAACAAAACCAATTCGCCCACTCCTCTACAGCACGGATTCCCAAACTGTAGACTCGATACTTATACTATAATGACCACGTGACTTCTGTGAGGGCGTTCTCCTTCTGCACTTCATCGTACAATTTTTAAACAGACTTCAACAACTTACTGTATGTTGTCCATTACAATGGCCCTCTCAATCTTGAGGAAAGGCTGGGGTGAGGCAGTCACAGTCACATGAACATAGGTTGATAAAACACACACACACACACACACACACACACACACACACACACACACACACACACACACACACACACACACACACACACACACACACACACACACACACACACACACACACACACACGCACACACACACACGCACACACACACACACACACACACACACACACACACACACACACACACACACACACACACACACACACACACACACACACACACACACACACACACACACACACACACACACACACACACACACACACACACACACACACACACACACACACACACACACACACACACACACACACACACACACACACACACACACACACACACACACACACACACACACGAATGCATATGCTCTACCACGGTATCAGTGGCTCTCCGTGGCATGAATAATAACTTTCTTACAGAGATGCTGTTTCTCTGGATAGTCACGTGTTATTTTTCTTCCGAAATGAAATAACAAGGACGTATTCGTTATGTGACTATATCTCATATCATTTGCTAGACATTAAGGGCGGGGGTTCAGCCTGAGGGTGCATTTATTAAAGGATGTCGCAGCCATTATCTAAGCCAAGGGTTGATGTATAAGCAATACTGGACTACAAGAAGGAAGTGTGAAAGCTCATATTATGTTCGTGCATGTGAGAGTAAATGAATAATTATAGAAATGCATAAGTCGTAGGAAATAGTAAACCCAGACTCGATAGCTGTGGTTTATTACCCGATGTTTTGGCCCAAGACTAGGCGCTCCCTCAGTAGTATCATGAGTTGCGGTGGGCACAAGTTGCGATTATATTGCCCGCGGCTCTACCCAGGACAGGAACTATCCATTTGTTACGTATCGACTAGGTTCGAGTACCTCAGACTGACAACGTCTCAATTTCCGAATATGCTTCCATCGAGCTACATACTACTGTTAGTCTCGATCGTGTTTGTAAGGAATTATAATGAAAACCATTCATTAGCTGTCGAGGGAGAGAAGGGGTGGCTATACTAGTAAGTGAAGAGATAGATAAGCGTGGAGTGGAAGGAGGTTTCTTCAAGGTTAACGTGGATGAAGGTGAAGCTGGGAAGGGAGATGTTGGTTTTTGTAAGTGCGCATGGGCCTGGTAGTGAGAAGAGCGTAGAGGAAAGGGAGGGTTTTTGGATAGATTTAAATGAGTGCATAGAGGGATTAGGGAGAAATTTCAATGTAGTTGTTTTGGGAGACTTTAATGCTAGGGTAGGAAATGAACCAATAGACGAAGTGATTGAGAAGTATGGAGTTCCAGGAAAAAATCGTAGAGGAGAGTTGATGGTGGAGATGTGTCTCGAAAGAGAGTTGATGATAGCAAATACAGTGTTTAGGAAGAAAGTCAAGCATAAGTACACATAGGAGAGGGTGGTGGATGGAAGGGTGGCAGATAGAGTGTTAATGGACTATATAGTGGTAACCAGGAGTATAGTGGGAAAAGTTAAGGATGTACATGTTCTAAGGGGAGAGAGTGGTGGAATATCAGATCATTTTTTGGTGGAAGGTAAGTTGAAACTGGAGACTGGGTGGAGAAAGAGGAAAAGGGCAGAAGGTAGAAAGGTACTTAGAGTGAACTACTTAAATAAGAAAGAAAAAGAGGAGTATAAGAAGAAGCTGAGAGAGGAGTGGGAGGGAATGAACGATAGATTAGAACTAGGAATGGAGGAAGAATGGGGATGGTTCAAGGAGGGAGTCATAAGGTGTGCAAAGATGGTGTGTGGAACAAGGAGGATGGGAGGAAATAGAAGGAAGGGTAGTGAGTGGGGGGATGAGGAAGCAAAGAAAGGTGTAAAAGAGAAGAAGCAGGCTTTCATAGATTGGTTACAAATTAGGACGAGTGAATCATATGAGAGGTACAAAGTAAAGAGAAGGGAAGCCAAGCATAAGATAAAAGAGGCAAAGAGGAGAGCAGATGTGAAATGGAGTAAAAGTATGACAGAAATTTTGAAAGTAATGAAAAGATATTTTGGAAAGAAATCAAAAGAGGAAGAAGAATCGAATCAAGTAGAGGAGAAAAGGTAAAAGATGCAGATGGAGAGATGATAATGGAAGAGAAGGCAGTGAGAGGAAGGTGGGCAGAGTATTTTAGGGAGTTGCTAAATGTGAAGGAGGATAGGGAGGGAAAGGTAGTTGTAGTGGAAAGCGCTAAGAAAATGACCGTGATGAGTGAGGAAAATGGAGGAGAAATAAGGAAAAATGAAATGAAGGCAGCTGTTAAGATGATGAGAGCAGGTACGGCACCTGGGTTGGATGGTAGCTATGCTGAATGTCTGAAAAAGAAGGTACAGTTATGGTGGACTGGCTGGTGAGGTTATTTAATATTTGTTTGGAGAGTGTAGAGTGCCGGAGGCCTGGAGGAGTGCCTGTATAGCTCCACTTTGCAAGGGATAAGGGGACAATTGTAAGTGTAGTAGTTTCAGAAGGATCAGCTTGTTGAATGTAGTTGGGAAGGCTTATGGGAGGGTCTTGGTTGAGAGGATTAGGAGAGGAACAGAGGGAGTAATTGGTGAGGAACAATGTAGGGGTTGTGTGGATCAGATTTTTGTGGTAAGAGATATGTGAGAAAGCTATAGGAAAAGGTAAGGATGGTTTTTTTTTTGCTTTTATGGATCTGGAAAAGGCTTATGACAGGGTAGACAGGAAGGCATTGTGGGAGATTTTGCAGATATATAGGATATGAGGAAAGCTGTTAAGAGCAGTCAAGAATTTTTATGAGAGTAGTAGAGCTTGTGTTAGGATTAGAAATGGAGAAAGTGGTTTAAGGTAAAGGTGGGACTTCGCCAGGGATATGTTATGTCACCTTAGGTGTTCAATTTATACATGGATGGGGTGGTGCGAGAGGTGAATGCAAGGGTAGAGGGTCAAGAACTGGAGATGGTTAAAGAAAGTGGAGAAATGTGGGAGAAAAGTCAGTTGTTGTTTGCTGACGACACTGCGCTTGTAGCAGGATCAGAGGAAGAATTGAGGAAGTTAGTGACAGAGTTTGGGAAGGTGTGCGAAAGAAGGAAGTTGAAGATAAATGTGGGTAAAAGTAAGGTGATGAGATGTACAAGGGGAGAGAGTGATAACAGGCTGGAAGTGAGTATTAAGGGAGAGAGACTGGAAGAAGTGGATAGTTTTAGATACTTGGGTGCGAATGTGGCAGGAAAGGAAGGAGTGGGGGTGGAGGTAGAATGTAGATTGAGAGAAGCGAGTAAATGGGTTAGTGGATTAAAAATGTAATGAGAAATAGACATTTGGGAATGGATGTTTAGAGGAAATTGTATGAAGGAGTGATTGTGTCGACAGCACTGTACGGAGCAGAAACATGAAACATTAGAGAGGAAGAGAGAAGGAGTTTGAATGTGTTTGAGATGAAATGTCTGAGAAGTATGATAGGGGTTATTAGGCTGGATAAAGTGAGAAATGAGGAGGTGAAGAGGAGAACAGGGGTGGAAAGGGAGTTGGGAGATAGGGTGGATGAAAGAATATTGGGATGGTTTGGACACATGGAAAGAATGAGTGAAGAAAGGTTAGTAAAAGAAGTGTGGAAGGCAGATGTGGAAGGAGTGAACATGAGGGGTCGACCTAGGATGAGATGGATGGATGGGGTAAAAGGGGCATTGGGAAAGAGGGTAATATCTGTTGAGGAAGGACGGGAGAGGACAGAAGAATGGGGTGAATGGAGAAAGGTTGTGTATAGATGATGCTGTGATGCACGAGGGGGAGTGGGTGGGGGATGGGGATGAGGAAGTATGTTTGAGAAATAAATTGCCGCAACCTGAAGGGATTTCTCCCTGTCTTTTCTTTTTCTGCGTGACGGGACTGAGAGGGGGGATCGCCGAATTAATGAAGCGTCTTTGCTGTGGGTGTGCTACGTCTTGCGAGACTTTCTGACCCAGGGCAGTGGACAAAATGCAGGGATGACCTGTCATCCAGGAGGTGCCAAGATAGGAAGGGGAGGGGGTGGAGGGGAGTGGAGTGTGTGGGGAGTGGAATGGGTGGGAGTAGTTTCTCTGCCTTTGTCTTTTGCCTACCTCCCGTGTAAGGGGGAAAAAGTCTTTGGTATATGTATATATATATATATATATGTCTATATATATATATATATATATATATATATATATATGTGTATATATATATGTGTATATATATGTGTATATATATATATATATATATATATATATATATATATATATATATATATATATATATGTGTGTGTGTGTGTGTGTGTGTGTGTGTGTGTGTGTGTGTGTGTGTGTGTGTGTGTAAATGGGAGTAGGAAACACAGGAGTCGTAACCTGAGTTTATTCCTGACTAGTTTCGCATACCTGTGAAACTAGTCAGGAATAAACTTAGACTAAGACTCCTGTGTTTCCTACTCCCACTTACGTCAACCTGTTAGAAAGCCATAATATATATGTATATAAATGTATATATATATATATATATATATGTATATATATATATATATATATATTTATATATATGTATATATATATGTATATATATAAATCAGCCATTCTGAGTCCACTGCTGAACAAAAGTCTTTTTCATAGCATTCCGCGACTGAGACGACTGCGCCAATTTCTGCCACCTCATTTTTTCAAACCTCTTTATCTCGTCTCTCCACCTTCTGTCTGGTCTCCCACTTCCACGCTTCTCGTCTCGCGGCGACCACTCAGTAACACACTTGCTCCATCGCTCACCATTCGTTCGTGCTACCTTACTTGCCCAATTCTACTTCCTCTCTTTTGCCGCCTCCACGATATCTTTCACTCTAGTCTGCCCACTGACCTAACTTGCTCTCTTTCAGTCTCTTGGCGTTATTACCACTAATGACCTCTCCATTCTCCTTTGTGCACTCCTTAGCTTTGTATCCATTGCCTTCGTCCGTTTCTAAGTCTCACATCCGTAGATTATTGCTGGCAGTATATATTGATTGTAAATTTCCGTTCAAACATAAAGGTAGAGCCTGTCATTATCATCTAATACTTACCAAACATTTTCCAACCAGTTTTAATACGCCTTTTTATTTCATTATCATGATCTTTTGTCACTTTTGTGTTGAACGTTATTTTGTTTTTACCTTTATTTGTAAACCTGCTTTGAGACTTTCCTTGTTCAGATCACTCAGCATATCTTGTAAGTCTACTGCTCTTTCTTAAATAAGAATAGCGTCATCTGCAAATCTTAGGTAGTTAAAATATTCTCCATTTTATAATCTTTAAACCTTTCTCTTCCCAACTCAACCTCCTGAAAATCTCTTCCAAGCAAGCTGTAAATAATTTGAGAAATTATATCGCTTTGACGAACTCCTTTCTCAATATTTATGCTTTCTGTATCTTTATGTAGTCGAATTACAGCGGTACCTTTGGCCTAAGTCTTTTCTAGAACCTTTACGATCTGTTCGTTTGGACCCTGCTTGCGTAGCTAGCTTAGTATTGCTATTTGTTCTGCCGAGTCAAAGGCCTTCTCGCTATCCACAGAAGCTAAAAAAGAGGTATATTGTATTCTGTCGATTTTTCGATTAGCTGATTCATTGCTTGGAAATGGTATAGAGTTGAATATCCACTTCTAAAGCCAGCCTGTTCTTTTGGTTGGTTCCCATCTAAAACACAACTTGTCTATTTGTAAGGATATTGAAGAATACTTTATATACATTTAATGAAAGCTAATATGTCAGTAGTTACTAAGGTCTTTCTGGTCTTTTTTTTTTATGAAAAAAGTCACTATAGCATTGCACCATGATTCAGGAACGCTTTCTTGACGTAAACACTGAGCTAATTTGCAATGAACAATGAACTCCTTTCTCTGTCTCTTTCAGATGATCTATTGCTATACCATCTTTTCCAGGTGCTTTTCCTCACTTCATGTTTTTTAGAGTAAACTCTACTTTCTTTGTAACTTCTGGTACACTACTAACGTTTACAGACGAATTTACTGGCTCAACCACGGTCTTTGATGAGTAAAGGTCTAGGTAAAATTCTTCTACTCCTTTTACCATTCAGTCTCTGCATTTAATGATCACTCCATTTCTATCTTACAAAGATATCATTTGCAGCCTCCTAAAATCAATCTGCCCTCGGACCCTTTAATGCTACCTTTCCGAATAGTCTCTTCTATTTCATCTATATTTCTCTTTGTTTTCTCTGATCTCTGTCTTTTGTTGGTAAGCTTGTTTAGTTCTACTCTCTCCATTTCGTCTCTTCCCCTTTTAACCTGTGTTGTCCTTCGTCCTTCTTCTTTTAATTAGGTCGTTTGTAGCTTTCGAGTATCTATTTTCTCTCGTGCTTTTTGTACATCCTACTTTTTCTACCGGTTCCCTAATGATATTCACAAAATTCAGATTCATACTTTCGACGGTGTCCTCGTTATTTCTTAGAGCTTTGAATCTGTTTTATTTTTTATTTTTCAAAACTAGTTTATTTCTCCCGGCTCTGAAATTAAATTTAGCCGTGCAACCTACCATTCTATGGTCACTACCTATATTTACTTTACCGTACCATTGCTAAAACCCTTGCTCTCATCTCCTAATATGAAGTCTATTTCGTTCTTTATTGTTCCATTTGGACTTCTCAAGGTCCATTTACGACCCACACGCTTTTGGCTTTTAGAATAGTGTTGAATATTTTCATGGTGTAATTCTCTGCAAAATTGAGCAGCATCCCGCCTCTCTCATTTCTCTCGCCCACTCCAAACTTCCCAATGCAGGACTTACGATCTCCCGCATCTCCCGTCTCTCCCACTGTAGCATTAAAATCGCCTATTATGAACGTGTATTTACTTTTTTCTTGATCCATTACCTGACTTAAATCATCATAGGACTCCATTTCATCGTCTGAACTCTGTGAAGTATGTGTATAAACCTGATTTTTTTTAAAGTGTACCTTTACACAGCTTTATCACAATGCAAACCACCCCATCTGATAAACTACTGACCTTCACTACGTTACCAGCAACCTCTTGGTTTATCAAGAATCCTACTTCACTAAATATCTATTTTTCTTTACTTCTGTAGGTATACATACATATATACATACATACATACATACATACATACATACATACACACACACACACACACACACACACACACACACACACACACACACACACACACACACACACACACACACACACACACACACACACACACACACACACACACATATATATATATGTATATATATATATATATATATATATATATATATATGTGTGTGTGTGTGTGTGTGTGTGTGTGTGTGTGTGTGTGTGTGTGTGTGTGTGTGTGTGTGTAAGTGTATATGGTTAATACATAGGTGTCTATATAATACGTTACTTTTTATGTCCATTGGTAAGGTTTGTCATTTCATGCAGCCTTAGTCAATGGTCTGCCCGTTTTCTGGAACTGAAGACGAAAATAACATCCACTGTATACCAGATTGCATAATGACTCAATTCGAATACGTGCCAGCCGCCCTGTCCTTCGACCGCTCGCATACCAGCCAGTACAGGTGATCTGCATACCACGGTACCGGCCCCAGCTCTTGTCCGGCCGACGCTGGTTTCCATGCCAACCAAGTCATCCACCTCCCCCTCGAGCGGTCCTCGGCCTTGGTCCCTTTGTTGGCAAGAGAACCTTAAGATTTGGATACAGAACCACTAAAGTATTGGGCCTTGTCCATACCGAGTGTCATTTTTCTCTTTTGGTTCCTGCTGTCGCCAGGCGATTTCATTCGTCTCTGTGGTGCCGTCTTTGTTAGCGAAGGAATTGAGTTGGAGTGCCGGTTCGTAGTGTAGCAATACTGAATTTTTTAGCCCAGGGCAAGGCTCAAACTAGGGAAAGGAGGAAAGCTATTACGAGCAGTCAATAGTTTTTACAAGAGTAGTAGAGCATGTGTTAGAATTGGAAAAGGAGAGAGTGCGTGGTTTGAGGTAAAGGTAGGACTTCGCCAGGGATATGTTATGTCGCTTTGGTTGTTCAATTTATACATGGCTGGGGTTGTGCTAGTGGTAAACGCAAGGGTAATGGGCCAGGGATTAGAGATGGTAAGAAAATGGAGAAAAATGAGAAATAAGCCAGTTGTTGTTTGCTGACGACTCTGCGCTTGTAGCAGGAACAGAGGAAGAATAAAAAAAAAGTTAGTGACGGAGTTTGGGAAGGTGTGTGAAAGAAGGAAGTTGGAGATAAATGTAGTGAAATGTAAGATGATGAGATGTACAAGATGAGAATATGGCAGCAAATTGGAAGTGAGTATTAAGGGAGAGCGACTGGAGGAAGTGGATAGTTTTAGATACTTGGGCGCGAATGTGGTGGGAAAGGGAGGAGTGGAGGTGGAGGTAGAATGTAGATTGAGAGAAGCAAGTAAATGCCTTGGGGGATTAAAAAGTGTAATAAAAAATAGACATTTGGGAATGGATGCTAAGAGAAGATTGTATGAAGGAGTAATTGTGCTGACAGCACTATATGGAGCAGAAACATGAAACATAAGAGAGGAAGAGTTTGAATGTGTTGAGATGAAATACCTGAGAAATATGGTAGGGATTCCTATGCTAGATAGAGTTAGAAACGTGGAAGTGAGGAGGAGAGCAGGGGTGGAAAGGGAGTTGGGAGATAGGGTTGATGAAAGAATATTGGGACGGTTTGGACACATGGAAATAATGTGTGAAGAAAAAGAAGTAAAAGAGATGTGGAAGGCAGAGGTG
>NC_134793.1:26918945-26921445 GCF_046742065.1 Oratosquilla oratoria | reverse complement strand
TGACAAGGTGTGCAAATATTGTGTGTGGAACAAGAAGGATGGGTAGGAATAGAAGAAACAGTAGTGGGTGGCGGGGTGATGAAATGACGAAGGTAGTAGAAGAGAAAAAGCGAGCATTCAGGGACTGGTTACAAAGTAGGATGAGAGAAAATCTGAGAAGTATAAAGAAAATAAGAAGAGAAGCAAAACAAAATATAAAGAAGGCAAAAAGGAGAGCAGATGTAAAATGGGGGAGGAGTATGACAAAACTTTTTTAAAGTAATAAAAATATGTTTCGGAAGGAAATCAAGATAGGAAAGGGAGGTCATTCATGTAGAGAAGAAAAGGTAAAAGGCTGTGGGAGGCGTTAAAGAAATGACGGTGATGGGAGAGGAAAACGGAGAAGAAATAAGAAAAGATGAAGTGGAAGTAGCTCTGAAAAGTGGGTACAGTAATAGTGGACTGGCTAGTGAGGTTGTTTAATGTGTGTCTAAGGTAAGGTAGAATGCCAAAGGACTGGCGGAGTGCCTGTATAGCTCGCTTTACAAGGGAAAAGGGGACAAATGTGACTAGTAGTTTTAGAGGGATCACTTTGTTGAGTGTAGTTGGGAAGCTTTATGGGAGGATTTTGATTGAGAGGATTAAGAGAGGAATAGAGGTAGTAATTGGTGAGGAACAGTGTGGGTTTAGGAGAGGTAAGGGTTGCGTGGATCAGATTTTTGTGGTAAGGCAGATATGTGAGAAAGGTTTAGGAAAAGATAAGGATGTTTTTTGGCCTTTGTGGATTTGGAAAAGGCTTATGACAGAGTAGACAGGAAGGTACTATTGGAATTTTTGCAGATATATGGGACTGGTGGAAAGCTGTTAAGGGCAGCCAAGAGTTTTTACAAGAGTAATAGGGCTTGTGATAGATTAGGAAATGGAGAGAGCGAGTGGTTTGAGGTAAAGGTAGGACTGCGTCAGGGCTGTGTCATGTCGCCATGGTTGTTAAATGTGTACATGGACGGGGTGGTGCGGGGGGTAAAGGCGAGGGTAATGGGCAGGGGACTGGAGATGGTTGAAGAAAATGGAGAGAAGTGGGAGGTGAGCCAATTGTTATTTGTTGACGACACAGCGCTTGTGGCAGCGTCAGAAGAGGGATTAAAGGAGTTAGTGACGGACTTTGGAAAGGTATGCGATAGGAGAAAGTTGAAGGTATATATGGATAAAAGCAAAGTGATGAGATGAACAAGGGGGAGGATGGCAGTGAGCTGAAAGTAAGTCTAAAAGGAGAGAGGCTGGGGAAAGTGGATAGCTTTAGGTATTTGGGGTCGCATGTAGCAGCAAAGGGAGGAATGCAAGTGGAGGTAAATTGTAGATTGAGAAAAGCAAGTAAATGCCTTGGGGGATTAAAAAAGTGTTATGAGAAACAGAAAACTGGAAATGGGTGCAAAGATGAGATTGTATGAAGGGGTGATTGTGGCAACGGCATTGTATGGGACAGAGACTTGGAATCTAGGAGAAGCAGTGAAGAAAGTTTAAGTGTGTTTGAGATGAAATGCCTGAAAATTATGATAAGGATTACTAGGATGGATACAATGAGAAACGAGAAGGTGAGGAGGAGAGCAGGAGTGGAAAAGGAGATGACAGATAGGGCTGATGAAAGATTATTGGGATGGTTTGGACACATGGAAAGAATGAGTAATGAAAGATTAGTGAGAGAGGTGTGGGATGCAGAGGTGGAGAGAGTGAACATGAAGGGACGACCGAGGATGAGATGGATAGATGGGGTGAAGGGGGCGTTGAAGAAGAGGGGAATTGGGAATTGTCTGTTGAGCAAGGAAAGAAGAAGGCAGGAGATAGTGATGAGTGGAAAATGACTGTGTATAGATGATACTGTTATGCAAGGACGGGAGGGATAGGGGATGAGGGGGTAGGGGATGCTTATGTGTGAATGATATTTTGACGCAGCCCGAAGGGGTTTCTCCTGTCTTCTATTTTTCTGGACGAGGGGACGGAGAGGGTCATCGCCGATTAAGTGAAGCGGTCTTCCTGTGGATGTACTGTGTCTTGCTGCATTAAGTTCGACCAAGGGCAGTTGGCAGATGCATGAATGACCCGTCATCCATGAGGAGCGGAAATGGGAGGGGTGGAAAGGGTGGTGGAGGGGAGTAAAATGGGTGGGAATACAGTAGGTACGTGCCTATGACTTAGCTACCATCATTACAAAGGGAAAAAAACTCTTGGTATATGGAATATATATATATATATATATATATATATATATATATATAAATATATATATACAGGTTTATATATATATATATATATATATATATATGTATATATATGCACAGACACACATACACACATGCATATATATATATATATATATATATATATATATATATTTATATATATATATATATATAAATATATATATTTAACACACACACACACACACACACACACACACACACACACACACACACACACACACACACACACACACACACACACACACACACACACACACACATAT
>NC_134793.1:26886445-26901445 GCF_046742065.1 Oratosquilla oratoria | reverse complement strand
ACTTTTTAATCCACCAAGGCAATTACTCGCTTCTTTCAATGTACATTCTACCTCCACCCCCACTCATCCCTTTCCTGTCACATTCACACCCAAGTATCTGAAACTATCCACTTCCTCCAGTTTCTCATCCTTAATGCTCACTTCCAGCCTACTATCACTCTCTCCCCTTGTACATCTCATCACTTTACTTTTGCCTACATTTATCTTCAAATTCCTTCTTTCACACACCTTCTCAAACTCTGTCACTAACTTCCTCAATTCCTCCTCTGATCCTGCTACAAGTGCAGTGTCATCAGCAAACAACAGCTGGCTCACCTCCCACTTTTCTCCATTTTCTTTAATCATCTCCAACCCCTGACCCACTACCCTTGCATTCACATCTTGCACCACCCCACCCATGTAAAGATTGAACAGCCAGGGCGACATAACACACTCCTGACGAAGTCTCACCTTTACCTCAAACCATTCACTTTCTCCATTTCTAATCTTAATGCACGCTCTGCTACTCTCGTGAAAACTCTTGACTACTCTTAGCAGCTTTCTTCCTATATCTGCAATACCTCCCACAATGCCTTCCTGTCTACCCTGTCGTAAACCTTTTCCAGATCCATAAAAGCTCATATACGTCCTTACTTTTTCCTATAGCTTTCTTACATATCTGTCTTACCACAAAAATCTGATCTACACATCCTCTACCTGTCCTAAAACCACACTGTTCCTCACCAATTACTCTATCTGTTCCTCTCTTAATCCTCTCAATCAAGACCCTCCCATAAGCCTTCCCAACTACACTAACAAGCTGATCCCTCTGTAACTAATACACTCACACTTGTCCCCCTTTCCTTTGTAAAGCGGAACTATACAGGCACTCCTCCAGTCCTCCGGCACTCTACCCTCTCTTTAAAACATATTAAATAACCTCAACAGCCAGTCCACCATAACTGTACCTCCTTTCTTCAGACATTGTGCATGGCATCCATCCAACCCAGGTGCCTTACCTGCTCTCATCATGCTAACAGCTGCTTCCACTTCATCCTTCCCTATTTCTCCTCCATTTTCCTCACTCATCACGGTCATTTTCTTAGCACTTCCCACTGCAACTACCTTTCCCTCCCTATCTTCCTTCACATTTAGCAACTCCCTAAAATACTCTGCGCACCTTCCTCTCACTGCCTTCTCTTCCATTATCATCTCTCTATCTGCACCCTTTACCTTTTCTTCTCTACTTGATTCGCCTCCTCTTCTTTTAATTTCCTTCCAAAACATCTTTTTATTACTTTCAAAATTTTCTGTCATACTCTTACCCCATTTCACATCTGCTCTCCTCTTTGCTTCCTTTATCTTATACTCAACTTCCCTTCTCTTTACTTTGTACCTCTCATACGATTCCCTCGTCCTAATTTGTAGCCACTCTATGAATGCCTGCTTCTTCTCTTCTACACCCTTATTTGCTTCCTCATCCCACCACTCACTACCCTTCCTTCTATTTCCTCCTGTCCTCCTTGTTCCACACACCATCTTTGCACACCTTATGACTCCCTCCTTGAACCATCCCCATTCCTCCTCCACTCCTTGTTATACTCTATCCTTTACTTTCTCCCACTCTCTCAACTTATAATCATTTTCCTTTTTTTTTCCTCATTTAAGCAGTTCACTCTAAGTACCTCCCTACCTTCTGCCCTTTTCCTCTTTCTCCACCAATTCTCCACTCTCAATTTACCTTCCACTAGGAAATGATCTGATATTCCCCCACTCTCTCCCCCTAGAACATATACATATTTTACTCTTCCTACCATACTCCTGGTCACCACTATATAGTCCATTAACGCTCTATCTGCCACCCTTCCATCCCCCACCCTCTCCCATGTATACTTATGCTTGACTTTCTTCCGAAACACTGTATTTGCTATCATCAACTCTCTTTCAAGACACATTTCCACCATCAATTCTCCACTACGATTTTTACCTGGAACTCCATACTTCCCAATCACTCCGTCAATTGGTTCATTTCCTACCCTAGCATTTAGGTCTCTCAATACAAATACATTGACATTTCTCCCTAATCCCTCTATACACTCATTTATATCAACCCAAAAAGCCTCCCTTTCCTTTACGCTCTTCTCACTACCAGGCCCATACGCACTTACAAACACACACACGCACACACACACTTACACACACACACACACACACACACACACACACACACACACACACACACACACACACACACACACACACACACACACACACACACATACACACACACACACACACACACACACACACACACACATACACACACACACACACACACACACACACACACACACACACACACGCACACACACACACACACACACACACACACACACACATATATATATATATATATATATATATATATATATATATATATATATATGTGTGTGTGTGTGTGTGTTTGTGAATTATGTATATTATATACATATGAATATATGCACACACACACACACACACACACACACACACACACACACACACACACACACACACACACACACACACACACACACATACACACACACACACACACACACACACACACACACACACACACACACACACACACACACACACACACACACACACACACACACACACACACACACCTCTCATGGCGCTGTGGTTAGAACTCTGGCCTGCCACTACGGAGGTCCGGGTTCGACCCTCGCCCGGGGCTGAAATAATATCAGTATCGCAGCGCTGAGGGGTGTTACTCCAACTCTCGTGGGCGGGGAGTTGGGGGTGTGTGTGTGTGCAAGGTCATAGCATTACCCATAGATCGGACCTACGAGCTCTGAGCTCTCTTCCAGGAGGGAAATAGCTGTCGATCACGAGTCCAACACGTGATCCAAAGGCCAAGTGAATACACACACACACACACACACACACACACACACACACACACACACACACACACACGACAGAGACTGCAGCAGATCCGAGGTGAATACACACACACACACACACACACACACACACACACACACACACACACACACACACACACACACACACACACACACACACACACACACACACACGCATACACACACACACACCACACACACACACACACACACACACACACACACACACACACACACACACACACACACACACACACACATATATATATATATATATATATATATATATATATATATATATATATATATATATGTAGAGACATTGGGACAAATTATGGGAAAGGTGGAGGGGGAAACACGGGTCTTTATCTGATTATCGAGTTTATTCCTGACCGGTTTCGCTTACAATAATTCTTCAGAGGAGTGTTACTCTGGGTCGAAGTTGGCGGTGTATATAGTGGGTCAGGCCCACGTTCCCTCCTTGCGGAGTGGTTGGTGGCTGGTTCCAGTACATGTCAAACAGCATCGGTACAATATAATACAATAATAGTAATATAATAATAATACAACACAACACGATCTATGACATAATATACAATATAAATTATAATATATAATATAATATACCAAATCATATCATGGTATATCATATTATAATACAACATAATAATTAGCATCGATACATAATTAATAATAATAAGAATAAATATACGAGTTTTGAAAAAAGGAAATACTGTAAAAATAATAACATACAATATAATATATAATAATGCAATATAATTATATTACAGTATGATAACATAACATAATATTAATAATTAGTATCGATACAGAATGCATAATAAAATAATGAGAATAAAACATGATTTTTGATCAACGAAATGTCACCGTGATGTTTTGTCCTTGTATATAATCCCCGCGTTACGTCGGAGCTGTCCTGGGACGTCTTTCTATATTTGCATATTTCGCCGTGTATTCTGTCCACTTAATACTTCCTACTTTTTGGTTTATGTTGGGTTTAGTGGCTATGTGTAATGCTTCAACCGTTTTTCTTCTCTTTGTTAATCCTTTTTCCATCACTTCTGATGGTGGGTCATATAGAACAAGAAGGTCATATGCCCGATTGGCTACAATCAGAAGTGATGGAAAAAGGATTAACAAAGAGAAGAAGAAAAACGGTTGAAGCATTACACATAGCCACTAAACCCAACATAAACCAAAAAGTAGGAAGTATTAAGTGGACAGAATACACGGCGAAATATGCAAATATAGAAAGACGCCCCAGGACAGCTCCGACGTAACGCGGGGATTATATACAAGGACAAAACATCACGGTGACATTTCGTTGATCAAAAATCATGTTTTATTCTCATTATTTTATTATGCATTCTGTATCGATACTAATTATTAGTATTATGTTATGTTATTATACTGTAATATAATTATATTGCATTATTATATATTATATTGTATGTTATTATTTTTACAGTATTTCCATTTTTCAAAACTCGTATATCTATTCTTATTATTATTAATTATGTATCGATGCTAATTATTATGTTGTATTATAATGTGATATACCATGATATGATTTGGTATATTATATTATATATTAGAATTTATATTGTATATTATGTCATAGATCGTGTTGTGTTGTATTATTATTATATTACTATTATTGTATCATATTGTACCGGTGCTGTTTGACATGTACTGGAACCAGCCACCAACCACTCCACAAGGAGGGAACGTGGGCCTGACTCACTATATACACCGCCAACTTCGACCCAGAGTAACACTCCTCTGAAGAAGCTATTGTAAGCGAAACCGGTCAGGAATAAACTCGATAATCAGATAAAGACCCGTGTTTCCCCCTCCACCTTTCCCATAATATATATATATATATATATATATATATATATATATAATATATAAGTATTTATGTATATATATATGTATATATATGTGTGTTTATGTGATATATATATAATGTATATTTATGTATATGTATATATATATATATTATATATATTATATATATATATATATATATATGTGTGTGTGTGTGTGTGCATGTGTGTGTGCGTGTATAATATATATAATGTATATTATATATATATATACATATGTATATATATATATATATATCGTCATAAGACATATTAATCAGGAACTGGAAACCCTCCTTGGGGCAATTGACATGGATACACCTCCTGGCTTTTTTCCCGAGGAGGTTTTTGTCTTCAGTCATTCTTATCTGATAAGGAGAGGTAAGAGACCTTTTCGCTTTTTCTCATGTAGGATGATGATGATGATGATGATGATGATGATGATGATGATGATGATGATGATGATGATGATGATGATGATGATGATGATGATGATGATGATGATGATGATGATGATGATGATGATGGTGGTGATGATGATGATGATGATGATGATGATGATGATGATGATGATGATGATGATGATGATGATGATGATGATGATGATGATGATGATGATGATGATGATGATGATGATGATGATGATGATGATGATGATGACGACGACGACGACGACGGTGGCGGCTAATTTGTCTTGCGGCTTCGGGCTTGGGAGGTTTTTGCTCGAGTTTGTCTTTAAGGACGATTTTCCTTGTTCTTCTCTTTTGAACTCGTAGATGTGGGTCATTTAATTGTTGTAATATACTCTGTGTGTGTGTGTGTGTGTGTGTGTGTGTGTGTGTGTGTGTGTGTGTGTGTGTGTGTGTGTATGTGTGTAAGCGTTTATGGTTTTGTTCCTTCGTGTAAAAGTGTAAGTCTTGAACATTGTCGTCCCTCTGTGTATGACTGAATTGAAATAGCCTTTGTTGATGAATACCTGCTCTACAACTGGAAAAAAGTTGATAAGACAAATAGAAAACATTAAGAAAAAGTTTAACAATTGTCAGAATGCTGTCGTATTTAATTCTACATGCATATATATATATATATATATATATATATATATATATATATATATATATATATATATATATATATATATAATGTGTGTGTGTGTGTGTGTGTGTGTGTGTGTGTGTGTGCGTGATTCACCATGGTCTTGGATCACGTACTGGACTCGTGGTCGACAGCTATTTCCTTCCCGGAAGAGAGCTCAGAACTCATATATGACCGATCTATGGGTAATGCACGCACACATACACACCCAACTCCCCACCCACGAGAGTTAGAGTAACAGCCCGCAGCGCAGCGATACTGAAATTATTTCAGCCCTGGGTAGGATTCGAACCTGTGTCTGTGTGTTTTGAGAACGCCTAGAATAGGATACCAGGCAATCAACAAAAGGCGTCTGATTCAAGGATTTGCTTTCACATGATGTCGACATTTTATCGACATTGCCCGTCGATCTTTTCAAATGCATATATCGGACTCTACTCACTCCTAATCATTTGTGACAATGGATTAATTTTTTTTTATTTTGTTGTGAAATTACCAAAAACTTTGTAATAATCTGGTATCATACAAAGACTGCGTTGATAAGTAATAAATATGTATAAATTAATAAATGAATAGCTAATGAATAAATAAATAATTCATGTAAACAAATAAACAAGCAAATGGATTTATAAATGGATAGATGAGTGATTATATAATTAGAGGATGAAGATTTAGTTTCTAGGATTATTCTAAAATAAAAAAATCAATTTACTGAGAAGACAATACAGAACTTTACTGCATATTACTGTTTAGAATATATTACAATGTCCAATCTTTTTCTTAAACGTTGCAAGAATTATAAAGAAAATTTAGGGTATTATCTAGTGGATACCAGATATAGCATAGAATCTAAAAAAAAGACTCGGATTTGATCTTAACAATCCTGATTGTTAATAATTACTAACAAAAAATGTAAGATGTCAACCGTGATCAAGTCTACGTAGGCTATCATAACACTCATAGTAAAGGTAGCAACTTACATAGTAACTGCGTGCGTCCCGATGTAAACAACTTTTGATATTATTTATTTATTGATTTATCTATTTATGTACCTATTTATCTCTTTATCTATATATTCATGTATTCATTTTTATCTTGATTCCATCGTCATCACCTGCTGCTTTCAACAGCCCAGCAAACAATATGGAAACGTAGTTTTATAGAATTCTGTTACAGATAATTCGGACTTTTTTTCGTTTTATTTTGTATACATATATTTTTCTAGTTTCAGGTCGGAGTTTACATCGGAACAAATATATGCAAACAAGTTAAGCGCGATGACATTTACATCCGAACGAAGAACAATAGCTCCAACTTCGTCATAAAAAAAAAAACCACACACACGAATCAATCAGGGTTGCCAAAACATATTTACTTAAGTTTTTTATATTAACAAAGAACCTCAGTTACTCTTTCCTAAACAACGCATTATTGGTAGGAAATAATTTACAATACAATCACTTAATGTAATTTTGTATAATGGCATAAAACGAGAACAATAGGTTGTAGGTTGAGGTATTTGACAACTCGTATCATCGATGTGAAAGCAAAGCTAAAGGCAAAATATTCTCCCGCGCGCGGAACACGCCTCAGGCGACATGACGTCATCGCGCTGAGACCTTCGGCTCTATTCAGCTTATCGTTAAAATTCTGAAATATACCCTCTCTGTTGCCTCCTTGATTTTTTCCTGGATAACATAGAACTTCGACCATTTTTTGCCAAAGGTGATAATCTTATATTGTTGAAATCTGTTCTCTGTCCAATTAACTAAATTTTGTTATTTTTTCCCTCCATTTCTTCTGTTCCTGCCAGAATAGATCTGTTTGTCTACTTCCCATACTTTCACTCCTCATTTTCATTCTTTATGCTCACTCTCACTTTAACTCTCTCATTACTCTCACTCTCAATCAATTTCTTATTTTACTTATTCTCATTTTTAAACACACACACACACACACACACACACACACACACACACACACACACACACACACACACACACACACACACACTTTCAACGAACGGACGGCTTGACGAACGCTCTGAAGAAAAGTGCAGATTGAGGATACCAACGCAAAGAGAAGTGCCTTTTTGTATTTGCAGGGGGGGGGGAATTGCTCGTGAGGTAGTGGGAAAGTAAGGAAAGAGGAGAGGGGGAGGGATTACTGGGGAAATGGAAGATAATGAGGATGTGGAGGACTTGGCCCAGGCAGACGGGCGGAAGATCAACATGAAACGACCACCGGATGACGAAATGGCAAATAAAAATGTAAAGATTAGAAGTATAGAGAGGAGAAATACAGTAGAAAGTGACGAGAATATGTTCCAGGGATTTAAAGAGGGTGGGGGGGACACAACCCCCCCCAGACTGATAAGACTAGAGGAGAGAGTTGATAAGGTGATCGAGGACTTGGAACGTAAGTTAGGTAATGTAGGCTCCATTCTACAAAGAATTGAAAGATTGGAACAACTAGAGAAGACTAACAGAAACTTAACTGAAGAAGTAGAGGACCTAAAAAGACAGTTAGGAAATGTAAAGGAGGAGAATGAGAAATTGAAGAAGAATAGTAATGAAAACAGTGAGAAAATAGCTACAGAAGCTAAAAATTGGAGAATAACTCAAGAAGGGAATAAGGTTTCATTCACTGACATAGTCAAACAGCAATTGAAAGAACATAATGAAGACTCAGTTATTAAAGTGATGAGACAGAAGGAGAATATAGTAAGAGAATTAGCTGACAAAAAGAAATGTATAATTATATTAGGAATGGAAGAGAAACATAACCCAGATAGAACCGCAAGAATCAAGGAGGAAAATGAAAGGGTAAGCAGTTTATTAAAATTAGTCCAGGAAGATGAACCAGAAATTATAAAGGAAATTGAGGAAAAATTCAGACTCGGAAAATATAGTACAGATAAGACCAGACCAATTAAGATTAAATTCAGGTCACAAACAACGGCAGAGAAAATTCTATCCAAGACAGGGAAACTAGCAACAAATGATCAATATAAAAAGGTATGGATAAAAAGAGAAATGAATAAGGAGGAAAGAGAGGCAGAAAAGCAGAAAAGAATTGAAGCTAAGGCAAAAAACGAGGAAAGAACGGAGTCAGAGAAAGAGAGATTCTATTGGAGAGTAGTGAACATGAAAATAAAGCAGTTCGACATACTAAAGAAAAACATAAGGGAAACAGAGAACACAATGGAAGTGGCAGAAAACTAAGAGTGTCTTACACAAATATAGATGGATTGATAACAGGATTGAATGAACTGAATGATTATTTGAAAGAAAAAGAACCGGACATAATGGGAATTGTAGAAACAAAATTAAAAGGCCCACTACCACCCAACAGTGTAGGACATGATACATACAATTATTGGATTAGAAACAGAGAGAAAAAACAAGGGGGTGGAGTTATGTTCCTGACAAAGAAGGATATAAACGTGAAAGGTGTCATATATGGAAAGAATACAGTAGAGATGATTATGATAGAAGTGGAAGACCGAGATAAGAAGAGCAGAAAATTTGTGATCAACTATGTGCCTCCGAAAACAGCCTCATGGGAGGAGAATGAACATAAAAGTATGTTAGAGGACACAAAGATAGCATTAACTAAAATAATGGAAGACGGAGGAAGAATAGTTATAATGGGCGACTTTAATTGCAAAGAAATCTGCTGGGAAGAAATGACAGTAAAGAGTGGTGATGACTCATGGGGAAATGCTCTACTTGAGATGATTACTGACCATTCAATGACACAATGGATACAAGAGAACACTAGGTATAGAAATGAAGAAGAACCATCGAGGCTAGACTTAATAATTACATCTGAACCTAGAATAGTGGACAAGATTGAATATAAAACACCAATAGGTAAAAGTGACCACATATTGATTGAACTGGAACTTAATGAAGAAAAATATATGAAAAGAAATGAACAATATAGAAAAGGAAGAATGATGTATGAAAAAACAAACTTTGATAAAATAAGAGAATTCTTCCAACAAGAAAACTGGGAAGAAATATACAAAGAAGAAACATCAGTGGAAGAGAAATGGAATATTTTGACAAAAATTTACAAAGAAGGAGTGGAAAAGTATGTCCCAAGACAAAAACAAGAAAAAGAATATGTAAAATGCTGGTACAACAAAAGTTGTAGGGAGTTAAAAGACAAAAGAGACAAAGCCTGGACCGGATGGAAAAAAGACAGAAGACCTGAAAAATGGAAAATATATACTGGTTATAGAAATGAATATGTACAAAAGTGCAGAGAGGAAAAAAGAAAATATGAAAAAGATGTTATAGAAAAGTGTAAAGATCAACCAAAACTATTCTACAGATTTGTAAACAATAAACTGAAAAACAAACAAGACTTGGAGAAATTAAGACAAGGGGGAGTTGAATACACTGAGGAAATGGAAATGGCAGAAATTATGAACAAACATTTTAAATCAGTGTTTACAAGGGAAAATATACAACCTGAAGAGATTGAGTGGAAGGAAAAAGTTCCCCCTATGGAAGAAATAGAAGTAACGAAGAATGAAATATTGACACACTTGGGTAATTTTGATGTCAGAAAATCGCATGGGCCAGATGAAATAGCAAACTGGATTCTGAAAGAATGTAGGAATGAACTGGCAGACAAAATACATAGCATAATAAGCAGTTCCTTAAAAGAAGGAAAAGTTCCAGAAGATTGGAAAAAAGCAAATATAGTACCTATATATAAAGGAGGAAATAAAGAAGAACCTACCAACTATAGACCAGTCTCTCTAACAAGTACAATAGCAAAAATATGTGAAAGAATTATCAAAAGTAGATGGGTAAAATACTTGGAAAAAAACAACGTACTAAATCCAAGGCAATTTGGATTCAGACAAGGACGATCATGCGTCACCAATTTAATATGTTTCTATTCAAGGCTAATAGATATAATACAAGAAAGAGATGGATGGGCTGATTGTGCATTTCTAGACCTAAAAAAAGCTTTTGACAAAGTACCACATAAGAAGTTGCTTAAGAAATTAGAATATGAAGGAGGAATACAAGGTAAATTGCTAAATTGGATGGAAGACTTTTTGCAAGAAAGAAAAATGCGAGTAGTGATAAGAGATCAGCACTCAAAATGGAATGAAGTAATAAGCGGTGTCCCGCAGGGAACAGTTCTGGCCCCAATAATGTTTGCTATATATATTAATGATATGGATGAAGGAATTGAAAGCTATATGAGCTTCTTTGCAGATGATGCAAAATTACTGAAAAGAGTGAAAACTGAAGAAGATTGTGAATCACTACAGAGAGATCTAAATAAAGTACAAGAATGGAGTAGGAAGTGGGAGATGGAGTTCAATACAAAAAAGTGTAGTATAATGGAATTTGGAAAAAGCAAAAACAGAATAACAGGATCATATAATTTGGGAGAAGAAGGAATAAAAAGAGTAGAAAATGAGAGGGACCTGGGAGTCATTGTTATGAATAATATGTCACCTGAGAAACATATAAATAAGATTTTTGGAGAAACTTATAATTTAATAAGAACAATCAAAGTGGCATTTACATACCTGGATGAAGAAATGGTGAGGAAAATCCTAGTCACCCTGATAAGACCAAGATTGGAATATGCAGCAACGATATGGTCACCAAGTAAAAAAAAATGTATAAAAAAACTTGAAAGAATACAAAGAGCAATTACTAAACTGGCACCAACACTCTCAAAACTATCATATGAAGAGAGACTACAAAAACTTAAACTACAGACACTAGAGCAAAGAAGAGAGAGAGGAGATTTGATAGCTATTTACAGAATCATGAAAGGCATAGAAATTACTGATAGAGAGAATCTGATAAAATGGGATGACAGAAATACAAGAGGACACGGAAAGAAAATAAAAAAAGACAACTATAGAAGAGATTTGAAAAAGAACAGCTTTCCTCACAGAGCAATAGACAGTTGGAACAAGTTAGATGAGAAAGTGGTGTGTGCAAAAACAATACATGAATTTAAAAATAGTTTAGATAAAATGAGATATGAAGACGGGACCTCACGAGCATAGCTCCCCTTCCCGTAAAATACAACTAGGTAAATACACACACACACACACACACACAATACGACTCGATGGCGCAGTTGGTAGAGTTCCCGGCTGCCACCACGGGTTTGAATCCTGCCCAGGGCTGAAATGATTTCAGTATCGCTGCACTGCGAGTCGTTATTCCAACTATCGTGGGTTGGGAGTTAGGGTGTGTGTGCGTGTAAGGTCACAGCATTACCCATAGATCGGTCATACATGAGTTCTGAGCTCTCTGCCGAGAGGGAAATAGCTGTCGATCACGAGTCGAACACGTAATCCAAGACCATGGTGAACACACTCATAATCACTCATTTTCTTACTCATTCCCTTTCTCCTCCTCAAGGAGTATCATACTGGGTTTCCAAGGGATTCACAAGCGTCGACCGTTGAGAGTTCGTTTGAGTAGAAACGACTTCGGTTATAATATTTGAATTTTCAAATCTCCAAATATCAAATTATCTTTCCGTCATGTGCAGGAAACCTGAATAATGAACTAAGAGATTGGAAATCTATACAAATATTAGGCATACTGTTGAAATGTTCATAGAGAAATCTAGATTTCTGTGAGCGAAGTCATGTAGAAGTTATTCAAAAGCAGGTTGGAGGTAAGGTGTGTGGGGCAAAACATTTGCCATGATCTGTTGTTGTATTAGCGATCGTACTAACTTTACGGGAATTTCGCGATTTGCGTTACATTTTTTATATAAAAAATACCATACAGTTGCTGTGTTTTTGTTGTTGGAAAAAAAAAAATCTTTGTTGCCAGACCAGATATCAAAAGTCAAATTGTGTGACCATGTAATTCTACTGTACAGTTAGAATTTGCACAAACAATCGTAGGTCCAAACTCAGGTCTTTTACAGTGGCAAAATAGCATTCTGTCGTTAGCATTCTCTTCATCCATTTTCCTAGTTATGACTTCGGGCATGATAAACTAGTGGAATTTCAGCAACAAATTGGCCTTTCAATCTTCAATGAAATCATTATCTCTGCAAACATTACTTAATAGGTTTTGGTCGTTGGCTGGAAAAAAGGCATAGAAGTAGATAAATTATGCAACATAAAGTGCAATTTGCAGTTGGACTTGGCTGCAATATCAGTGGCATCGAGCGGAAAATCTTTATCTTTTCCCCAATTATTCAATCCATCTTTATATTTGAATATTTACTTAATATCTTTCACTTCTTTTCCATGGCAACTACAAGTTACTATATTATCAGGAGACGACCCGAGATATGGAAATTAAATGGTGATTTTTATTCCCTTTCCATGACTTGAAAGTTTTCATGCTTACTTGATTCCTAGCAAGCAGTAGGATGGTTTGGACACATGGAAAGAATGAGTGAAGAAAGACTAGTAAAAGAGGTATGGAAGGCAGATGTGGAGGGAGTGAACATGAGGGGACGTCCTAGGATGAGGTGGATGGATGGGGTGAAGGGGGCTTTGGGGAAGAGGGGAATGTCTGTTGAGGAAGGAAGGGAGAGGACGGAAGACAGAGGTGAGTGGAGAATGGTTGTATATGGATGATGTTGTGATTGCATGAGGAGGAATGGGAGGGGGTGGGTGGGGGGGGGAAGTATGTGTGAGTAAATTTTGACGCAGCCCGAAGGGATTTCTCCCCGTCCTCTCCTTATATGCAAGGGGGGACGGAGAGGGGGGGTCGCCGATTAAATGAAGCGGCCTTGCTGTGGATGTGCTGTGTCTTGCGACACTGCTTCTGACCCAGGGCGGTGGGCAGGGTGCAGGGATGACCCGTCATCCAGGAGGTGCTCAGATGAGAGGAGGGTGGGAGGGTGTGGAGTGTATTTAGAGATGAAATGGGTGGGAGTGTTTTTATGCCTTTCCCTTTTTGGCTACCTCCCTTGGAAGGGGGAAAAAGCCTTGGTATATGTATGTATGTATGTATGTATGTATGTGATTCCTAGCCCTTGGCTCCATTTCTTACCATATTTTGTACTTTTTGAACGAAAAATATGCTTATATTGCAGTATGCGTTCAAGCAGTGATTTACTGTCATGCATCCTTGCCACTTGAAGACACAATGATGCAGTTATCCTTCTAGCTCTATGTTGCATCCAGAGTGATGATGCAGCTTGTTGTTGCATTATCTGACATAGGTTGTCACACCACTTTTTGTATCCTTATATATATTTCATAACTTTTCTTGTCAAATTTGGTAAGCTCTTCATTGCTCATAGTAGTGACGTCATAAAGACTGGTATACAATTGCTGGTATACAAAGACTGGTATACAATTGCTGTCAATTGCTGTCATCTTCATTACCACCGTCAGTATAGCTTCTATAAGCTTGCATGTCCTTATTCATTTCTGATCCTACTACCTTATTATCATCAATATCATCACCATTCCCCTTATCTACATCATAATTTGTCACATCTAAGCTCGTAAACACTTCTGCTTGTGGGGTAAATTTCATATGATAGTTGGATCTTTTCATGTCAGATAGGGCTTATTTCAGATGTTGAGTCTGTATGAATAAGGTCTTGTAACAGAGGTATTTCTATTTTTTGGGGGAAGACCATGTTTCTTTGGTCTCGAGAAATCTATTGCACAGACTGAAGCTGGATTGGCATTTTTCTGGATGGTTGGTACATGCGGCTGGTTCCTTTCATTTAAAGTGATGCCACATGACAGCAGCATGAGTCTAAGGCTGCATTTACACCTCGCGAATCGAATCGATTCAATTCATGAAGAATCAACACGATTCATGAGTCGTGTTGATTCGCCGCACGAGTTTCATTGTAACCGTTTATTACGCCAGGCGAATCGAGTCAATTCAAATCATGCCGATTCGCCTGGCGTAAACAACGGTTACACTGAAACTAGTGTGGCGAATCAACAACACGATTCATGAATTGTGTTGATTCTTCATGAATTGAATCAATTTGATTCGCTTGGCGTAAACGCAGGCTAAGCACGCGCTGTTTCCAAAGAGAACATAACCATCAGCCTTGTTAAGACATACCCAAGTCTTATACGTTGACTAGGTAGTACCTGCAGGATGAAAAGA
>NC_134793.1:26878945-26881445 GCF_046742065.1 Oratosquilla oratoria | reverse complement strand
GGATGTTGAAGGAAAAATAACCCAGTGTGATAGCCCCTCAAGTGATGCTCCTGTCACAGGTGACAGGTGGAAAGCATCGTCTTGGAATTCAATCGCGCGCGCACGCACACACACACACACACACACACACACACACACACACACACACACACACACACACACACACACACACACACACACACACACACACACACACACACACACACACACACACACACACACACACACACACACACACACACACACACACACACACACACACACACACACACACACACACACACACACACACACACACACACACACACACACACACACACACACACACACACACACACACACACACACACACACACACACACACACACAAGAAAAAAAAACCATGTCTAAGTGACACTCCGAAGACGACTAGCAGGTACGTCAATGAGGATTTATTCTCGGGATTTAGGAGGCAAAGGGAAATAATGGATAAAACTTTGGACACTGATAGGGATATTAGGGTTAGCAGAGCAATAAGGAATCGAGAAATGAACAACTTAGCAGATGAATTGGTTGATTTAAAATTAGACCATAAAGCTTTTCAACTTGAGGTATCCAACTTACGCACAACTAACGAGGTGATTCTAAGACAATTGAACGAGCTAAAAAGTGAACTAAGTGCGATTAAATGAGAAAACGAAAGAAAGAAAAACGAGGCTAGAAATACAAATGAAAAACTGAAGAAAGAGGTTAAAGAACAATTGCAAGCAGTAACTGAAAAGATGGAAGAATCAATCAAAGAGACTGATCTGAACGAAATAAAAAATCAGTGGAAAAGGGAACGTGAAAATCAAAAACTCTCATTCAAAGAAATAGTACAGCAGCAGGTAGAAGAGAATGCAAAGGAAACAGTGATCAAGGTGATCAAAGAAAAGAAAAATTGGGTGAGAGACACAGTGGACAAAAAGAAATGCATTGTGGTTTACGGTATAAATGAAAAACACAGTGTACACATATACCAAAGAGAAAAAGAAGAGAAAGAAATTGCGAAGGAGATACTAAAGCGGTTCAAGACGAGGGACAGAATCTGGATAAGGAAATTGATGACGTACACAGAATGGGTATATACAAAATAAAAAAAAAAAAAAAACAGACCAAAAAAATCAGCAAACAGTGAAAAATACAGAAATGTGTGGACAAAAAAGGAAATAAATGAAGAGGAAATAGAGAAAGATAGGGCACTGAGAAATGAAGATAAGAAAAGAATGGAGACGGATTTTTTTTTTTTTTGAGAGTGCTAAATCTGAGACTGAGAAAATGGTACATCAGAAAAATGGAAACTTAAAGCAAAAAAGATAAAAAAAAAAAAAAATTAAAAGTGGCATTTACAAATATAGACGGTATGATTTCAGGAATAAATGAATTGAATGACTATTTGCCAATATTGAAACCTGACATAATGGGAATTTTGGAGACAACACTGAAAGGTCCTATACAATCAAGTATGGTGGGACAAGGTTTATACAACCTTTGGTCGAAAAATAGGATGGACAAACAGAGGGGAAGAGTCATGCTATTGACTAGAAAGGATCTAAATGTTATAAAGGCAACAGAAGGAAAAGATAATGTGGAATTAATCCCAATTAAGGTTGAAATTAGCAGTATGAAAAATAGAAAGTTTATAGTTGTATATGTGCCACCAAAAGCTAAGACTTGGACTGACAGCGAACACTCAAAATTACTAGAAGACACAAAGAATGAATTAACCGAGACACTGAAATATGGAGAAAATATAGTAATTATGGGTGACTTTAACATAAAGGAAATAAATTGGGAAGAATTGACAATAGGAGGTGGAGAGGAACTCTGGGGCAACGTTCTACTTGATGTGACCATCGATTACACATTGACTTAATGGGTTAAAGAAAATACTAGATATAGACGAAACGAAGAACCATCGAGACTAGATTTGATATTCACCTCTGAGCCTGAAATTGTGGAAGAAATAAACTATAAAACACCAATTGGAAAGAGAGACCACATACTAATAGAGATCGAGCTTAAGGAACAAAATGTTGTGAGAAGGAACTAGAAACATAGAGAAGACTGATGTACAACAAAACTGACTTTGTAAAACTTAGATTTTTTTTTCTTCAAAATTCCTGTTGGGAAAATTTTGCAAATGATGAAACAAAAATGGAAGAGAAATGGATTTTTTTTTATATATAAGGAGGGAACAGATAAACACGTGCCTAAGCAGAAACAGAAAAGGGAATACATAAAGTGCTGGTGTAATAAAAAGTGTAGCGATGCTAAAGATAGAAGAGACAAAGATTGGAAAAGATGGAAAAGAGACAAAAAAGTGACTAAATGGCAAAAATACATCAAACTAAGAAATGAATACGTAGAAATACGCAGAGAGGAAAAAAGAAAATATGAAGAAGATATAAAGGCAAAATGCAAAGATCAACCTAATTTATTTTACAGATATGTAAATGATAAACTAAAAGACAAACATGAA
>NC_134793.1:26858945-26863945 GCF_046742065.1 Oratosquilla oratoria | reverse complement strand
GTAGTAGCTGGAAAAATGTGCACCTAGAGTTAGAAAGAGCATCACAAGTCCTAATTAACAACGGTTTTAGCAAAAGAGGCATTGAAAAAGTTACCAAGAAAATAATGGAAAATTGGTACGAGGATATTAAATCAGCAAATGCATCAGAGAATCCTATGTACCTATGAACATGGAAAGTGTGATGCACAGGATCCATGGGAATTCCACGACTATTCAACTTTGAAGTCTTTCGATGGAGTCTTTGAAGTCTCCCGAAGGATTCTCCGAATAAGTCTTCAAGAGTACCAGTTGACATGGAAAGCGTGATGCACACCCTAGGTAAGTAGGTAGATAAGTAGGTAGGGAGGTTGATACTAGCGTATTAATACCATGACGAACCACCGGCTGCGCCAGTCCCTGCTTCGCAGGGGGGCTCAGCCTTCGGCCGCAGGCGTCTTCGGCAGGAATCCATCAGGTCCACCGGATCTACAGGTTTCCACCGAAGCCGCATGACTCCACCGAATGCACAGGACTCCACCGAATCCACATGACTCTACCGTATCTATAGGATTCCACAGGATCTACAGGACTCCGCAGGATCTACAGGACTCCACCGGATCTACAGGACTCCACCGGATCTACAGGACTCCACCGGAAATGCAGGTCTCCACAGGATTTACAAGACTACCGGACCCAAAGGACTCCACTGGAGATACTCCAGTGGAGATACTCATATTCTAATATTTCTGTTCCAGGGCTACTTTTATTTGTAATGTATGTCAGTGACTGTAGGAAACGGTGGGCGGAGGTGGAGGTGGGGCGTGGTGTGTTGAAGTTTAATTCGCCTCAGGGGTAGAGAGGGTGAGCACAAGGCTGAAGACTTTCCCCGTTGGATTTGGACGTGTCCATCGGATGCATGGCTGTAAGGAGCCACGGTCCGCAGCGTTTCTTGTGTGAAAGTTGTCACATTCAGATTCGGTCTTAGCTGGCTCTCGGCAACGGCATCTTGTGGGAACAGGAATGAAGGACTTCCTTCGCTGAGGATCGGGGATCGTGAGCGCCCGTTGCCGGGCGGAGGTCCTGGATCTGGGATCCTGATCGCCTTCTTGGTGAAGCTTTAGAGGAGGAGGAGGAGTAGTAGTAGGAGGAGGAGGAGGAGAAGGGGTGGAGGAGGAGGAAGAGGAGAATGTGCTGGAGGAGGAGAAAGATGAAGAGGAGGAGGAGGAGGAGGAAGAGGAGGAGGATTAGGAGAATGTGTTTGGAGGAAAAAGACGAAGAGGAGGAGGAGAAAGGAGAGGAGGAGGAGGAGAGGAGGAGGAGGAGGAGGGAAGGAGGAGGAGGAGGAGAAGGAGGAGGAGGAGAGAGGAGGAGAGGGAGGAGGAGAAGAAGAGGAGGTGTAAAGGAGGAGGAAGAGGAGGAGGAAGAGGATGAGGGGAAGGGGCTGAAGAAAAAAAAGATGAAGAGGAGGAGGAGAAGGAGGAGGAAGAGGAGGAGGGGAAGGGCTGGAGGAAGAAAAAGATGAGGAGGAGGAGGCGGAGGAGGATGAGGAGCATGAGGAGGAGGAGAGAGGAGTGGAGGAAGAAAAAGATGAAGAGGAGGAGAAGAAGGAGGAGGAGGGGGTGGCGGAGGAAGAGGAGGAAGAGGAGGGGGGAGAAGAGGAGGAGAAGGAGGAGGAGGAGGAGGCGGAGGAGGAGGAGTAGAGTGTAGGGAAGGCTGAGGGTCAGGAGTATTTTCTTGTCGTACCGATGTAGGGGCAGAGGGACAAGTAGGAGCGAAAAATCGTTTCGTATGTAATATACAATCTTAGTTCGTGAATGGGACATGTTATGCCAATGTGCATGTTTGTAATGCCATGTGTGTTTGTTCTGCATGTGCATCGTATGCTTTGCGCATCTATACGTACACGTCAAGAGTACATGCAGGTATATTAACCAGGATAAAAAAAACCTACATGGGCAATTTATACTTACACAGAACTATATTTATTAGGATTGTCAGGGTACCGAGTAAAGACGAAGCTGAGAGAGAGCGATGAGAGAGACGAGAGGATGAGAGAGATGAGAGGAGTGAGAGAGAAGACGAGAGCGAGAGAGACGGAGAGCGAGAGATGACGAGAGAGGAGAGGGAGAGAGAGAGAGCGGACGAGAGAGAGAGAGATCCAATACTATAGAGTTTATCTCTCTAAAGGGTATGGTATCAGTCCGTTGTACCGAAATTAATGTCGGTGTTTATATTTGCGTATAGATGTTTATTCATATCTGAGAACTTGTTTAATTATCATAGTCATGTTTTCACAAACAAGAGCGGTGTGAAATACGGTGCCGCGCGTACACTGATGCAGGATTTGCAATGTCACTTTCGGAGAGAGGGAGGGGAGGGGAAGGGGGAGAGGGTGGAGGGGGAAAAGGGCGGGGGGGGGCGTGAAACTAAAAGCTACAAAAGACTCACGTCCAGAATTCCCATGGGAGAGGTGGGAGGGGGGTAAAGAGGGATGAAGAGGGGGGGAGAGAGGGCAGAGGGGACGAGGAGAAGGGTCGGAGAGGGGGAAGGGAAGGACGTTCTTTCGAAGACAAATTTTTTTTCGGTATTTTTCGGAACTGGCTAAACTTTTTTTTTCTTCTTTTTAAAGTCTCTTACGGGGGGTTATATAATTGGGTTCACTGTTAATGGCAAGCGATTTTGGTCAGTTTTAAGAGATGGACACCATAGTGTTGGACACTCTCTCTTCTCTCTCCTCGCTCTCTCTCTCTCTGACTCTCTATCTTCTCCTCTCTCTCCTCTCTCTCTCTCTCCCTCTCTCCCCTCTCCCTCTCTTTCTCTCTTCCTTCCCACCTCTCTCTCCTCTCTCTCTCTTTCTCCCTCTCCTCTCTCTCTTTCTCTCTCTTCTCTCTCTCTCACTTTCTTGTCTCTCCTCTCCCTTCTCTCTCTCTCTCTCTCTCTCTCTCTCTCTCTCTCTTCTCTCTCTCTACTCTTCTCCACCTCTCTCTCTCTCTCTCTCTCCCTCTCTCTCTCTCTCTCTCCCTCTCCCTCTCTCCCTCCCTCTCTTCTCTCTCTTCTCTCTCTCTCTCTCTCTCTCTCTCTCACTCTTCTCTCTTCTTCTCTCTCTCTCTCTCTCTCTCCCTCTCCCCCTCACTCTTCTCTCGTCTCTCTCTCTCTCTCCCTCTCCTCTCTCTCCCTCCCTATTCTTCTTCACTCTTTCTCTCTTCTCTCTCTCTCTCTCTCTCTCTCCCTCTCTCTCTCTCTCTCTCTCTTTCTCTCTCTCTCTCACTCTCTCCCTCCCTCACTTCTCTTCTCTCCTCTCTCTCTCCTCTCTCCCCTCCCTTCTCTCCCTCCCTCTTCTATCTTCTCTTCTATCTTCTCTCTTCTCTCTCCTCTCTCCCTCTCCCTCTCTCCCTCCCTTCTCTCACTCTCTGCTCATCTCTCGTCTCTCTCTCTCTCACTTCTCTCTCCCTCTCTCTTCTCTCTCTCTCTTCTCTCTTCTCTCTCTCTCTCTCTCTCTCTCCTCTCTCTCTCTACCTCTCTCTCTCTCTCTTTCTCTCTCTCATCCTCGTCTTTACTCGGTGTCTGACGATTCCTGAACGAGGTAAGATTTCCAGGAAACGAGCAAAAAAGGAATATAGGCCTTTGTAAATGTAAACTACTGTACACAAGCATACATTATATGCAGACGCACAAGTTCACACACACACACACACACACACACACACACACACACACACACACACACACACACACACACACACACACACACACACACACACACACACACACACACACACACACACACACACACACACACACAATGTACAGTATATATATATATACATATATATATATATACATATATATATACATATGTATATACATATATATATATATATATATATATATATATATATATATATATCATATGGAGACGAAACACCAAATAGCAAAAGATGAAGAATAAAATGGACTAAAATTTTGGAAAGGAGGGACATTGCGAGTGAAAGAGATGGAGGGGTGGGGAGGGAAGGGGAAGGAGGAGGAGGGGGAAGGAGAAGGATACAAACCTGAGATTTTGTGGAGAATAGGGGGTGGGAGAGTGGAGGGGATGAGGACGGCTAGAGGAGAGGAGGGAGGGAAGAGGGAGAGGAGGAGAAGAAGAGAGGAGGAGGAAGGAATTGGACGGAGGAGGAAGAGGAGGATACCAAAGGACAAGGAGGAGGAAGAGAAGGAGGCTGGAGAAGAGGAACGAGGAGGAGGAGGAGGAAGAGGAGAAGGAAGTGGGAGAGGACGGAACGTGAAAGAAGTGTTTGAGGAGGAGGAGGAGGAGGCGGAGGAGGAGAGGAGGGAGGAGGAGGAGGAGGGGCATGCGATGAGAGAGAAAGAGAAGGAGGATAAGGAGAGGAAGAAAAGGAAGGAGGTGGGTAGGAGTGAGCGAGAGAGACGGAGAGAGAGAGGAGAGAGAGAGAGAGAGAGAGAGGAGAGAGAGAGAGAGAGAGAGAGGGTGAGGAGAGAGAGAGAGAGAGAGAGAGGAGAGAGAGAGAGAGAGAGAGAGGAGAGGGAGAGAGAGAGAGAGGAGAGAGAGAGAGAGAGTGAGAGAGAGAGGAGAGAGAGAGAGAGGAGAGAGAGAGAGAGAGAGAGGAGAGAGAGAGAGAGAGAGAAGGAGAGAGAGGAGGAGAGAAAGAGAGAGAGAGAGAGAGGTAAGGGAGAAGAAGAGAGAGGAGAGAGGGGAGAGAGCAGAGAGTAGAGAGAGGAGTGAGAGACGAAGGAGACAGAGAGAGAGGAGAGAGAGAGAGAGAGAGAGAGAGAGAGAGAGAGAGAGAGAGAGAGAGAGAGAGAGAGAGAGAGAGAGAGGAGGGGGAGAGAGAGAGAGAGAGAGAGAAGAGAGATGAGAGAGAGAGAGAGAGCGAGAGAGAGAGAGCGAGAGAGAGAGAGAGAGAGAGGAGAGAGAAGAGGGAGAGAGGAGAGAGAAATAGGTAGAGGAGAGGAGGAGGAGAGGAGAGGAGGATGTGGGAGGAGGAGGGTGGAGGCGGAGG
>NC_134793.1:26851881-26858445 GCF_046742065.1 Oratosquilla oratoria | reverse complement strand
TTCTTCCTCCTCCTCTCCTTCCACCTCAATTTGGCTTCCCTCCTCCTCTCTTTCTTCAATGGCCTCCTCCCTCCTTCCTATCTCTCTTCTCCTTCATTCTCTGCCTCCTCCACTCCTTGCGTCTTTCCTTCTTCTTCCTCCCTCCTCCTCTTCCTCCACCTCCTCCACGCTCCTCCTCATCTTCCTCTACCGCTTTCTCTCCTGCGTCGAGGTCTTCCATCCACCTTCTCTCCACCTCCTCCTCTTAACATTCTTCCCCTATTCCTTCTCCTTTTCTCATCCTCCTCCTCCTCTATCTCGTCCTCCTCCTCCTTCTCTTCCACCTCCTCAGTCTTCCCCTCCGAGCTTCTTTCTTCTCCTCCTCTACTCGCATAATCTCTTCTTCTCCTCCTCTATTATTATCCCTCCTCCCTTCGTTCCTCCTCTTGCCTCCCACATTATTCTTCTTCTCTTCCCTCCCTCAACAACCTCTCCTCCACTCCCTCCACTCCGTCCTCTACCTCCTCCTCCTCTTCTTCTTACTTCCCGCGCTCTTCCACCTCCTCCTCTCCTAGCTTCCCACTCCTCATCTTCTCTATTCTTCTTCCTCTCCCCTCGCATCCTCCTCATCCTCATTTATCCTCCTCCTATCCCCTCTAGCGATCCTCCTCCTCTTCTTTCTTATCTTCCTGCTCTCCTTCCACCTCCTCCTTCACTTACTCTTCTAATCCTGCCCTCCTCCGACCTCATCATCCTAACCTCCGTCCTCACTCAACTACAACCCTCCTCTTACCTCTCCAGCTCCTCTTCATTCATTCCTCCTCGCACCACCCCACAACCTACAACCTCCTCCTCTATCTTCCTTCCGCCCTCCTCAGCCGCCTCCCTTCTTCTTCTTCCTCCCGACTCTAGCACCGCCTACACCTCTTCCCTTCCTCTTCACCTCCTCCTACCACTTCTTCCTCTTATCCTCCTCTTCTCTTCCATCCTCCTTACTTCCTCCTCCACCTCCTCTCCACTTCTCCTCAATCCTCCATAGTCTTCTCCTCCTCCTCTTCTTCACACTCCCTATCCTCATACCTCATCTTCCTCCTCTCGCCTACTCTTCTTCCTCCTCCTCCTCCTTCCTCTGCATTCCTCTTCCTCCTCCATCCTCTAGATCTTCCTCCTTCTCTTGCTCCTCTCTCGTCCTTCGCTTCTTCCCACCACCACCTCCTCTTCTTCCCTCCACCAACCTCCTCTTATCCTCCTCCTCTGCGAGCGCGAGGCCCTCCTCTCTCTTCCTCCTTCTCTATTCACTTTTCTTTCTCCATTGCGCATTCTTCGAGGCCTTCCTCTCTCAACTCGTCTTCCACCTCCTCCACTCCTCCTCCTTCTTCAACCTCCGTCTCGCATCCTCTTTTTTCCACGTACCTCCCTCCTTCCTCCTCTTCTTCCTCCCTCCTCCTCCCACATCCTCTATCTCTTCCGCTCCTCCTCCTCCGTCTTCTTCCTCCTCATTCCTACCTCTGATCCACCTGCCTCTACTTTCTTCGTCCTCGCTCCTCCTGTCCTCCCTCATCTTCCACCTCCTCCACGCACAAAATTCGGATATATTTGATCCCCTCCTCCTACTTCTTATTTATCCTGCCACTTCCCTCTCCCCCTACTTCTTCCTACCTCCTCCTCCCTCCTGCCTCTTCGTCCCACCTCATCCCTCCTCCTCACTACCACCTCTTTATTCCTATATATGCCTCGCTCCTCCTCTATCTTTCTTCTCCTCTTCTTCCTCCTCCTCCTCCTCCCTCCTCAACGTTTTCTCCGCCTTCCTCCTCACTCACCTCTTCACCTCCTCCTCCTCCACCAAATATACCACTCCTCCACTTCCTTAACCACCTCCTCCACCTCCTCCTCCCCCTCTCTTCTCCTACTTCTGTACCCCTCCCTCATCTTCCACCAATCTTCGTCCGTCCACTCCTCTCCTCCACCATCCTCTTTCTTCTTGCTTCTTTCTCTTCTTCTTCTTCATACCATTCTCCACCATCCTCTTCTATCTCCACTCCTCCTTCCCTCCAGCAATCCCGAGCTTCTCTTCCTCGTTTATGCTGCCTCCGCTCCTCCTCCTCTTTTTCCGTCCTCCCTCCACTATCTTCCACCCTACGACTCCTACCTCTTCTTACACTCCTCCGTCCCCTCCTCCTCTGTCTTCCTCCTCCTCCTCCTTCCTCCCTTCCTTCCTCCGTCATTCTACTCGCCCTCCCTCCTCCTCTTCCTCCTCCTCCTCTTCTTTTCCTTTGCCTCCTCGCTCATTCTTCCTCCTCCTCCGCCTCCTCCTCCTCTTTCTTCCCGTCTCGCGCCTCCTCCACCTTCCTTCTTCCCTACTCCCTCCATCCTCCACATTTGCCTCCTCCTCTTTCAACATTCTCACTTCCACTCCACCTCCTCCTTTTCGTTCACACATTCCTCCTCACCTTCTTACCTCCTCCTCGCTCTTCCTCGTCCTGCCTCCACCTCATTCCTCGTCCTGCTCCTCCAGACTTGCACTCCTCTTCCATCGCTCCTCTTTCCTCCACCCACCTACCTCTTACCTCCTCCTCATTCCTCCTCCTCCTCCTCGTCCTCCTGTTCCTATTCCTCCTCCCTCCTCCTCCTCTTCCTCTTCCTTCTACCTCTCTCCTCCTCCATCTCGTCCCTCGTCCCCGCTCGTCCTCTTCCTGATCGAACCTGCTCCCTCTCCTTTATCCTCCTCCTCCTTTACCTCCCTCCCTCTTTCCTCCTCCTCCTCTTATTCCACCTCCCTCCTCCTCTTTATCTCCTCTCGCCTTACTCCTCATTCTATCCTGCCTCCTGCTGACCTCCTCTTCTTCCCTCCTCCCTCCCACCTCATTCCTCCTCCTCCTCCTCCTCATCCATCTTACCTTCCATCTCCTCCTCTCGCCTCCATCTCCTTCTTCCTCCTCCTCGTCCCCATCATATTATCACCTACTCCTCCTCCTCCTCCTCATATTCTTCATCCTCCTCCGCCTCCTCTTCTTCCTCCTCTCTCCTCCTCCTCTTCTCTTATACTCCTCTACACCTCCTCCTCATCCCTCTTCTTCCACCTCCTACCTACCTCCGTACCTCTTTTTCCTCCTACACCTCCTCGTTCTTCCTCCTCCCTCCTCTTCAACTCCTACTGCTCGCCCTCCTCCTCCACATCTCTCCTCCAGCATCACTGCTCCACCCTTTCTTCTATCCTCCTCACTACTTCCTCCTCCTCCTTCTTACTTCCTCGCTCCTTCCCCCTCTTCCTTCCTCTCCCTCTCCACTCCTCTTCTTGCTCCTGCTCTCTGCACCGCCTCCTCTTATTATTCCCTGCTGCTTCTCCCTCCTCCCTCCTGCATCTCTCCTCCTCCTCTTCCCTCCTCTTCCTCTTCTTTCTCTTCCTCCTCCTCCTCTTCCTCCTCCTCTACATCCTCCTCCTCCTCCTCCTCTTCCTCCTCGCTCACTTTCTCTTCCTCCTCCTCTAGCTACCTCCTCCTTCTTCCCTCTTCTTTTTCCTCCATCCCCCTCCTCCCTCCTCCTTTTCCTCCTCCTCCGCCTCCCTTTCCATCCTCTTTTTTCCATCGTCCCTCTCCTCATCTTCTATCCTCCTCTACCTCCCTCCTCCTCTTCCATACCTCCTCCTCCTGGTTCCTCTCGTTCATCCTCTTCATTCCCCTACTCCTCCTTCTCCTTTTTCCTCCTCTTCCTCGAGCCTCCTTCCTTCCTCCTCCTGCTCCTCTTCTTCCTCCTCCTCTTCTCCTCCTTCTCCTCCATCTTCTTCATCCTCGCTCCTCGCTCCCTCCTCTTCCATACCTGCTGCTCCTCCTCCCTCCTCATCCTTCCTCCTCCTCCTCCTCCTCTTCTTCCTCCTCCATCCTTCCTCCTCCTCTTCTTTTCTCTTCCTACCACTTCCTCCTCTTCCTCCCTTCCTCTTCCTCCTCCTCTCCTATTTCCTCCCTCCTCTTCCTCCTCCTTCTTCGCCTCTTCTTCCTCCTCCCTCCTCCTCTGTCTTCCTCCTTCCTCCTTCTGTCCTCCTCCTCCTCCTCCTCCCTCTTCTTCTTCCCTCTCCATCCTTCCTCCTTCTTCCTCCTCCTCGTCCTCCCTCTTATCCTAACCTACTCCTCCGCCTCCTCTTCTTCTGGATCCCCTCCTCCGCCTCCTCTTCTTCCTCCTCCTCCTCATCATCTTCTTCCTACTACTCCTCCTCATCCTCTTCTTCCTCCTACTCCTCCTCCTCCTCTTTTTCCTCCTCCTCCTCTTCTTCCTCCTCCTCCTCCTCTTCTTCCTACTGCTCCTCCTCCTCCTCATCTTCCTCCTGCTGCTCCTCCTCCTCTTCTTCCTCTTCTTCCTCCTCCTCTTCTTCCTCCTCCTCCTTTTCCACTTCTTCCTCCTCCTCCTCTTCTTCCTCCTCCTCCTCCTCTTCTTCCTCCTGCTCCTCCGCCTCCTCTTATTCCTGCTGCTTCTCCTCCTCCTCCTCATCTTCCTCCTCTTCCTCCTCCTCTTCCTCCTCTTCCTCTTCTTTCTCTTCCTCCTCCTCCTCTTCCTCCTCCTCTACTTCCTCCTCCTCCTCCTCTTCCTCCTCCTCTTCTTCCTCCTCCTCTTCCTCCTCCTCTTCCTCTTCTTTTTCCTCCTCCTCCTCCTCCTTTTCTTCCTCCTCCTCCTCTTCCTCCTCTTTTTCCTCGTCCTCTTCCTCCTCTTCTTCCTCCTCCTCTTCTTCCTCCTCCTCCTCCTCCTCTTCTTCCTCCTCCTCCTCCTCCTCTTCATCCTCTTCTTCCTCCTACTCCTCCTCCTCTTTTTCCTCCTCTTCCTCCTCCTCCTCCTCTTCTTCCTCCTCCTGCTCCTCTTCTTCCTCCTCCTCTTCTTCCTCCTCCTCCTCCTCTTCTTCTTCCTCCTCCTCCTCCTCCTCTTCTTCCTGCTGCTCCTCCTCCTCCTCATCTTCCTCCTCCTCCTCCTCCTCTTCTTCCTCCTCCTCCTCCTCCTCTTCTTTCTCTTCCTCCTCCTCCTCTTCCTCCTCCTCTTCTTCCTCCTCCTCCTCTTCTTTCTCTTCCTCCTCCTCCTCTTCCTCCTCCTCTTCTTCCTCCTCCTTCTTCTGATCTTCTTCCTCCTCTTCCTCCTCCTCTTCTTCCTCCTCCTCCTCCTCTTCTTCCTCCTCCTCCTCCTCTTCTTCCTCATCCTCCTCTTTTTCCTCCTCCTCCTCCTCCTCCTCTTTTTCCTCGTCCTCCTCCTCTTCTTCCTCCTCCTCTTCCTCCTCCTCCTTCTCCTCTTCTTTTTCCTCCTCCTCTTCTTCCTGCTCCTCCTCCTCTTCTTCCTCGTACTCCTCCTCCTCCTCTTTTTCCTCCTTTTTCTACCTCCTCCTCCTCCTCTTCTTCCTGCTGCTCCTCCTCCTCATCCTCCTCTTCTTCCTCCTCCTCCTCTTCTTCCTGCTGCTTCTCCTCCTACTCCTCATCTTCCTCCTGCTGCTCCTCCTCCTCTTCTTCCTCCTCTTCTTCCTCCTCCTCCTCCTCTTTTTCCTCCTCCTCCTCTTCTTCCTCCTCCTCTTCTTCCTCCTCCTCCTCCTCTTCTTCCTCCTCCACAAACGATTGCTAGACAAATTAAAAATGCACAGCATTTCTGGTAATATCCACAACTGGATTAAAGATTGGCTCTCAGAGCGGAAACAGAGGGTCGTAATTAACGGGGCATCATCTAGCTGGCTCGACGTTAAAAGTGGCGTACCGCAAGGATCAGTTTTGGGACCCGTCTTGTTCTTAATATATATAAATGATCTAGATGACGGCCTCCTCTGCAAAGTATCAAAATTTGCTGATGACACAAAAATTGCCGGTAAAGTAATAACCACCAAAGAGAAAGAAACTCTACAATCCGATCTAGATAAATTATCAAGTTGGGCTAGCAGTGGCAAATGAAATTTAACGTTAACAAATGTAAAGTTATGCACATTGGAGGTAACAATGATCACATCCAATACCAAATGAATGGCGAAATACTGGATTCAGTAACTAAAGAAAAAGATCTAGGAGTTTTAATATCAAATGATTTAAAGCCAAGTCAACATTGCTCAGAAGTTGTTAAAACAGCAAACAAATTAGTTGGCTTCATCGGAAGAATCTTCGAAAATAAATCAGAAAAAATATTGCTAAACCTCTATAACTCCTTGGTTCGTCCCCATCTCGAATACTGTGTACAATTTTGGTCCCCATACTACCAGAAAGATATTAACAAACTAGAAAGAGTACAACGGAGAGTGACCAAAATGATACCAAGGCTGAGAAATCTGCCGTATGAAGAAAGACTAAAAAATCTAAACTTATTCTCCCTCTCAAAAAGAAGAATGCGAGGAGATTTGATTGAGGTTTTTAAAATGTTCAAAGGCTTTGACAACATTAATGTCAAAGATTACTTCTTATTAGACCAATCAAATACAAGAAGACGCCACGATTTCAAAGTAATTGGCAAAAGATTCTCTACGAACGAAAGTAAGCACTTCTTCTTTAACCGGGTTGTTAATGTGTGGAATTCGTTACCTCCCACTGTCGTCGAAAGTAACACGATAACAACATTTAAAAATCGCTTAGACAAATA
>NC_134793.1:26789381-26846881 GCF_046742065.1 Oratosquilla oratoria | reverse complement strand
TCTCTCTCTCCCTTGCTAGCTCTCTCTCCTCTCTCCTCTCTCCTCTTTCTCCTATTACCCTTCTTTGCATCTGTATACATAAGATATTGTTATTAGGGATTACTAATAGGGATTCTTTTCATCTGTATACCTAAGTATTATTAGGAATCATTATTAGGGACTGTATTAACACTAGCTACCGCAGTCGATCCGGATAGGGAAATCGGTGTTTATTTATCGTTCAGAGAGAGGAGCATCCGAAAGTGGTGAGTACAAATTTAAGATTTTTTCTTTTCTTTTCTCAAGCATATCAAGACAAACATCTAAATCAGTCAAAATGCCTTCTACCTTACGACACTGCGAGGGCTGCAGATGCAGGATGGCAAAGCAGTATTTTAAAAACTCGTCTATTTGCCGCATGTGTGTCTTTGAAAATGGTCAAGACAAAAACTCCCAACAGATCAAGGCTATGAAGGAAAAGTGTGACTCCCTGAAGGCGAAATATGAGGCCCTTGTTGAAATGATGAAGACAAGATATGAGGCCCTTGTGGCATTCGTGACCGAGAACGTGGGGACAGCCCCACAATTGCTGGCTCCGATACACCCGAATGAAAATGCGGTCCCCCAAAATGACATTCCTGCTTCACAGGATAGTCCCGAACCGGCACTACAGGCACCGAGACACTCGCGTGAAATTGCAGTCCCCAAAAATGACATTCCTGCTTCACGGGATGGGCCCCAACCTGTACTGCAGGAAGCCCCCCCCCCCACCCGCTACACGGGATGGGGAATGGCAAATGGTCAAGAGAGGTGCCAAACCCCGCCGGAGGGCACAGATATCATCAGGACCCACCACCTCCAACAGATTTAAAGTTTTAGAACTAGCCAAGGAGGACGAGTTTGAGACTCGTTTAGTAGGAGACTCCATAGTGAGGCACCAATCCGAAGAGTTCTGTGGCCGCTCTTCAAATGGCCGCAGAAGGTGCTATATGTATAGAGGCGCCGGACTCAATGACATCGCCGAGTCCTGTGACGAAGTCACAAAAGAAGCGGGCGCAAATACGGTATTCATAATCCACGCCGGTACGAATGACGTCGAATCAACTCGATCGGAAGACCTCATCGAAAAGTACCGGAGTACAATCAGGAAATATAAAGAAAAGATTCCCGGGAAAAACCTTGTCATCTCAGGGATCCTTCCCAGATTCCAGAGAAGGGGAAAATATTTCGACATAGACAGATTCTACGACAAAGCATTCAGTGCGAACAACAGAGTAAAATCCCTCTGTGAAAAGGAAAAAGTACACTTTGTCAACTTCTGGGACAACTTCTACTTCGATAAAACTCTTTTTGAGGACGACGGTCTCCACTTGAATGTGGCCGGAGCAGCAAGGTTAGGTAGGGTGCTCAACAACAACCTGACCGACATCAGAAGAAAAAACTCATCAGCGGAGCCCCCATCAACATCCCCGTAATAGAGCAAAACAGAAAAGTGTCAGATATCAATCTATGTTACGTTAATGCTCGCAGCATACGAAACAGGTTCGAAGATCTAGAGATTCTCGGAGCGACAGGCAACTATCACGTGATAGGAGTAACAGAGACATGGTTGGACACATCAAGTCGAGACTTTATAGCGGAATACTGTTTGTCAGGCTACACAATTTTCAGCTGCGAAAGAGAAAATAGAATAGGTGGTGGAGTAATCTTGTATGTCCATAACTCCCTCCAACCATCATTGTTAAAAACAGAAACAGTAACAAATGTTGATATATTGTTTGTTGAAATAAGAACCAATTGCAGTAAATCTAAAGTAATAATTGGACTTGTTTATAGACCACAGGGTCAGCTACTAGTAAATGACGAAAAATTATTCGATCTAATCGTAGAAACTAACCAACGCTGCGAGACAGTCATCATGGGAGATTTTAACTTACCGGTGAAGAGATGGGGTGAAGATTTGAGTTCGCATACAGGACGAGACTTGTATAGTAACTTACTGGAAAGTGGCCTCCACCAAGGCGTAAACAGCCCTACCCGAGGAGATAACATCCTTGACCTAATATTCTCTACAACAGAAAATCTTGTAAACGAAGTAAATATAGGCCCATTATTCAGCACTAGTGATCATCGTACCATCACATTCAAAATTAAAATGGAAGCCAATTTATCTAAGACCAGCAAAGAAAAAGTACCCGACTTCCGTAGAGCTAATTTCAATAGACTTCGATCATTACTAGAAAACTTAGACTGGAGTACAACTTCGAACGAGACTGATATTGATAAAGCGTGGGAAAACTTCATCAAGGACCTAAACAATGCTGTAAATCTGTGTTCCCTATCGTGAGAGCCGCCCGGCAACAAATAAACCAAAGTGGTGGAATAGGGAAATTAGTAACAACCTCTCTCGTAAAAAGAGTGCGTACAAAAAGTATTTATCAACTAAAAGCCAAGACGATAAACTAACACTAGACAGAATTCGCCGCGAAACAAAAACACTGATAAAGCGTAGTAAGAAAGATCTTGAAGAATATATTGCTGAGGCAAGCAAGTCGAACCCTAAAGAATTCTATAGTTATGCGAATAAGAAGAAAACGCTGACCGGCGGCAGTGGACCATTAAAATGACGATGAAGGAAAACATACGGATGATGAAAAATGAGATGGCCTCAATCCTTAATAATATTTTTCCATCCGTCTTCACAGACGAAGATTGCTCAGTGTATCAGCCACCAGAACATAAAATGTCCCAAAACGTTTTAAATCAACTCATAATTACCGAAAGGGATGTACAAGTGATTGATAAGCTCAAAATGAATAAAGCCCCGGGACCTGACAAAATTTCACCTAGAATTCTGCAAGAAGTCAAAAATCAAATCGGTAAACCCTTGTGCATCCTCTTCAACAGATCATTAGCACTCGGTAAAGTCCCATCAGATTGGAAATGTGCTAACGTAACACCAATATTCAAGAAAGGAGACAAATCACAACCAGGCAACTACAGACCGATTAGCCTAACTTCGATTGTGTGCAAACTGCTAGAGACAATTATCCGTGACAGCGTAGTAATTTTTTTTAGAAGAAAATAAGATTATGAAAGATTCACAACATAGCTTCCGAAGCAAACGCTCATGTCTAACTAATCTCCTTGACTTTTTTCATGACGTCTTTAACAAATACGAGGAATGTAGATCTGTTTATATAATCTATCTAGATTTTCAGAAGGCATTCGATAAAGTCCCCCACAAACGATTGTTCGACAAATTAAAAATGCACAGCATTTCTGGTAATATCCACAACTGGATTAAAGATTGGCTCTCAGAGCGGAAACAGAGGGTCGTAATTAACGGGGCATCATCTAGCTGGCTCGACGTTAAAAGTGGCGTACCGCAAGGATCAGTTTTGGGACCCGTCTTGTTCTTAATATATATAAATGATCTAGATGACGGCCTCCTCTGCAAAGTATCAAAATTTGCTGATGATACAAAAATTGCCGGTAAAGTAATAACCACCAAAGAGAAAGAAACTCTACAATCCGATCTAGATAAATTATCAAGTTGGGCTAGCAGTGGCAAATGAAATTTAACGTTAACAAATGTAAAGTTGTACACATTGGAGGTAACAATGATCACATCCAATACCAAACGAATGGCGAAATACTGGATTCAGTAACTAAAGAAAAAGATCTAGGAGTTTTAATATCAAATGATTTAAAGCCAAGTCAACATTGCTCAGAAGTTGTTAAAACAGCAAACAAATTAGTTGGCTTCATCGGAAGAATCTTCGAAAATAAATCAGAAAAAATATTGCTAAACCTCTATAACTCCTTGGTTCGTCCCCATCTCGAATACTGTGTACAATTTTGGTCCCCATACTACCAGAAAGATATTAACAAACTAGAAAGAGTACAACGGAGAGTGACCAAAATGATACCAAGGCTGAGAAATCTGCCGTATGAAGAAAGACTAAAAAATCTAAACTTATTCTCCCTCTCAAAAAGAAGAATGCGAGGAGATTTGATTGAGGTTTTTAAAATGTTCAAAGGCTTTGACAACATTAATGTCAAAGATTACTTCTTATTAGACCAATCAAATATAAAGAAGACGCCACGATTTCAAAGTAATTGGCAAAAGATTCTCTACGAACGAAAGTAAGCACTTCTTCTTTAACCGGGTTTTTAACGTTTGTAATACGTTACGTCCACTGTCGTCGAAAGTAACACGATAACAACATTTAAAAATCGCTTAGAACAAATACTTGGAATCTAATTCCGCAGATGAAATATTATCCTTTGCAATAAAAGAATATGACAATCAGACATTTAATCATAATGGGATTAATCGGATAGGATAGCGATAGCAGTAGTGTTAGTTCGAAAGTAACACGATAACAACATTTAAAAATCGCTTAGACAAATACTTGGAATCTAATCCGCAGATAAAATATCATCCTTTGCAATAAAAGATATGACAACCAGACATTTAATCATAATTGGATTAATCGGATAGGATAGTGATAGCAGTAGTATTAGTTCATCTTCTATCGCCTAGTTGCCCTGTTTCCTTAACTGTAGTGTAGTTTAGTTAACACAAACAGCCTCGTTAGGGCCAGTAGGCCTGCTGTTGTTTGTTCTTCCTTTGTGTTCCTTTGTGTTCCTCCTCCTCCTCCTCTTCTTCCTCTTCCTCCTCCTCCTCCTCTTCTTCCTCCTCCTCCTCCTCTTCTTCCTCCTCCTCCTCCTCCTCTTCTTCCTCCTCCTTCTACTCCTCTTCTTCCTCCTCCTCCTCTTCCTCTTCTTCCTCCTCCTCCTCCTACTCTTCTTCCTCCTCCTCCTCCTCCTCCTCCTCCTCCTCCTCCTCCTCCTCCTCCTCCTCCTCCTCCTCCTCCTCCTCATCCTTCTCCTCTTTTTCCTCCTCCTCCTCCCTTCCTCTTCTTCCTCCTCCTACTCCTCCTCCTCCTCCTCTTCTTCCTCCTCCTTCTCCTCCTCCTCCTCCTCCTCTTCCTCCTCCTCTTCCTCCTCTTCCTCCTCCTCCTCTTCCCCCTCCTCCTCCTCCTCCTCCTCCTCTTCTTCCTCCTCCTCCTCCTCTTCTTCCTCCTCGTCCTCCTCTAGTTTCTCTTCCTCCTCTTCTTCCTCCTCCTCCTTCTTTTCCTCCTCCTCCTCCTCTTCTTCCTCCTCCTCTTATATATGTATATATATATATATATATATGTATACATATATATATATATGTATACATATATATATATATATATATATATATATATATATATATATATATATATAAATATATATATTTATATATATATATATTGGTTAAAATCAACCGCGCTAATAGATTTAACTATCTTAAGTTGTATTTTCTTAAGTTTATGGTAGGACTTACTGTCAACGTCATTCAATTTATGTAAGAATTAATCCATGATGAACGGAAAAGGAAAGCGCTGGAGAATGCCGATAAATTCTATTACAAGTGTAACAGCACGTAAACACTGTTGACAACAACACACGAAAACTCAGAGTTTTTTTCACCTCACCTAAGAGGCTTCTTCAGGGTGAGAGGACTTAATTGCTGTAGAGGGCGCTGTTACTATTCTAGGCGGGGCTGGTGGTTAAATGGAGAAGATGGCTAAGCGGAGGCCTAATATACGCGGCCTACGGCTCAGCCGACTCGGTCTGGGTGGAATGCTGGGCTCTGATTGGCCCGGGGGATACTTCCTCTGAACTCGGGCAGCGCAAGGAAGCTTCTTATGGGTTTATTATTATCTTATTATTATCTGGTTTGACCGTGTGAACATTTTTTTAAACATGTTTGACAAATAGTTTTTCAAACCTGGTTTGCCCGTGTGAAAAAGAGGGCGGCGACCCATCTTCGGTAGCTAGACATAGGGGGGGGGGCGACCCGTCTTCGGCAGCCACACAGAGGGGACGGCGACCCGTCTTTGGCACCCAGACATAGGAGGCGACGAACCGTCTTCGGCAGCCAGAAGAAGGGGGCGGCGACCCGTCTTCGGCAGCCAGACAGATGGGGCGGCGACCCGTCTTCGGCAGCCAGACAGATGGGGCGGCGACCCGTCTTCGGCAGCCAGACGGAGGGGTTGGTAAACCGTTTTCGGCAGCCAGAAGGAGGGGGCGGCGACCTATCTTCGGCAGCGAAACAGATGGGGCGGTGACCCGTCCTCGGCAGCCAGACATAGGGGACGGCGACCCGACTTCGGCAACTAGATAGCAGGGGAATCGACCCGTCTTCGGCAGCCAGAGAGAGGAGGCGGCAACCCGTTTTCGGCAGCCAAAAGGAGGGGGCGGCGAACCGTCTTCGGCAGCCAGACATAGGGGGAGGCGACCTGTTTTCAGCAGCCAGACAGAGGGTGGGCGGCGACCCGTCATGGGCAGCCAGAGAGAGGAGGCGTTCGACTCGTCTTCGGCAGCTGGACAGCGGGGGCGGCGACCCGTCTTCGGCAGCCAGAAAGGGGGGGCGGCGACCCGTCTTCGGCAGCCAGAGAAATGGGGCGGCGACCCGTCTTCGGCACCCAGAGGGAGGGGGCGGTGACCCGTCTTCAGCAGCCAGACAGAGGGGGGTTGCGACCCGTCTTCGGCACCCCGACATCGGGGGCAGCGACTCGTCTTCGGCAGCCGGAAAGAGGGGGCGGCGACCCGTCTTCGGCAGCCAGAAGGAGAGTGCGGCGACCCGTCTTCGGCTGCCAGACAGAGAGTGCGGCGACGTGTCTTCCGCAGCCAGACAGAGGGGGCGGCGACCCGTATTCGGCAGCTAGAGTGAGGGGGCGGTGACCCGTCTTCGGTAGCCAGAAGGAGAGTGAGGACGACCCGTCTTCGGTAGCCAGAAAGAGGGGGCGGCGGATCCGTCTTCGGCAGCCAGTAAGAGGGGTGGCGAACCGTCTTAGGCAGCCAGACAGCGAGGGCGGCGACCCCGCTTCGGCGGCCCGACAGAGGGGGCGGCGAACCGTATTCGGCAACCAGACAGAGGGGGCGGCGACCCGTCTTCGGCAGCCAGAGAGAGGGGGCGGCGACCCGTCTTTAGCAGCCAGAGAGAGGGGGCGGCGACCCGTCTTCGACAACCAGACAGAGGGGGCGGCGACCCGTCTTCGGCAGCCAGAAGGTGGGGGCAGCGACCCGTCTTCGGCAGCCAGAAGGAGGGGGCGGCGACCCGTCTTCGGCAGCCAGACGGAGGGATCGGTGACCCGTTTCGGCAGCCAGAGAAAGGGGGCGACGACCCGTCTTCGGCAGCCAGAAAGAGGAGGCGGCGACCCGTCTTCGGCAGCCAGAAAGAGGAGGCGGCGACCCGTTTTCGGCAGCCAGACAGATTGGGTGGTGATCCGTCTTCGAGAACCAGACTGAGGGGGCGGCGACCCGTCTTCGGTAGCCAGAAAGAGGGGGTGGTGGTCCGTCTTCGAGAACCAGACAGAGGTGGCGGCGACCCGTCTTCGTCAGCCAGACAGAGGGGGAGGCGAACTGTATTCGGCAACCAGACAGAGGGGGCGGCGACCCGTCTTCGGCAGCCAGAAAGAGGAGGCGGTGACCCGTCTTCAGTAGCCAGACAGAGGGGGCGGCGACCCATCATCGGCAGCCAGACAGAGGGGGCGGCGACCCGTCTTCCGGGCGTCTGACCGGTAAGGGGAGATTGGGATGAGTCGGGCGTCTGACTGGAAGTCTACTACTCACAGTGTTGGTCGACGTTCGTTCTGCAGATCCTGTGGAATGCCAAGGGCCAAATGGTCCCCCCCCCCCCGTGAACTCGAGGAACTGGACTTGTGCAAAGGTACCCCTTGTCCGCAAACTCTCAAAGTCCACTCGGAGATGTTGAAAAGAAGGGAGGAGGTGGATGCAAGAGACCATAGGGCCTACACTTGGGAGTTTAATTTCCATTACCACCTGTCTGGTGGCTAGGCAGGAGTTTGGGAACTTACATAAGAACATAAGGAGAGCATAATAACATTTAGAACATGGAGAAGGAGGCTGCAGGAGACCATAGGGCCTACACTTGGGAGTTCCATGCCGTTGTCTAGGCAGGAGTTTGGGAACTTACATAAGAACATAATAACACAAAAAAGCATAATAACATGACGAAGGAGGCTGCACGCAAGAGACCATATGGCCTACATTTGGGAGTTCCATCATCACTGTCATCTCCATCCATCCAATTCTTGCCCTTTCCTTTCCTTCTTAATTAAATCGAAATTGGTCCTCTCTAAACCCAATGCTGCTGCAATGCAGTCGTTCTGCTGCTGCAGGTCCTGCACTCCTCCTGCCCTCAATAGCCTTGTTGGCCGCCTATTGTCCCTCCCTCCCTCCCTCCCCCTCTCTCTCCCATCCTCTCCATCTCTCATCCTCCTTCCCTCCCTCCCTCCCTCTCTCCCTCCCTACCTACTTCCCCTCCTATCCTCCCTCCTCCTCCTCCCTCTCATCCTCCCTCCCTTCTTCCCTCCCATTCTCCTTCTCCCCATCCTCCCCTTCTACATCTCTCCCTCCTTCCCCCTCCCATCCTCCCTCCCTCCCTCCTTCCCTCCCTCTCTTCCTGCAAGGCCCTACCTTGTGCCTTACCTGGCAAGTGTTGGGTCCGAGTTTGATCCTGAGCGTGCAGGACGTGGTCAGGACGTCGTGGAGGGGGAAGGACGGGTTCAGAAAAACCACGTGGCCCTCCCCAGGGGCACTGCTGCCACCGCAGCTGTACACTGGAGGGCGACGACGAGGGGAGGAGACCCGTTGTCGGCGCCGTCAAAGGAAGGTCGAGGGTCAGGTGGACGAGGAGGACCACGACGAGGAGGAGGAGGTGGAGGAGGAGGAGGAGGGAAAACACAAAGTAAATAAGTAAATAGATAAGTAAATAAATAGATAATTGCGTGTGTGTGACTTTGGGCTATTTTAATGAAAAAATATTATACTGTAGAAACCTAATTTATTATGAAGAATAAAAGATTAAACATGATTTTTGCCAGTCTATCATAATTATCAGCTTGTTGTCTAACATATTACCATGTGACGTCATGTCGCGCGGTCGTGAAAACATTTCACATAATCTACTAAAATGGGCATAATTCACCCATGATATTGGGCTATTTTAATGAAAAATCATTATTAATACAATTTTATCATGAAGAACAAAAGATTAATCATATTCTTTGCCAGTCTAGCACAGTTTTTAGCTGTTGTCTAATATATTCCCGTGTGACGTCATGTCGCGCGGTCGTGAAAACATCTCCCATAATAAACTAAAATGGTCATAATGTAGGTTATTTCAATAAATAAGGTGGTTAGTGATGAAGAGGCCTTGGCGTTCACACGTTGGTTTATTTCAAGGCACAAAGGAAATATGCACAAGCACTCTCACTGTCACTCGTCAACCTCTCTCAATGCTGACCTGCTTGGAACTCTGCGTACGTGACATGACTTCACGCTGGAATAGCGCACCCAAGGGCAGTTGCCAATAATTAATTTTCTACAATTATTCCTTCCACACAGAAATTTACATACATCCAATTTCAGTTATACAATAATTCAATTTTGAGAATGATAATCGATATCCCATTTATTCAACTTTCGCATTATAAATAAAATGATAATTAACTTTGTAATTAGAAAATGGTAATTAGCCAAAGTTCCAGAAGTTTCCCTGTCACTCACATACGAACACACACACACATAATGCATCACTTTTTACGTTCTATATTAATGCAATAATTTTAGATTCTATAATACAATAATGATTCAACCATGACAATGGGCTATTTAATAAAAACTATATTATAAAAACCTAACTTATCATGAAGAATAAAAGATTAAGCATGATTTTTGCCAGTCTAGCATGATTTTTTAAATTATTGCCTAATATATTCCCGTGTGACGTCATGTCGCGCAAGCGTGAAAACATTTCACACAATATACTAAAATGGGCATAATTCACCCATGACATTGGGTTATTCTAATGAAACATTATAAAAATCTAAGTTATAATGAAGAATAAAAGATTAAGCATAATTTTTGCCAGTCTAGCATAATTTTTAGTTGTCTAATATATTCCCGTGTGACGTCGTGTCGAACAGTGGTGAAAACATTTCACATAATTGCACCAAATAATTCACTCATGACATTGGGCTATTTCAATGAAAAATATTATAGAAACAGATTTTTCTTGAGGAATGAAAAATAAGCGTTATTTTCGCCAGTCTAGCATGACTTTTAAGTTGTCAAACATATTCCCGCTTGAGAATCTATTGTTTTTTGTCCGTGCTCTGACCGTATCGAGTAATGTATATATATATATTTTTTTTTAGCTGAAAACAGTGTCTTGGCGATATCATGTTATTTTATGCTACATTCAGGTTTACTTTGGTAAAGTGAAGAGTTACTTTGGACAGGGCAGACAAACAATGCATGAATGCCAATCTAAATACGATAATTAGAAATCAAGGATATATTTGGAACTATACTGTATATGAATTTAAGACTAAGTATGTAATTGGAGATTAGGAGACGGGATCTCACGAGTGTTGTTCCTTCGCTGTATACTACAATGAGGTAAATATAATTAGGTAAACGCACACACGGCTTTCGTCCTTTCACTCTCATCTCTCCTGTTGACTGACGCGTTGAGGCTGACTTGCCCGGCGTTGATGTAGACCCACTCTTGTTGCACGGAGTCGTGCGCCCGCTTGACGCTCTACAAAAATTAATATTCCAGAGGGAAACTTAGCATCCTTATTTAAAGCTATAACGAAAAACATTTAAGATATATTTTACCAGGGAAGGGGAAATAATATATGTCAAACATCCTAAGAAATAGAAGAAAATAAATATAACTCCTGCGACTATGGCTGTCGTCCCCATTTTCTACCTCTCTCTTGCCATCCACCTTAAAAGTCGACATTTTAGTTAATTCACCGACATTCTTTCGGGTCAGAGGCAACGCAGCATTTTTATGCTTGGGGATCAATGTCCACTCAGAAAAGAATGCTAATTATTTTCATTTTCAATAAAATCGCCCTTTTTCGTTAGATAATCTACATATTTCTAGTACCGTAAGGATTCTAAGTAAAACAATGAATAATGATAATAATTATAATGGCAACAATAATTATAATAGTAATAACAATAATAATTAATAAAATTAGTAGTATTAATGATAAGAACAATTATGATGATTGGTAATAATGATAATGATGATGATAGTAATAATGATAAATGTTGACAATAATAATAAATGTTGACGGAGACGACGACGAAATCGACGGCATTTTTGCCTTGTGTGACGATGGAAATTGACGGTATTTTTGCCTAGTGTGAAGATGGAAATCGACGGTGTTTGCCTAGTTTAAAACGACATGAAAGCGAAATCAAGATGTCATGGTATCAGGGAGCGAAATTTTCAGGTCAGCACGTGGCCTTACGTAACACTGAACGAAACATTCTGAGAAAGCCGTGTAGAGAGAATAATATAATTTTAAGAAAAGACGATGAATTTTTGACAATAGTGTTTAAATTCGATAAGAACAAGATTGTCAAAATCCATCGTCTTTTCTTAAAACATTTTTCTCTACACGGCTTTCTCAGAATGTTTCGTTCAGTGTTACGTAAGGCCACGTGCTGACCTGAATATTTCGCTCCCTGATACCATGACATCTTGATTTCGCTTTCATGTCGTTTTAAACTAGGCAAACACCGTCGATTTCCATCTTCACACTAGGCAAAAACACCGTCAATTTCCATCTTCACACAAGGCAAAAATGCCGTCTATTTCGTCGTCGTCTCCGTCAACATTTATTATTATTGTCAACATCTATTATTATTACTATCATCATCATTATTATTATAACCAATCATCATCATTGTTCTTATCATTAATACTACTAATTTTATTAATTATTATCGTTATTACTATTATAATTATTGTTGCCATTATAATTATTATCATTATTCATTGTTTTACTTAGAATCCTTCCGGTACTAGAAATATGTAGATTATCTAACGAAAAAGGACGATTTTATTGAAAATGAAAATAATTAGCATTCTTTTCTGAGTGGACATTGATCCCCAAGCATAAAAATGCTGCGTTGCCTCTGATCCGTAAGAATGTCGGCTAATTAACTAAAATGTCGACTTTTAAGGTGGATGGCAAGAGAGAGGTAAAAAATGGGGACGACAGCCATAGTCGCAGGAGTTATATTTATTTTCTTCTATTTCTTAGGATGTTTGACATATATTATTTCCCCTTCCCTGGTAGAATATATCTTAATTGTTTTTTGTTATAATTTCAAATAAGGATGCTAAGTTTCCCTCTGGAATATTAATTTTTGTAGAGCGTCAAGCGGGCGCACGACTCCGTGCAACAAGAGTGGGTCTACATCAACGCCGGGCAAGTCAGCCTCAACGCGTCAGTCAACAGGAGAGATGAGAGTGAAAGGACGAAAGCCGTGTGTGCGTTTACCTAATTATATTTACCTCATTGTAGTATACAGCGAAGGAACAACACTCGTGGGATCCCGTCTCCTAATCTCCAATTACATACTTAGTCTTAAATTCATATACAGTATAGTTCCAAATATATCCTTGATTTCTAATTATCGTATTTAGATTGGCATTCATGCATTGTTTGTCTGCCCTGTCCAAAGTAACTCTTCACTTTACCAAAGTAAACCTGAATATAGCATAAAATAACATGATATCGCCAAGACACTGTTTTCAGCTAAAAAAAAAAAATATATATATATATACATTACTCGTTACGGTCAGGGCACGGACAAAAAATAATAAATTCTCAAGCGGGAATATGTTTGACAACTTAAAAGTCATGCTAGACTGGCGAAAATAACGCTTATTTTTCATTCCTCAAGAAAAATCTGTTTCTATAATATTTTTCATTGAAACAGCCCAATGTCATGGATGAATTATTTAGTGCAATTATGTGAAATGTTTTCACCACTGTTCGACACGACGTCACACGGGAATATATTAGACAACAACTAAAAATTATGCTAGACTGGCAAAAATTATGCTTAATCTTTTATTCTTCATTATAACTTAGATTTTTATAATGTTTCATTAGAATAACCCAATGTCATGGGTGAATTATGCCCATTTTAGTATATTGTGTGAAATGTTTTCACGCTTGCGCGACATGACGTCACACGGGAATATATTAGGCAATAATTTAAAAAATCATGCTAGACTGGCAAAAATCATGCTTAATCTTTTATTCTTCATGATAAGTTAGGTTTTTATAATATCTTTTTCATTAAATAGCCCATTGTCATGGTTGAATCATTATTGTATTATAGAATCTAAAATTATTGCATTAATATAGAACGTAAAAAGTGATGCGTCATGTGTGTGTGTGTTCGTATGTGAGTGACAGGGAAACTTCTGGAACTTTGGCTAATTACCATTTTCTAATTACAAAGTTAATTATCATTTTATTTATAATGCGAAAGTTGAATAAATGGGATATAGATTATTATTCTCAAAATTGAATTATTGTATAACTGAAATTGGATGTATGTAAATTTCTGTGTGGAAGGAATAATTGTAGAAAATTAATTATTGGCAACTGCCCTTGGGTGCGCTATTCCAGCGTGAAGTCATGTCACGTACGCAGAGTTCCAAGCAGGTCAGTATTGAGAGAGGTTGACGAGTGACAGTGAGAGTGCTTGTGCATATTTCCTTTGTGCCTTGAAATAAACCAACGTGTGAACGCCAACGCCTCTTCATCACTAACCACCTTATTTAGTGAAATAACCTACATTATGACCATTTTAGTTTATTATGGGAAATGTTTTCACGACCGCGCGACATGACGTCACACGGGAATATATTAGACAACAACTAAAAACTGTGGTAGACTGGCAAAGAATATGATTAATCTTTTGTTCTTCATGATAAAATTGTATTAATAATGATTTTTCATTAAAATAGCCCAATATCATGGGTGAATTATGCCCATTTTAGTATATTATGTGAAATGTTTTCACGACCGCGCGACATGACGTCACATGGTAATATGTTAGACAACAGCTGATAATTATGATAGACTGGCAAAAATCATGTTTAATCTTTTATTCTTCATAATAAATTAGGTTTCTATATTTTTTCATTAAAATAGCCCAAAGTCACACACACGCAATTATCTATTTATTTACTTATCTATTTATTTATTTACCATGTATTTTCCCTCCTCCTCCTCCTCCACCTCCTCCTCCTCGTCGTGGTCCTCCTCGTCCACCTGACCCTCGACCTTCCTTTGACGGCGGCGACAACGGGTCTCCTCCCCTCCCCGTCGCCCTCCAGTGTACAGCTGCGGTGGCAGCAGTGCCCCTGGGGAGGGCCACGTGGTTTTCCTGAACCCGTCCTTCCCCCTCCACGACGTCCTGACCACGTCCTGCACGCTCAGGATCAAACTCGGACCCAACACTTGCCAGGTAAGGCACAAGGTAGGGCCTTGCAGGAAGAGAGGGAGGGAGGGAGAGAGGGAGGGAGGATGGGAGGGGGAAGGAGGAAGAGAGGTAGAAGGGGAGGATGGGGAGAAGGAGAATGGGAGGGAAGAAGGGAGGGAGGATGAGAGGGAGGAGGAGGAGGGAGGATAGGAGGGGAAATAGGTAGGGAGGGAGAGAGGGAGGGAGGGAAGGAGGATGAGAGATGGAGAGGGAGGATGAGAGGGAAGAAAGAGAGGATGAGGATGAAGGAAGAGAGGAGGAGGAATAAGAGGAGGAGGGAAGGAAGAGGGGAAGAAGAGGAGGAGGCAGGGAAGAGAGGAGGGAGGAGGGAAAGGAGAAAGAGGTGGAAGAAGTGGGAAAAGGAAGAGGAGGAAAAGAAGAGGGGAGGAAGAGAGAAGAGGAGGAGGAAGAAAGAGCGAGGGGAGGAAGGAGGAGGAGAGGAGGAAGAAGAGGACGAGGAGAAAAGAGGAGGGAGGAGAGAGGGGGGGAGGAGGAAGAAGAAGGGAGGAGAATAAGAGGTGAAAGAGGGGCAAGAAGGGGAATGAAGGGGGAAGAGGAGGAGTGGAGAGAAGAGGAGAGGAAGGAGGATAAAGGAAGGGGGGAGAAGAGGAGAGGAGAGGAGGAATGAGGAGATGAAGAGATTGGAGGGAGGAGAGGGAGGTAGGAGGAAGAAAGAGGGAGGAAAAAAGGAGAGGGGAGGATGAGAAGAGGAGAGGAGGAGGAGGCAGGAAAAGGAAGAAGTAGGGAATGGATGGGAGGGGAGGGAAGAGGCGGAGGAGGAGGAAGAGGAGGAGAAGAGGAGGAGAGGAGGAAGGGGAGGAAGAGAAGATGAGGATGAGAGGAGGAAGAAGAGAGGAGAGAATTTGAGGAGGAAAGAGGCGGAGGAGCGGGAGGGGGGAGGAGGAAGAGGAGGAAAGCAGAGGAGTAGGAGGGGAGGCTGGAGAGGTAGGGGAAAAGAAGGAGGAAGAGCGGAGAGAAGGAGGTGAGAGGAGGAGGAGGAGGAAGAGGAGTAGGAGGAGGAAGAGGGAAGAGGAGGAAGAAGAGGGAAGGGAGAGGAGAAGAGAGTGAGAGGCAAGGAAGAGGGGGAAGAGGGGAGGAGAGAAGGAGGAGGAAAGAGGAGAGGTGAGAGGAGGGAAGGAAGAAGAGGAGAGGGAGGGGAGGAGTGTGAAGGGAAGAAATAAGAGGAGAAAGAAGAGGAAGAGGAGGGGAGGTGGAAAGCGAAGAAGAGGAGGAGGAAGGGGAAAGATGAGGAGGGGGAGGAAAGCAGAGGGAGGAGGAGAGGGAGAAGAGAGGATGTAGGATGTGAAATAGGAGAGGAGGAAGAGGTAGGAGGAAGAAGAGGGAGAGAAAGAGAGGGGGGAGAGGAATATGGGGAAGAGGGGGGAGGAGATGATGAGGATGAGGGAGAGCGGAGGGAGGGAGGAGGTAAGAGAGGGCGGAGGATGAAGAGGGAGGAGGGGAAGAGGAAGAGAGGTGGAGGAGGAGGGGAAGAAAGAGGGAGGAGGATAGAGTTGAAGAAGAGGTGGGAGGGTGAAGGGGCATAGGAGGGAGGGGAAGGAAGAGAGGAGTGAGAGGTGAGGAAGAGGGGAGGGAGGAGGAAGGGAGGGGGAGAGGAAGAGGGGAGGAGAGGAGGAGGAAGAGGAGGAGGGGGAAGAGGGGTAGGAGGAGGAGGGAGGGAAGAGGAGGGGAGGAGGGGAAATAGGGGAGAAGGGAGGAGAGAAGAGGAGGAGGAAGAGAGGAAGGGAGGGAGGAGGGAAGAGGGGGGGAGGTGAGGGGGGGGGTGGAGGGGGGGATGAGGGGAGGAGGGGATGGAGGAGGAGGAGAAGAGGAAGGAGGGGGAGAGGCAGAAGAGGAGGGAGGGGAGGGGGGGGGGGGGGGGAGAAAAGAAGGAGTGGGAGGAGGGAAGAGGAGGATGGGGAAGAAGGCGATGGGAGGAGGAAGAAGAAGGGAGGAGGAGGACAAGAGGAGGGGAATGAAGCGTAGAGGAAGACAGGAGGGGGAGTGGAGAGAGGAGGAGGAAGAAAGGAGGAGGATAGGGGAGGAGAGGAGGGGTAGGAGGGTGAGGTGGGAGGAAGGGGAGAGGAGGAGAGGAAGAGAGGGAGGGGGGGGGAAGGGAGGAGGGCAGAGGAAGAAGAGGGAGGGGAGGAAGAAGGGGGGAGGGGAGGAAAAGAGAGGAGGGAAGGGGAGGGGGAAGGAGGAGGGGGGAGGAAGGGAGGAGGAAGAGGAGCAAGAGAGGGGAAGAGGAGGAGGAGGGGGGAGGAGGGGAAGAGGGGAGGAGGGGAAGAGGAAAGAAGAGGGGAGGAGGGGGGAGAGGAAGGAGGAGGGAGGAGAGGGAGAAGGAGGACGAAGAGAAGAAGAGGAGGAGTGGGGGGGAGAACGAGAGGAGGGGGAAGTGAGGTGGAGGAGGAAGAAGAGGGGAGGGGAAGAAGGGAGGGGGAAGAGGAGAAGGAGGGGAGGTGGGGAGGATGTGGGAGGAAGAGGGAGAGGGAAGAGGGTGGAGTACAGCGCGAGGGTCGGAGGTGTGGGAGGAGGGGAGGCAGGGGGGGGAGTGTTGAGTGGGAGGAGAGTGAGAAGAGGGAGGAGGTGAGGGGTGGTGAGGAGGGGGTAGAGGAGGGGAAGGATAGTCAGAGGAGGGAGAAGGGAAAAGAATGAGGAGGGTGGAAGAAGTGAAGAGGAGGAGGGGAGGAGGGAGGAAGAGGGGTGTGGTTAAGAAAGAGAGAGAGTTGGTGGAAGAAGGGAGGGGGGAAGAAGAGGAGGAGGAGGGTAAGAGAGGGGGGAAGAGGAGGAGGAGAGAAGAGGAGGCGAAGAGGAGGAGAAGGGAGGAGGTGGAGGAAGAAGAGGAGGAGGAGAAGGAGGGGAGGAGTGGGGGGGGAGAGGAGGAGGGGAGGAGGAGGAGGAGGAAGGAGTAGGAAGAGGAGGAGGAAGAGGTGGAGGAGGAGGGGAGGAGGAAGAAGAGGGGAGGGGGAGGGGGGGGGGAGGAGAGGGGAGAGAGGAGGAGGAGGAAGGAGGGAGGAGGAGAGGGTGAGGAGGGGGGTGAGGGGAAAAGGAGGAGGGGAGGTAAAGGAGGAGGAGGAGGAAAAGGAGGGGGGAGGAGAGGAGGAGGGAAGGAAGAAGAGTGGAGGAGGAGGAGGAAGAGGAGGAGGGGAGGGAGGGGGGAAGGTAGGAAGAAGAAGGAGGAGGAGGAGGAGGAAGAGAGGAAGGTAGAAAAAAGAGGAGGAGGAAGAAGAGGAGGAAGAGGGAGGGGTGGAAGAGGTGGAGGTGGAAGTGGAGGTGGAGGAGGAAGAAGAGGTGAGGAGGGGAAGATAGAGAGGAGGAGGGGAAGAGAAGGAGGGAAGAGGAGGAGGAGGAAGAAGAGGAGGAGAGGAGAGGAGGCGGAGGGGAGGAGGGGAGGAGAGGAGGAAGGGAAAAGAGGAGGAGGAAAAGTGGAGGGGAGGGAAGAGGAGGAGGAGGTGGAGAGAGGAAGAGATGAGGAGGGGAGGAAGAAGTGGAGGAGGAGGAGGGAGAAGAGGAGAGGGAAGGAGGGGGAGGAGGAGGAAGGGAGGAGGAGAAGGAAAAGGATGAGGAAGAGGGAGGAGGAGGAGGAAGGGGTGAGGAGGAGAAAGATGAAGAGGAGGGAAGAAGAAGGGAGGAGGAGGAAGCAAGAGGGGGAAGGAGGGGAAGAAGAAGAGGAGGAGTGGGAAGGGGAGGAGGAAGAAGAGGAGAGGGAAGAAGAGTAAGAAGAGGATGATGAGGAGGAGGAAGAGGGGGAGGAGGGAGAAAATAAGAGGGGGGAGGAAGAGGAGGAGGTAGAGGAGGAAGAGGAGGAGGAGGAAGAAGAGAAGGAGGAGGATGAAGAAGAGGAGGAGGAGGAGGAAGAAGAGGAGGAGGAGAAGGAGGAAGAAGAGGAGGACGAGGAGGAGGAGGAGGAAGAAGAGGAGGAGGAGGAGGAAGACGAGGAGGAGGACGAGGAGCAGGAGGAAGAGGAGGAGGAAGAGGAGGAGGAGGAGGAAGAGGAGAAGGAAGAGGAGTAAGAGGAAGACGAGGAGGAGGAAGAAGAGGAGGAGGAAGAAGAGGAGGAGGAGAAAAGAGAGGGGAGGAGGAGGAAGAAGAGGAGAAGGAGCAGGAGGAAGAAGAAGAGGAGGAGGAGGAGCAAGAAGAGGAGAAGGAGGAGGAGGAGGAAGAGGAGGAGGAGAAGGAGGAGGAGGAGGAGGAGGAAGGAAAAGAGGAGGAGGAGGAAGAAGAGGAGGAGGAAGAGGAGGAGGAGGAGGAGGCGGAGGAACAAGAGGAGGAGGAGGAGGAGGAAGAAGAAGAGAAGGAGGAGGAGGAAGAAGAGGAGGAAGAAGAGGAGGAAGAGGAGGTGGAGGAGGAGGAGGCGGAGGAAGAAGAGGAGGTGGAGGTGGAGGAGGAAGAAGAAGAGTAGGAGGAGGAGGAGGAGGAGGAGGAAGAGGAGGAGGAGGAGAAAGAAGAGGAGGAGGAGGAGAAGGAGGTAGAAGAGAAGGAGGAAGAAGAGGAGGAGGAGGAGGAGGTGGAAGAAGAGGGGGAGGAGGAAGAATAGGAGGAGGAAGAGGTGGAGGAGGAAGAAGAGGAGGAGGAGGAGGAGGAGGAGGAGGAGGAGGAGGAGGAGGAGGAGGAAGAGGAAGAAAAGGAGGAGGAGGAGGAGGAGGAGGAAGAAGAAGAAAAAGGAGAAAAAGAAGAGGAGGAGGAGGAGGAGGAGGAGCAAGATGAGGAGGAGAAGGAGGAAGAAGAGGAGGAGGAGCAGGAGGAAGAAGAGGAGGAAGAGGAGGTGGAGGAATATGAGGAGGAAGAAGAGGAAGAGGAGGGAAGGAAGAAGAGGAAGAGGAGGAGGAGAAGGAAAAAGAGGAGGAAGAAGAGGAGGAGGAGGAGGAGGAGGAAGAAGAGGTGGGAGGGGAGGAGGAAGAAGAGGAGGAGGGGAGAGGAAGAGGAGGAGGAAGAAGAGGGGAGGAGGAAGAGGAGGAGGAAAAACATAAGGAGAAGGAGGAGGAGGAAGAAGAGGAGGAGGAGGAGGAGGAAGAAGAGAAGTAGGAGGAAGAAGAGAAGGAAGAGGAGAAGGAGGAGGAGGAGGAAGAAGAGGAGGAGGAGGACGAGGAAAAAGAGGAGGAGGAGGAGGAAGAAGAGGAGGAGAACGAGGAAGAAGAGGAGGAGGAGGAGGAGGAAGAAGAGGACGAGGAAGAGGAGGAAGAGGAGGAGGAGGAGGAAGCGAAAGAAGAGGAGGAGGAGGAGGAGGAAGAAGAGGAGGAGTAGGAGGAAGATGAGGAGGAGGTGGAGGAGTAAGAGGAAGAAGAGGAGGAGGAGGAGCAGCAAGAAGAAGAGTCGGAGGAGGAAGAATAGCAGTTGGAGGAGGCGAAGGAAGTGGAGGAAGAAGAGGAGGAGGAAGAAGAAGAAGAGGAGGAGGAAGAAGGGATGGAGGAGGAAGAAGAGGAGGAGGAAGAAGAGGAGGAGGGGGGGGAGGGTGAGGTGGAGGACAGAAGAGGAGGAGGAAGGGGGGAGAAAAAAAGAGGAGGAAGATGAATAAGAGGAGGAAGAAGAAGAGGAGAGAAATTAGAAGAGGAGGGGAAAAGATAGGGGGGAGGTAGGAAGAGGAGGGGGAAGGGAGGGGTGAAGGGGGAGGGGGGGGGGGTAGGGGGGGTTGGGGAGGGGGGAGGGAGGAGGAGGATGGGGGGGAGGGGGGGGGGGGGGGGGGAGGAAAAGAGGGGAAAAAGAGGAGGAGAGGAAGAGGAGGAGGGAGGAGGAGTAGGGGGGGAGAAGAAGAGGAGGAGAAGGAGGAGGGGGGAAGGAAGAGGAGGAGGGCAGGAAGAAGAAGAGGGGGGAGGAGAAGTGGAGGGGGGGAGGAGGGGGGGGGAGGGGGGGGGGGAGGGGGGAGGAGGGGGAAGGGGGAGGAGAGAGGAGGAGGAGGAGGAGGAGAGGAGCAGAGGAAGAAGAGGGAGGTGGGGGAGGAAGAAGAAGAGGGGAAGAGGAAGAGGGGAGAAGGGGAGGAGGGGATGAGGAGGAGAGGGAGTGAGGAGGAGGAGGGGAAGAGGAGGGGGAAGAGGAGGAGGAGGGGAAGAGGAGTGGGAAGAGAAGGAGAGGGAAGAAGGGAGGAGGGGAAGAGGGAGGAAGGAAGAAGATGAAGAGGAGGGAGAGTGAGGAGGAGGAGGGGAGGAGGGAAGAAGGGAGACAGAGAGAGAGGAGGGAGAAGAGGCAGAGAAGAGCGAGAGGGAGGCGAGAGGAGGAGGACGGGGAGGGAGAGAAAGGAGAGAGGAGCGAAGGGAGGAAGAGAGACAAAGAGGGAAGGAGGAGGAGGAGAGAGGAGAGGTGGAAGAGGGAGAGGGAGAGGAGAGAGAGAGAGACAGGAGCGTGACAGAGAGAGAGCGGAGCGAAGGAGAGGAGAGAATGAAAAGGTAGGAGAGAGGAGAGAGGGAGGCAGAGTGGTGATGAGGAGGCGAAGGAGAAAGAGCGAACGGGAGAGGAGAAAAGAAGAGGATGAGGACCAGTGCAGGAGGAGAAGAGTGCGAAGGAGGGAGAGAGGTAAGAAGACGAGGAGGAAGAAGAGAGAGAGAGGAGGAAGGGCGAAGGAGAGAGAAAGGAGTGAAGATGAAGAGTAGAGTGAAGCAGAGGAGAAGAAGAGGATGAGAGAGTGGGAGAGAGAGATGAGAGGAAGAGAGGGCGAGACTGAGAAGAAGGCGAGGATGGAGGAGAAGGGAGTGAGGAGGGGAGCGAGGGAGAGGAGGAAGAGCGCGAGGAGAAGAAGGGCAGCAGGTAGAGAAAGGAAGACGGAGGCGAGAGAAGGAAGGAGGAGGGGGGAAGAGAGAGAGAGGACGGAGAAGACCGGGCGTAGACGAGGTGGAGGGAGAGGCGGAGAGAGATGCGAGAGGGGAGGAGGGAGTGGAGGGAGTTGGAGGAGAGAGAGGCGGGAGCGGGGAGGAGGTTGAGGATAGAAGGGGGGACGAGGGAGAGGAGAGAGAGGGGAGGACCGAGAGGGGACGGAGAGAGTTAGAGAGAAGGTGAGTGAAGAGGGAGCGTCGGGAGGAAGCGGTGGAGGAGAGAGAGGGGAGCGTAAGCGGGTGGAGAGAGCTGAGAGAAGGGGAGGAGGAGAGGAGGGACGGGGGGTGGGAGGAGAAGAAAGGAGAGAGAGGGGGAAAGAGGAGCAGAGAGGAAAGAGAGGAGACGAGAGGGAGGAGAGGAGAAGGAGGGCGAGAGACGGAGAAAGGAGAGAGAGCGGAGAGGAGAGAAGGGAAGGAGGGAGAGAGGGTGGTGGAGACGCAGACGAGAGAAGGAGAGAGGAGAAGAGTGTCGGGAGGGGTAGAGGATCCGAGGAGAGGAGAGGAAGAGAGGACGAGAGAGAGGGGAGAGGAGAGATAGGAGGGACTGGAGAGCGAAAGGGACGCAGAGGAGAGTAGATGGGTAGGAGCGGCTGAGACGAGGAGAGAGAAAGGGAGCGAAGCGCAAGAGCGGGGACGAGAGAGAGGACAGAGGAGAGAGATGAGGAGAGAGGGGGTGAAGAGAGAGCAGAGAGTAGAGGAGAGAGAGGAGACGAGTGAGACGGAGAAAGGGAGATTCAGAGGAGAAGATAGGTTGAGAGGAGGGAGAGAGGAGAGGGAGAGACGAGGGAGTGAGAGAGCAGAAGACGGAGAGGAAGAAGTGGAGGAGAGAGAAGAAAGGGAAGAGGAGAGAAGGAGGCGAGAGAGGAGAAGGAGGAAGAGGGAGAGGAGGAGAGGAGGGAGAGGGAGACGGAGGAAGGACGAGGAGGATGGGTGAGAGAGTGAGAGATGGAGCGGAGAGGAGACGCGGAGGGAGATGGGCCGGAGGGGGATAGGGGGGGGGACGGGGGGAGGCGGAAGAAGGGAGGGAAGGGGAAGAGGGGCGAGAGAAGGAGGAGGAGAGGAGTAGGAGAGAGAGAGAGATGAGAGGCGAGTGAGAGAGACTGTTGGAGGAGAGATCGAGAGAGAGCAGACGAGGGGAGAGGGGAGAGGAGCAAGAGAGAGGGGCGAGAGAGGAGGGAAAGGAGGCAGGAGGAGAAGAAGAGAACGGAGAGAAGGAGAGGAGGAGAGAGAAGAGAGAGGGGATGGAGATGAGGAGAGAGGAGAACGAGGCGGAGACGGGCGAAGAGAGGGAAGCGAGAGGGGAGAGGGAGATAAGAAGGAGAGGAGAGAGGTAAGAGAGAGGAGAGGAGGAAGAGAAGAAGGGAAGGGTGAGGAGGAAGAGGAAGCGAGAGGGTCCAGGAGAGGAGAGAAGAGGGGAAGTCGCGGAGAAAGACGATGATGAGGGGGAGAAGACGAGGACGCGGGGAAGGGAGAGAGAAGAGAGATAGGAGGAAGAAGGAGAGACGGAGAGAAGGCATGGGGAGGCACGGAGAAGAGAAGAAGCAGAAGAGGAGAGAAAAGAGGAGAGTCGAGACTAGAGTAGCGGAAGAGGGAGAAGAAAGGATGAGAAAGGAAGGGACGAGAGGAGGAGAGGAAGAAGGGGACGAGAGGGGAAGCAGAGGAGGCCTGACGAGGAGGAGAAGGAGGAGGCGGGGGAGAGAAACAGGAAGGAACGAAGAGAGAGGAGGGAGATGGGAGGAGGAAGAGAGAAGGAGAGGGAGGAGGAAGAGGGAAGGAGGAGAAGAAGGGGAAGGAGGGGCGCAGAAGACCGAAGAAGGAGCGAGAGGAGAGGAGAAGGAGAGGGAGCGGAGGAAGAGGCGGAGAGGAAGAGAGAAGGAGACCGGAATAGAGAATAGAAGGAGAGGAAGAGGAGGGAGAACGAGAGAGAGGCGCCGAGAGAAGAAGAGAAGGCGGAGACGAATAGGGATGAGAAGAGAAGGACCGAGAGAGAAGAGGAGGAGAGAGGAGGAGATCGAGATGGACGGAGAGTGAGCACGGAGAGATGAGGGGGAGAAGAGAAGGAGAGAGAGAGGAAGAGGAAGAGAGGAGAGAGACGAAGAAGGGAGGGGAAGTAGCCGATGGCGGAAGACGAGGAGAGGAGGAAGGGCAGACGAAGAAGAGAGGAGGAGGGAGGAAGAGAGCGGAAGAGGAGGAAGAGAGGAGTGAGAGAGCGGAGACTGGAGGGGGAACTGAGACCCCCCGAGCAGACCGAGGAGAGAGTAGAAGGAGGAGAAGCAAGGCGAAGCAGAGGGAAGGGAGAAGGAGAGGGCGACCAGGAGGGGAGGGAAGGTAGAGAGGAGAACGGAGATAGAGAGAGAGGAGGAGAAGAGAAGGAGAGGAAGAAGGGGAGAGGAGAGAAGGAGCAGAGAGAGAAGGAGAGAAGAGAAGAAGGGAGGGGAGGAGAGAGGGGAGAGCAAAAGGGAGGGAGAAGAGACAGGAGAGGAGGAGGAGGAGAGAAAGAGAGTAGAGAGAGAGGAAGGAGAGGAGAGAAGGACGAGAGGAGGAGAAAAGGGGAGGAGGAGAAGAGGAGGCGAGAGAGCAAAGAAGAGGAAGGAGATCGAAAGGGAGAGAAGGAAGAGGAGAGAAGAGAATGGGCGAGAGGAGAAGGCTGAGAAGAGTGACGAGAGAGAGCGAGAAAGAAGAGAGAGAACGGAGAGACATGAGGGGAAGAAGGGAGGAGGAGGAGTGGAGGAAGAGGGGAAGAGGAGGAGGACGAGGTGAGAGAGAGGAGAAAGAGAGGGGAGAGGGAGACGAGAAGGAGGAGAGAGGAGGAGACGAGAAGAGGAGGCAAGAGAGAGACCGAGAAGGATGAGGGGGAGGAGGGAGTAGGATGAGAGCAGAAGGGAGGAGAGGCGGAGCGATCAGAGGAAGAGGAGATACGAGAGGGACGGGAGGGAGACGAGAGAGAGGAGAGAGGGAGCAGACAGGAGGAGGTGAGAAGAAGAGGGAGGTGGAGGGAGCAGCAGAGAGAGAGGAGGAGGAGGAGGAGGAAGGGGAGGGAAGCCGAGGGGCGAGAGGGAGGAGTGTGATGGGAGAGAGGAGAACGGAGGAGACGAAGAAGAACTAGAGGCGGAAAGGGCGCGAGGACTCGAAGAGAGGAGAGAGGAGGAAGAAGAGAGGGGGAGGAAGGAGGAGAGAGGACGAGACCGAAGAGGAGAGAGCAAGAAGAGGGAGAGAGAGAGAGAGTGAGGTCAGAGGAGGGGAGAGACGAGAGAAGAAGAGAGAGAGAAGGGAGGAGAGAGGAGCGGAGGAGGAGAGGACGGGAGAGAGGAGCGAGAGAGAAGAGAGAGGAAGGGAGAGGGGGGAGAGCGAATGAGAGGCGGGAGGCGGAGAGATGGGAGAGGAGAAGGGAGAAGGAGTGAGAGGGGACGGAGATGGGACAGGAGATAGAGGGAGAGAGAGAGAGAGGAAGAGAGAGGAGGAGTAGGACGAGGGAGAAGAGAAGAGCGTGCGGGAAGAGTGAGAGAGGAAGGGAGAGGGATCGAGACGGAGAGTGAGAAGAAGGAGAGGAGGAGAGAGGAGAGAAAGGGAGGAGAGAGAGAGAGGAGAGGAGAGGGGACGACGAGGGAGGAGGAGAAGAGAGAGGAGGAGCGAGAGAAGGAGAGAAGATGCGGGAGTAAGAGAGAGGAGGGAGAGAGGATGCGAGAGAGAGAGAGGGAGAGAGAAGGAGCGGGCGGAGAGGAGAGAGAGAGGAGGAGAGGAGAGAGAGGACGAGGCGAGGAGAGATGGAGAGAAGAAGAGGCGAGAGTGACGAGAAGAGAGGAGGGAGAGGAGACGAGGGGAGGAGAGAGGAGAGAGAAGGAGAGATTGAGGGAGAGGGGAGAGAGTAGAGAGAGAGAGCAGCGCAGAGAGAGAGAGAGGAGCAGAGGAGGAGAGAGGGAAGAGGGGAGGATGAGAGGCGAGAGGAGAGAGGGAAAGGAGAGGGAGAAGTAGGGAGAGCAGAGGAACAGGGAGGGAGAAGAGAGGAAGAGGCGGAGAGGCAGAGGCGCAGGAGAGGGAGAGAGAGGGAGTGAGGAAGAGAGAGAGAGAGAGAAGGCGCGACGGGAGATGAGAGAGTGGAAGACGATGAGGAGAAGAGGAGAGAGAAGAGGACAGGGGAGAGAGGAGAGAGGGAGAGGAGAGGGATGGGGGAGAAGAGAGAGAGGAGAAGAGAAGAGGAGAGAAGAGAAGAGGAGGGAGAGGAGAGAGGGGAGAGAGAGAGGAGAGGAGGAAGGAGGGGAAAGGGAGAGGAGGAGGAGGGGAGAGAGGGAGAGAAGAGAGGAGAGGGGAGAAGAAGAAGAGGAGAAGGGACAGGAGAAGAGGGAGGGAGGAGAGGAGAGAGAGGGGAGGAGAGAGGCGGAGAGGGAGCGGAAGCGAGAGAGAGAGGGGAAGGGGCGGGGAGAGGGAGGAGGAGAGAGAGAAGAGGAGCGGACGGCGAGAGAGAGGAGAGCCGGGAGAAGAGAAGAGGAGGGGAGGAGAGAGAGGCGAGAGAAGAGACGAAGAAGAGGAGGAGGAGAGAGGGGGAGGAGAAGCGGAGAGGAGAGGAGAAGGGAGAGCGGAGAGAGAGAGAGAGGAGGAAGAGAGGGAGCAGAGAGAGAGAGGGGGGATGAGGAGGGAGGAGGGAGAGGCGAAGACGGAGAAGAGGAGAGAGACGAGAGGAGGAGAGGGGGAGGAGGAGGGAGGGAGGAGAAGAGAGAAGGGAGCCGAAGAGGGAGAAAAGAGAGGGAGAACGGCGGGAGAGGAAGAAGAGACCCAGGAAGAAGGAGAGAGAGGAGGTTGAGATCAGGGGAGGGAGAGAGAGGAGAAGGAGAAGAAGAGAGAGGGAGGAGGGAGGAGAAGACGGAGTGAGAGGGAGAGAGGAAGAGAGCGAGAGGAGAGAAGCGAAGGAGAAGCGAAGAGGAGGGGAGAAGAGAGGGCGAGAAGAGGAGAGAGAGAGGCGGGGGCAGAGGGAGAGAAGAGAGAGGGGGAAGAGAGAGAGGAGGGGGGAGAGTAGAGAGAGAAGAGGAGAGAGGAGAGCGGAGAGAGAGAGAGGGGAAGGAGAGAGGGGAGAAGAAGGGAGAAGGAGAAGAGGGAGCAGAGAGAGAGGAGGGGGGGAGAGAGAGGGGGGAGAAGAAGAAGAGGAGAAGGAGGACGAAGAAGATGGAGGGAAGAAGGAAGAGTGAGGAGAGGAGAGAGAGCGAGGAGAGGGAGGAGAAGACGAGGAGGAGAGGAGAAGAGGAGGGAAGGAGGAGATGAGGGAGAGAGAGGAGAGGAGAGGGAGAGAGAGGAGGGAGGAGAGGAGAAGCGGAGGAAGAGGAGGAAGAGGAAGGAGAGGAGGAGGGAGAAGAGAAGCGCGAGGGAGAGGAACGAGGGGAGGAGAAGAGAGAGGAGGAGGAGAAGAGAGGGGAAGCGAGAGAGAGAGAAGAAGAGAGAGGGGGAGGCGGGGAGAAGAGGAGAGGAGATGTGAGAGGAGGAGACGAAGAAGGGGGAGGAGAAGAGCGAGGAGAGAAGAGGGGGGAGTGAAGAGAAGGAGGGGAGAGAGAGGAGGAGGATGAGGAGATGGCGGAGAGAGGAGGGAGGAGTAGAGGTGAGAGTGGAGGAGGAGGAGGGCAGAGGAGAGAGCAGAAGAGAGAGGGAGCGAGGAGAGAAGAGGAGGAGAGAGGGATAGAGGGAGACGAGGGAGGAGGAGAGGGAGGAGGGAGAGAGGAAGGAGGGAGAGAAGGAGAGAGGGGAAGAGAAGAGGAGGAGAGATGAGAGAGGAGGACGGAGGAGAGAGAGGGGGAGGAGAAGAGAAGAGAGAGGAGGAGCAGGACGAGGAGAGGGGAGAGAGGGCGAGAGGAGAGCGAAGAAGAGGCAGGAGGGAAGGGGAGGAGGAAGACAAGAGAGGGCGGAGAAGAGAGGAGAGCAGGAGAGCGGAGAGAGAGGAAGAGGGAGGAGAGAAGAGAGGGGGGGGGGGGAGCGAGAGAGGAGTGGGAGAGGAAGAGAGGATGGAAGAGAGAGAAGGAGCGACAGAAGAAGAGAGGGGAGGGGCGAGCGGAAGAGAGCGGGAGAGGAGGGGAGGAGAGAAGGAGGCGGTAGAAGGGGAGGTGAAGAGAGAGGAGAAGGAGAGGAGCGAAGAGAGAGGTAGAAGAAGAGGGAAGAAGTCGGAAGGGGAGAGAGAGACGAGGAGGAGAGCGGGAGGAAGAGGGGAGAAGAGAGGAGGATACGAGGGAAGAGAGTGGAGAGAGGCGGAGAGAGGAGGAAGAAGAGGAGGAGGGAAGGAGAGGGAGCGGAGAGAAGAGAAGGCAAGAAGAGGAGGAGAAGAACGAGAGCGGATGAGAGAGAGATGGCGAGAAGAGGAGAGAAGGAGAGGCGGAAGAGGAGAGAGAGAGGCGGACGGAGAGGAGGAGGAGGGACGAAGAGAGAAGAGAGAGAGAGAGGGAGAAGGGGAGAGGAGAGAGGAGAGGAGAGAAGAGGACGAGAGAAGAGATGCGAGGAGGAAGGAGATGCGGAGAGAGGGAGAAGAGAAGAGGAGGACGAAGGAGAGGAGGAAGAGGGAGTGGACGAGGAGGAGGAGGAGCACGAGAGGGGGAGAGAAGAGAGAGGAGGAAGCGTGGAGGAAGAGAGAGGAAGGAGAGGATGAGGAGAGGAGGAGAGACGAAGAGAGGAGACGAGAGAAGGAGGGAGAGGGAGAGAGAGCAGAGGAGGAAGAGGAGCAGAGGGAGAAGAAGAAGAGAGGACGAGCGGAGGAGGAAGAGAGAAGAGGAGGAGAGGGAGAAGAGGGGAGAGAGGGGGAGAAGGGAGGAGAGGAGAGAGGGAGACGCGAGGAGAGAGAAGAGAGAGAGAGGAGGGGAGACGAGGAGAGGGAGAGGACGAGAGAAGGAGGAGAGGAGGAGGAGGGGAAGAGAGAGAGCAGAGGAGGAAGGGGAGAGGAAGAGAACGAGGCGAGAGAGGGAGAGAGGAGACGAAGAAGAGGGGAGAGAGGAGGAAGGAGAAGAAGAGCAGAGAGGAGGAGAGGAGAACGAAGAGGAGGAGAGAGAGAAGACGAGGAAGAAGAAGGAGAGAGAGGAAGGGCGAAGAGGAGAGAGAGAAGGAGAGAGGAGTGGAGGGAGAGAGAGAGAGAGTGGAGAGGAAGAGAGGAGGGAGGAGGAGGAGAGGAGGAGAGTGAGGAGGGAAGAGGAGAGAGAAGAAGGAGGGAGAGGAAGAGAGAGGGAGAAGGGGAGCGGAGGAAGTAGGAGGGGAGGTGGGAGAAGCGGAGAGGCGGGAGAAGAGAGAGAGAGAGAGGAATCAGAGAGTAGGGAGAAGCGAGAGAAGGGAGAGGAAGAGAGGAGGAGAGGGAGAAGAGGAGAGGAGGAAGGGGAGAGGAGAGGAGGAGAGGAGAGGAGAGGGAGAGGAGGGGAGAGGAGAGAGGAAGAGGAGAGGAGGAAGAGAGAGAGAAAAGGAAGAGGGAGTAGAGGATGGAAGGGGAGGAGGGGGAGAAAGAACGGAGAGGGGAGAGGAGAGGAAGACGAGAGGAGGCCGGGGAGTGGAGCGGATGAGGCGAGAGAGTGAGGCAGAGGGAAGAGAAGAGGAGAGAAGAGAGGAAGAAGCAGGAGAAGAGGAGAGGAAAGAGAGGAGAGGAAGCGAGAAGAAGAGGCGGAGGGAGAGAGAGAGGAGAGAGCCGGGGCGGAAGAGAGGAGAGAAGAGAGGAGAAGAGAAGGAAGAAGAGGAGGAAGAGAAACAGAGAGAGGAGGAGCAGGGAGGAGAGAGAAAGAGCGGCGAGAGAAGGAGCGGAGAAGGAGAGAGAATGAGGAGGAGGAGAGGAAGAGGAGAGAGGCGAGAGAGGAGAGGGGAGCGAGGAGAGAGGAGGGGCGAGAGAGAGCGGAGAGAGGAGAAGACGAGGGAGAGAGAGGGGGAGGAGAGGGAGAGAGGGGAGGAAGAGACGAGAAAGCCGGGCGCGGAGGAGAGAGAGAGAGAAGGAGAAGAGAGAGGAGGGGAGGAGAGGGGGAGGAGAGGAGAGGAAGACGAGAAGGGAGGAAGGAGGAGAGAAGCGAGGGGGAGGAGGAGAGAGGCGAGAAGAAGGAGTGGAGAGGAGGGAGAGCGAAGAGAGAGGAGAGAGAGAAAGGGGAGGAGGGAGGAGGAGAGAGAGGGAGAGGGGAGAGGAGGAAGAAGAGCGGAGGGGAGAGGAGAGAGACGAAGAAGAAGAGGAGAGAAGGAGGAGAGAGGAGGGAGCGGAGAGAGGAGATGAGAGAGAAGGAGAGGGAGAAGGGGAAGAGAGAGAGAAGAGAGGGAGAGAGGGGAGGAGCGGAAGAGAGAGGAAGAGAGAGGAGGAGAGGAGAGGAGGAGGAGGAAACGAAGACGAGGGAGAAGGAGAAGGATGCCAGAGAGAGAGAGGAGAGGAGAAGAGAAGGCGGAGGGAGAGAGAGAGGAGGGGAGGGACATGAAGGAGAGAGGGGGAGGCAGAGAGAGGAGAGGAGGCGAAGAGAGACGGAGGGAGAGGAAGAGGGCGAAGAGAGGGGTGAAGAAGGGAGGAGGAGGAGAGAGGGAAGGAGAAGAGGAAGCGGAGAGGAGACGAGAAGAGAATGAGCGAAGATGGAAGAGAGGAGGAGGGAGAGGGAGGAAGAGGAGGAAGAAGAGAGAGCGAAGAGAGGAGGATGAGAAGACGGGGAGGAGAGCGGAAGAAGAGGAGGAGAGAAGGGAGAGAAGAAGAGGGAGAGAGAAGAGGAGAGGAGGGAAAGAGAGGGAGAGAGAAGAGGAGAGGATGAGGGAGAGAGAAGAGGAGGAGGGAGGAGAGGAGGGAGAGGAAGGAGGAGGGAGGAGGAGAGAGAAAGAGAGAGATAGAGGAGGAAGAGAGAGAGGAGAGAGGAGACGAGAAGAGGAGGAGAGGAGAGAGTAGGAGAGGAGGAGGAAGAGGGAGACGAGAGAGAGGAGGAGGAGGAGAAGGAGATGACGGAGAGAGAAGAGGAAGTGAGAGGAGGAGGAAGAGGAGAAGGAGAGAGGGGGAGGGGAGGGAGAGGAGAGGAAGGCGGAGACGAGGGAGAGGAGGGAGGGAGAGAGCGAGAGGAAGCGAGAGAGAGGGGGGGAGAGGAGAGAAGGAGAGAGAGAGAGGTAGAGAGGAGGGGAAGAGGAAGAGAGTAGGGGAGGAGGGAAGGAGAGAAGAGGAAGAGAAGTGGGAGGGAGAGAAGGAGGGAGAAACGAGGCAGGTGGAGAAGAGAAAAAGGGGGAGAAGGAGGGAGGAGGAGAAGAGGAGGAGAGAGGGAGGAGAGGAAGAAGAGAGAGAGGGAAGAAGAGGCAGAGCTGGAGGAGAGGTAGAGAGAAGAGAGGAGAGCGGAGCCGGGAGCAGAGAGAAGAGGGGGAAGAGAGGAGGAATAAGAGGGAGAGCGAGAGAAGATGGAGAAGAGAGGAAGGAGAGGAGCGAGGAGGATAGAAGAAGGGGAGAGAGTTAGTAGAGGAGGGAGAGGAGGAGAGGGGAGAGGAAGAGAGAGGAGGAGAGGGAAGAGAAGGAGGTAGGGATAGAGAGAAGGGAGAGAAGAGGAGGAAGACGATGGAGGAGAGGGGATTAGAGGCGGAGAGGGGGAGGAGAGGAGGAGGGAGAAGAGAAACAAGCAGAGAAAGAGCGAGAAGAAGAGGAGAAGAGATGGAGAGAGAGGAGAAGAGGAGGGAGAGGAGGAGGAGAGGATAGGCAGAGGTGGAGAAGGAGAGAGGAGAGGGGGCGGAGAAGGTGAAGAAGAGAAGAAGGGAGAGACGAAGAGGAGGAAGAGGAGAGGGGCAGCTCGAGCGGAGAGAGAAGAAGAGAAGAGGCGATAGACGAGGATGAATCAGAGGGGGAGGCGATGAGGCGGACGAAGGAGAGGAGAAGGAGACTGAGTAAGATGGAGAGGAGGAGAAAGAGGAGAGAAGCGAGAGGAGAAGAGGAGACGAAGAGAGAGGAGAGAGGGGAGAGGAAGAGCAGAAAGAAGAGAGTAGGAGATCGAGAGGAGAGGGAGAGATGAAGAGAGGAGGAAGAGCGAGAGGGAGGAGAGGGAGGAAGAGGGGGGGAGGGAGAGAAAAGAGGAGAGGAGGCGGAGGAGGAGCGGGAGGGGGGGAGGAAGAGGAGAGAGAAGGGGGAGAGAGAGAGAGGGGAGATGAGAAGGGAGAGGCGAAAGGAGACGAAGAGGGGAAGAGGCGGAGAGAGGGGAAGAGGAAGAGAGGAGGGAGACGGAAGGAGGCGAGAGGAGAGAGAGGGGGATACGAGGAGAGAGAAGAGGAAGGGAAGAGAGGAGGAGGGAGAGAGGAAGAAGAGGAGGACGAGGGAGAGAGAGAAGGGGAGCGAGAGGAGGGGAGACGAGGGAGGGAGAGAGAGGAGGGGAAGAGAGGAAGGAGAAGATGAGGGAGAGAAGAAGCGGAAGAGGGAGAGGAGAGGGAGAGAGAAGGGAGGAGAGAAAAGAGAGGGAGGAGGCGAGGAGGAGGATAGGAGAGCGAGGAAGAGAGCGGAGAGGTGAGGGAGGGGGCAAGAGAGATAGAAGAGGAGAGGTGAGACAGAGGAGGGAGCAGAGGAGAGAGAGAGGCGGAGACGAGGAGGGAGAGGGAGGGCGCGAGAGGAAGTAGAAGGGCGAGCGAGACGAGGAGGAAGCGCGCGCGAGAGCGCAGAAGAGAGGAGGAGAGAGAAGAGGAAGAGGGGAGGAGAGGGGGGAGAGAGGAGAAGAGGGGAGAAGAGGAGAGGGAGAGGAGAGGAGAGAGGAAGAGAAGTGGAGGGAGGGAGGGAGGGAGAGAGGAGAGAGAGGAGAGAGAGTGAGAGGAAGGGGAGGAAGGAAAGAGGGAGGAGGAGGAGGAAGAAGAATAGAAGAAGGGGAGGGAGAGGAGGGAAAGGAGGAGGGAGGAGGGAGAGGAGAGGCGGAGAGAGCCGGACGGAGAAGAGAGGAGAGGTAGGAGAGAGAGGAGGAAGAGGAGAGAAGAGAGGAGAGAAGAGCAGAGGAGGGAAGAGGAAGAAGACGACGGGGGGACGGAGGAGCAGAGGAGGAGAGAGAAGGGAAGAGAAGAAGAGGAAGGGGCGAGGGGAGAGAGGGAGGAAGGCTGGGAAGAGGAGAAGAGGGAGAGAGAAGAGAGGAAGGAAGAGAGGAGGAGAAGAGGAGAAGACGGAGAAGAGAGGAGAAGAGGGAGAAGAAGAGGAAGAGGAGAGGGAGAGAGGAGGGCGGAAGAGAGGAGAAGACGAAGAGAGAGGAAGAAGGAGAGGAGGGGAAGAGGAAGAAGAGAGGAGGAGAGAGGGAGAAGAAGAAGAGGAGGAGAGAGAGAGGGCGGGAGGGAGAGGAGGAGAGGAGAGAGAAGACGAGAGAAGAAGAAGCGGAGTGAAGGAGAGATGGAGGGGGAGGAGACGAAGAGGAGGAGGAAGTGGAAGAGGCGGAGGAAGAAGTGGGGAAAGAAGAAGGAGAAGAGGGGAAGAAGAGGAGAGTCAGAAGGAGAAGAGAGGAGGAAGAGGAAGAGGAAGAGGAAGAGGAGTGAGAGCGGAAGAGAAGAAGAGAGGAGGAGAGAGAAAAAGAGGAGGAGGAATGAGGAAGAGAGGCGGAGAAGGAGAGAGAGGGAGGAAGAGAAGCGGAGGAAGGAGGAAGAAGAAGAGAGGAGGAAGCGAAGAGGAAGAAGGAGAAGGGAAGGAAGAAGAAGACGAGGGAAGAGGAAGAGAAGAAGAGGAGAGAAGAGAGGAAGACGAAGGGAGGAAGAAGAGCGAGAGAGGGAAGGAGAGGAGGACGAGGGGAGAGAGAGGAAGAGAGAGAAGAAGAAGAAGAAGAGGGAGAAGAGCAGGAATAGGAAGAGCAAGAGGAGGAAGAGGAAGAGACAAAAGGGGAAGAAGGGAGAGGATGGCAGAGGGAAGAGAGAGAGGATGAAGGAGAGGGAGAAGAAGAGGAGGAAGACGAGAGGAGGAAGACGAGAGAGAGAGGAGGGAGGAGAAGAGGAGAGGAGAGGCGAAGAGGGGAGAGAAGAGGCGGAAGAGAGAGAGGAAGAGAGAGAAGAGGAAGAGAGGAGGAAGAAGAGAGAAGAGGGGGAGAGAAGAGAGGAAGAAGACGAGGAGGAGAAAGAGAGAGGAGGAACAAGAAGAAGAAGGAGGAGGAAGAAGAGAGGGAGGAAGAGGAAGAGAGAGGAGGAAGAGAGGGAAGAGGAGGAAGAGAAGAGGGAGAGAGGAGAGGAAGAGGAGGAAGGAGTAATAGAAGAGGGGGAAGAAGAGAGAGAGAAGAGGAGAGGGAGGAGGAAGAAGGGAGGAAGGAAGAAGAAGAGAGGGAACGGAGAGGAGAGGAGAGGAGAGAGGAAGAAGGGAAGAAGAAGAAGGAGGATAAGAAGAGAGGAGGAAGAGAAATAGAGGAAGAAGAAGAGGAGGAGAAGAGGGGAGGAAGAGGAGGAGAAGAAGAAGAGGAGGATGAAGAGAAGGGGAGAAGACGAGGAGGAGGAGGAGGAGGAACGATGAGAGGAGAAGAAGAGGAAGAAGAAGAGGAGAGAGAGAAGGAGAGAGAGAGAGAGTAGAGGAAGAGAGAGGAGGCGAGAAGAAGAGGAAGGAGAAGAAGAGGGGGAGGAGCGAGAGAGAGAAGAAGAGGGGAGGAAGAAGGAGAGAAGAGAGAAGGAGGGAGAGGACGAGGGGAAGAGGGAGAAGGGAGGAGAGAGGCAGAGAGAGCAAGGAAGAGCAGAAGAGGAGGAAGAGAAGAGGACAAGGAAGGAGGAAGAGGAGGGAGGAAGGGACGAGAGAGGAGAAGAAGAGGAGAAGAGTGAGGAAGAGGAGAGAGGGAGAAGAAGAGGAGGAAGAAGAAGAGGAGAGAGAGAAGAGGAAGGAGGAAGAAGAGGAGAGAGAAGGAGAAGAGGAAGGAAGACGGGGAAGATGAAGGAGAGGGAGTGAGAGAGACGGGAGAAGAGGAGGAAGAGAACGAGGGAGGAGAAGAGGAAGAAGGAAGAAAGAAGAGAGGGGGAGGAAAGAGAGAAGAGAAGAGGAGGAGAGGACGAAGAGGAGAGAGGAGCGGACTAAGAGGGAGGAAGAGGAAGAAGAGGAGAGAGAGAGAGAGAGAGAGAGGGGGGAGAGGAAGAAGAGGGGAGAGAGAGATGGAGAAGAAGAGAGAGAGCGGGAGAAGAGAGAGAGAAGGAGAGGAGAGGAAGCAGAGAGAGAGGGGAGAGAGAGGAAGAAGACGACGAGGAAGAGAGAAAAAGAAGAGGAGGAAGAAGCGTACGAGGAAGAAGACGGAGGAGAGGGAAGAAGGGGAGGGAGAAGAGGAGGAGAAGAAGAAGAGGCGGAAGAAGAAGAAGAGAAGGGGAGGAAGAAGCGAAGAGGAGGAAGAAGGAGAGAGAAGATGAGGAGAAGACGAGGCGAAGAGAGGAGAGAGAGAAGAGGGGGAGTGAAGAGGCAGAAGAGAGGAAGGGGAGAGGATGACGAGGAGAGAAGGGAGAAGAGCGGAAGAGAGAGAAGAGGAAGAAGAGGAGAAAGAAGAAGAGGAAGAAGAAGAGGAGAAAGAAGAGACGAAGAAGTGGGGAAGAGAGAGAGGAGGAGAAGAGGAGAAGAGCGAGGAGAGAGAGGAAGAGGAGAAGAGTGGAAGAAGAGGAGAGACGGGAGGAAGAGGAAGAAGAAGAGGAGGAAGAAGAAGAGGAGAGAAAAGTGAACAAGAAGAGGAGGAGGAGAAGGCCGAGGGATGCAGAAGGGGAGGAAGAAGAGAGAGAGAAGAGGGGAGAGACGAGGAGGAGAGAAGGAAAGGAAGAAGGAGAAGCGGAGAGAGAGAGAAAGAGAGGGAGGCGGAAAGAGGAAGCCGAGAGAGGAGGAAGGAGAGGAGGAGAAGAGAGAGAGAAGCGGGAGGAGAGCGAGAAGAGAGGAAGAGAGGAGGAACGACAGAGGAGGAAGAGAGAGGAAGAGAAGGAGAGAAGAGAGAAAGAAGAGGGAGAGGAGGAGAGGGAGGAGAAGAGGGAGAAGGAGGAGAAGAAGAGGAAGAAAGGACGAGGCGAGAGAGAAGAAGAGAAAGAAGAGGAAGAAGAGACGAGGGAAGAAGAAGAGGAGAGAGAGGCGGAGGAGGAGGGGAAGGCCGAAGAGAGAAGGGAGGAGAGAAGGACGCACGAAGGGGCGAAGAAGAAGCAGAGAAGAAGAGGAGGAATGACGAGAGCAGAGGAAGAAGAAGGAGTGGAGAAGAGGGGAAGGACGGAGGAAGACGAAGAAGAGTGAGGAGAGGAGGCGGAAGAAGGATGAAGAGACGCATAAGAGGACGAAGAAGCTGACGACAGAAGAAGAGGATGCAAGAAGACGAGAGGAGGACCACGAGGATGGAAGAACTGACCGAGCGAGGGAGAGCACTCAAGAGGAGGCAGGCAGAAGACGCAGAAGTAGAGAAGGGGACGAAGAAGAGGAGGCGGAGCACGAGACGCAACGAGTTGGAGAAGCCGAGGAGGAGAGACGGGAGACTGAGGACAGAAGCTGCGTCCGCAGAGGAGTGATGACCGAAGAGAGCGAGAAGAAGAAGAGGAGAGCAAGAGGAAGGAAGATGCCGAAGATGGAGGAGAGCGCTGATGCCGACGAGGAAGACACGGGGAGGCCGCAGACGCGGCCGAGAGAGGGGAGGTCGAAGAGAGGCCGAGGCCGAATGGCCAGAGACGGAAGAAGGCGGACGAAGGGGCCAGCAAAGAAGGCCTCGTCACGACGCAGCGGACTCCTGCGCCTGACTCCGGCAGACGATTCCTCCTCTCTTCCTACTACTCCTCCTGTTCCTCTTCCTCCTCCTCTTCCTCCTCTTCGTCTTCCTCCTCTTCTCTCTTCCTCCTCTTCCTCCTCTCTTCCTCCTCCTCTATTTGCCTCCTCTGTCCTCCTTACGATACTCCTCTCTTCCACCTCTTCCTACTCCTCTTTGTTCTCCTGTTCCTCCTCTTCCTCTTCCTTTCCTCCTCTTCTTCCTCTTCCTCCTCCTCCTCCTCTCTATCCTCCTCTTCCTCCTCCTCTTCCTCCTTCTCCTCTTCTCTCTTCCTCTTCCTCCTCCTCTCTTATCCTCCTAACTCTCCTCCTCCTCTTCCTTCTCTTCTTCCACTTCCACCACCTCCTCTTTCCCTCTTCCTCCTCCTCCTCCTCCTTTTCTTTCCTCCTCTTCTCCTCGATCTTCTTCCTCCTCTTCTTCCTCCTCCTTTTCCTCCTCTCTTCCTCTTCCTCTTCGTCCTCCTCTTCCTCTCCTCCTTTTCCTCCTCTCTTCCTCCTCCTCCTCTTCCTCCTCTTCCTCTCCTTTTTTCCTCTTCCTCCTTCTCTTCCTCCTCCTTTTCCTCCTTTTCTTCCTGTTCCTCTTCCCCCTTCTCTTCCTCTTACTCCTCTTCCTCTCCCTCTTCACCCTTTTCTTCCTCCTCTTCCTCCTGTCCCTCTTCCTTCTCTTCCTCTCTTCCTCTTCTCCTCCTCCTCTTCTTCCTCCTCTTCCTCCTGCTCTTCCTCTTCCTCCTCCTCCTCCTCCTCCTCCTCTTCCTCCTTCTCCTCTTCCTCTTCCTCCTCTTTTTCCTCTTCCTCCTCCTCTTCTTCCTCTTCCTCCTCCTCCTCCTCTTCTTCCTCCTCCTCTTCCTCCTCCTCTTCCTCCTCCTCCTCTTCTTCCTCCTCCTCTTCCTCCTCTTCCTGCTCCTCCTCTTCCTCCTCCTCTTCTTCCTCCTCCTCTTCCTCCTCCTTCTCTTCCTCCTCCTCTTCCTCTTCCACCTTTTCCTCCTCCTCCTCTTCGTAGTTAACGGGGCATCATCTAGCTGGCTCGACGTTAAAAGTGGCGTACCGCAAGGATCAGTTTTGGGACCCGTCTTGTTCTTAATATATATAAATTATCTAGATGACGGCCTCCTCTGCAAAGTATCAAAATTTGCTGATGACACAAAAATTGCCGGTAAAGTAATAACCACCAAAGAGAAAGAAACTCTACAATCCGATCTAGATAAATTATCAGGTTGGGCTAGCAAGTGGCAAATGAAATTTAACGTTAACAAATGTAAAGTTATGCACATTGGAGGTAACAATGATCACATCCAATACCAAATGAATGGCGAAATACTGGATTCAGTAACTAAAGAAAAAGATCTAGGAGTTTTAATATCAAATGATTTGAAGCCAAGTCAACATTGCTCACAAGTTGTTAAAACAGCAAACAAATTAGTTGGCTTCATCGGAAGAGTCTTCGAAAATAAATCAGAAAAAATATTGCTAAACCTCTATAACTCCTTGGTTCGTCCCCATCTAGAATACTGTGTACAATTTTGGTCCCCATACTACCAGAAAGATATTAACAAACTAGAAAGAGTACAACGGAGAGTGACCAAAATGATACCAAGGCTGAGAAATCTGCCGTATGAAGAAAGACTAAAAAATCTAAACTTGTTCTCCCTCTCAAAAAGAAGAATGCGAGGAGATTTGATTGAGGTTTTTAAAATGTTCAAAGGCTTTGACAACATTAATGTCAAAGATTACTTCTTATTAGACCAATCAAATACAAGAAGACGCCACGATTTCAAAGTAATTGGCAAAAGATTCTCTACGAACGAAAGTAAGCACTTCTTCTTTAACCGGGTTGTTAACGTGTGGAATTCGTTACCTCCAACTGTCGTCGAAAGTAACACGATAACAACATTTAAAAATCGCTTAGACAAATACTTGGAATCTAATCCGCAGATAAAATATTATCCTTTGCAATAAAAGATATGACAATCAGACATTTAATCATAATTGGATTAATCGGATAGGATAGTGATAGCAGTAGTGTAGTGTTAGTTCGAAAGTAACACGATAACAACATTTAAAAATCGCTTAGACAAATACTTGGAATCTAATCCGCAGATAAAATATCATCCTTTGCAATAAAAGATATGACAACCAGACATTTAATCATAATTGGATTAATCGGATAGGATAGTGATAGCAGTAGTATTAGTTCATCTTCTATCGCCTAGTTGCCCTGTTTCCTTAACTGTAGTGTAGTTTAGTTAACACAAACAGCCTCGTTAGGGCCAGTAGGCCTGCTGTTGTTTGTTCTTTCTTTGTGTTCCTTTGTGTTCTTCCTCCTCCTCTTCCTCCTCCTCCTCTTCCTCCTCCTCCTCCTCTTCCTCCTCCTCTTCCTCCTCCTCTTCCTCTTCCTCCTCCTCTTCCTCTTCCTCCTCCTCTTCCTCCTCCTCCTCTTCCTCCTCCTCTTCTTCCTCTTCCTCCTCCTCTTCTTCCTCTTCCTCCTCCTCCTCTTCTTCTTCCTCCTCCTCCTCCTCCTCTTCTTCCTCCTCCTCCTCCTCCTCTTCTTCCTCCTCCTCTTCCTCCTCCTCCTCCTCCTCCTCCTCCTCCTCCTTCTCTTCCTCTTCCTCCTCTTCCTCCTCCTCTTTCTCCTCCTCTTTCTCCTCCTCCTCTTCTTCCTCCTCTTCTTCCTCTTCTTCCTCCTCCTCCTCCTCCTCCTCAATGGAATGTTCCTATGTCCAGGGGTATGTCTGTAATAGTTTTTTTCTAAGGCGGATTTGGCTAAGGTGTCCGCTTTCTCATTCCCGAAGATCCCAATGTGGCTGGGAACCCAAGAGAGAATAATGGACTTGTTGGTCGTCGACAGTGTGCTAATGATTTTGCCCAGGAGGAAATTCTCCATATGGTTATCTTAATTCTTTGAAGTGCGCTCAAAGAGTCTCAATTTGACCAAGTTACTATGTGTGTCAGATTGAGCATTTTCTATGGCTTTGTATATACCGAATAGTTCTGCGATATATATGCTCGTATGGTCCGGCAATCTGAACATCATCCGGGTTTTGTTGCTGTACATCCCTGTCCCAGTTTTGTGGCCGCACTTGGAGCCATCCGTGTACAGTGCCCTGTGGTCATTGTACTTGTTAATCATTTGTAGGGTCTTCTGTCGTACTTCTTCTATTGAAGATGATTTCTTCCTGAGGTCCTGGTTGGTGTTGACGTTCAGGGCGATGTTTTTCCACGGCGGTGGGTACGTAGGTTCCATCTTTTCTATTGACCACAGTGGCACTGAATACTGCCCGCACAAGAATCGGATCCTGATGGAAAGGGGATTTAGGCTGGAGTTGGTGAAGTGTTCGAGCTGGTTTACCGTTTGCTTGCAGGGATGTTGTTGGTTGCGAAGCACTTTGGCGACGTATCGGAGTGCAAGGAGCTCGCGCCTGTAGTGGAGGGGGGGGGGGTACATTTGCTTCAAATTCCAGCCTCTCGATCCTTGTGCAGCGTAATGCTCCAAGCGCTATTCTTAGACCTTTGTTTTGGATGATGTTCAGGGCTTGTAACGTGGTTGGTGTTGCCGAACCATATATCTGACACCCATAGTCTAGTTTAGATCTAATCAGGGACTTATAAATCATTAGCAGGGATTTCCTATCTGCTCCCCAATTTGTGCCCGTCAGTTTACGTAGCAAATTAATTATCTTGTTGCACGCATCAACTAGGTATTTTGTAGCGAATAGTAGCGTGTACTTTGCCAACGGTATGTGGCAGATTACTGAGAGGAGGGAAGGAAGGAAGAGAGCGTTTGATAAATGTTACGTTCGAACGAATGAAATAAAAATGAAAACGTGCGGCGGACTCTCCGAAATTTAATACTTTCAAGTGACGTCATTTGCTCATTTTCTTTTAAATTACTTACCTATTTATTTTGTTATTTATTAATTTGTTGATTTGTATATTTTTAATACTTTCGATAAACTGTCCAATGTAGTCTTTAATACCAAACAGAACAACAATGCTGTCTGACGCAAATTCCTGGACAGTGGAAGAAGGTGGTGGATGAGGTGGTGTGGGTAACACGTACCTTAAGTGATTGATGAAGGGAGGGGGAAGATAGCTGCAGTTGGGGAACCGAAGTCCAGGAGATTTGTATCACATCTCGGGACCACTCGCCTCCCCTCCAAGGCAAGCGTGAGAGTAGATCAAAGAGGGGGGGGGGGGGGTATGATGGGACAACTCATTAAGTGAACCGTCCAAGGCTAATGAAACCCAGAACTCCTATTGTGAGTTTTAATGAATTAAATAATTAAACACTAGAAATATGCTACTTGACATTAAATAAGGGTTTTAACAGTTGGATTTCACACATACATCCTATCTATCCTATCTCCCTGCGCGCCTATCTAGGGGTCCTATCTAGTAAATACTCTTTGTCACTTGCTATTATCCTTAGAGGGTCTCTGCTGGGTGAGGGGATGACTTCCATGGGGTACTGTTCCTCGTTCTGGCAGGATGCTTTTGCTATTGAAGGATATCGGTGTTGTTGATCACGGCGGGAACCCGGGTCATCCTTTGTGATTAGCCTCGTGGCGGGGGTGAGGGTTAGGTTAGGTGAATACTATCCAGTTCCTTTCAGGTCAGTGTCCCGAGGAAAGGGGTACAGGTACGTACGTGACCCCTTGATACACGAATGATTTGTTCACTGGAGGCTGGATGCCTCAAGACGCTATCCAAATCCCCACGATGGTCGGGATGTCACACACAGCGCTCCACCTGATAAGTTTCGGAAGGGGATTTGTCCCGGAATCACTCGTCGAATGCCTACAGTGCGTAAGCGCTCACTTAAGAATGAAAATCCTTAATAGCCATATGAGGGAGGATAGGGCGCGATTGGGCTCTCAAGGACGTGAGCGGCCCGAACCTCCCTGCTTGACCCTAATGGATAGACTGACTTCTGTCCTGCGGCATGTGAGGTCAAAATGCCCGCTAGCCGGCTTCCGACGTTGCCAATAGTTCTATGTTCCCGCCACTAGTGTTGAAGGGTACTACGAATAATGTTCATGCGGGAGATGACACAGTCCCAATTGTTCCATTAGGTAGACACTGTTCACGAGCGTGTTAGATACAATCCTAATTATTCTAATTGCCTAGCTTAAAACAAATATGTGGCAGCGCGCAGGGGGGGGGGGGTGTTCGCACGAAGCGGGAGCTCTGGACAAGGCCGCTTTGTTACTTTGGCCGATGAAAATCCGTTGGCCTAAGTCGTGTGAGAACACTTGCATCTAAAGGGGGGGGGGGGGTTCTCTAAATAATTAGGAGTCTCTCACTTCGTTAAGGCACTTCACTTGATTGCCAAAATGGCACAACAGTTGATGAGGATAAGGAGAAGGTGAAAGGACAGGATGTAGCTACTAGAAGTCTTAAGGACTCTGGTAATTCCCCCGAGTATAGGGAATGAAGGGCCGAAACTGTGAGAAATCAGGACGAGACAAAATGGGAAGGGGAGACAGCGACCTGGGTGTCACGATTTCAAAAATTGTGACACTGTCTTGAGTATTAATCTAAATATTAAAACGACACTCTCCAACGTTTTATAGACAAACGAGAACTTAAAAAATCCCGTTGGTCAAGCAATTTATGATGATAATAATGATAATAATAATAATGATAACTTTATTATTATTATTATTATTTTATTATCATTATTATTATCACTATTATTATTATTATTATTACTATTATTATTATGATGATTGATGATGATCATCATTATCATCATCATCATCATCATCATCATCATCATCATAATTATCATCATCATAATTATCATCATCATAATTATCATCATCATCATAATTATCATCATCATCATCATCATAATTATCATCATCATCATCATCATCATCATCATCATTATTATCATCATCATCATAATTATCAGCATCATCATAATTATCAGCATCATAATTATCATCATCATCATAATTATCATCATCACCACCATCATCACCACCATTATCATCATTATCATCGTTACCATCATCATCATTGTCATCATTATCATCATCATCATCATCATCATAATTACCATCATTATCATCATTATCATCATTATCATCATTATCATCATTATCATCATTATCATCATTATCATCATCATAATTACCATAATCATAATTACCATCAATATCATCAATGAATCACTTGTCCCGGGAGGGAGGGAGGGTTCCCCCCTTGCACCAAAGTACCAAGGGTTCATTTGTGCTTCGAATCTGATGGATGGATGGAGGGGAAGGGAATCCCTTCCTTGTTGTCGGACGGACGACACCAACACGTTCGACTTGTTCAGCGACGTCGGGTGCACAGCGAACCAGTGCAACGTCCCTGAGAGAGAGCAAGAGAGAAAAGAGAGGGGGAAAGAGAGAGAGAGAGAGGAAGAGGATGAGAAGGAAAAAAGGGAAGTCAAGGAGGAGAAAGTATTATAAGAACTCATTTTACCTCCTGAAGTTGCATCTGTGACGTCACTAAATATGTCATACGATATGACGTCATCATTCGTCCCTTCGTTCGCAACAAGACGTTACAAATTGACGTCGTCATTGGAGAAGGAGGGAGCGGGTGCCTACCTATCGGGGTTCTTTCCATGGCCTCCATCCGGAGAAGTGTCATTGTCTGGTCAGTGTCGTGGTCATACTGAGCTCGCTCGTCTTCCGGGTTGTTGTACAGGTACGACGTAGGACACCTCCTCAGGACAACGCCATGTGACGTCATGTCGCGCGGTCGTGAAAACCTTTCACATAATATACTAAAATGGGCATAATTCACCCATGACATTGGGTAGTTTTAATAAGAATATAGAAAAACCTAATTTCTTATGAAGAATAAAATATTAAGCATGATTTTTTCAGTCTAGCATAACCTTTAGTTGTCTAACATATTCCCGTGTGACGTCATGTGCGGTCGTGAAAACATTTCACATAATATACTAAAATGTCCATAATTCGCCCATGACATTGGGCTATTTTAATGAAAAATATTATAAAAATCTAATTTATTATGAAGAATAAAAAATTAAGCATGGTCTTTGCCAGTCTAGCATAGTTTTTAGTTGTGTTTTAACATATTCCCTTGTGACGTCATGTCGCGCGATCGTGAAAACATTTCACATAATATACTAAAATTGGTATAATTCAACCATGACATTGGGCTATTTCAATTAAAAAAACATTATGAAAAATTAAAGATTAAGCATTATTCTCTCTAGTCTAGCTTAATTTTTAGTTGTCTAACATATTCCCGTGTGACGTCTAGTCGCGCGGTCGTGAAAATATTCACATAATATACTAAAATGAGCATAATTTACCCATGTCATTGGGTTATTTTAATGAAAAAATATAAAAACCTAATTTGTTATGAAGAATAAAAAATTAAGCATGATTTTTGCCAGTATAGCATAATTTTTAGTTGTCTAACATATTCCCGTATGACGTCATGTCGCGCGGTCATGAAAACATTTCACATTATATACTAAAATGGGCATATTTCACCCAAGACATTGGGCTATTTTAATGAAAAATATCATAGAAATCTAATCTACTATGAAGGATAAAAGATTAAGCATAATTTTTGCCAGTCTAGCATAATTTTAAGTTGTCTATCCCGTGTGACGTCATGTCGCGCGGTCGTGTAAACATTTCACATAGTATACTAATATTGGCATAATTCACCCATGTCATTGGGGTATTCTAATGAAAAAATATTATAAAAACGTAATCTATCATGAAGAATAAAAGATTAAGCATGATTTTTGCCAGTCTAGTATAATTTTTAGTTCTTGCCTAATTTATTTCCGTGTGACGTCATGTCGCGCGGTCATGAAAACATTTCACATAATATACTTAAATGGGCATAATTCACCCGTGACTATGGGTTATTCTAATGAAAACATATTATAAAACCTAAGTTTTAACAAGGAATAGAAAATAAGCATGATTTTTTCCAGTCTAGCATAATTTTTAGTTGCCTAATATATTCCCGTGTGACGTCGTGTCGAGCAGTGGTGAAAACATTTCTCATAATTGCCCTAGATAATTCACCCATTACATTGGGCTATTTTAGTGAGAAAATATTATAGGAAGATTTTTTAGAATAGAAAAAATTAAGCGTTATTTTTGCCAGTCTAGAATGACTTTTAAGTTGTCAAACATATTCTCGCTTGAGAATTTATTACTTTTTGACCGTACTCTGATCGTATCGAGTAATGTATTTTTTTAATTTATTTTTATTTATTTATTTACTTATTTATTTATTTATTTTTGCTCAAAACAGTCTAGGCGATATTACGTTATTTTATGCTATATTCAGGTTTACTTTGGTAAAGCGAAGAGTTACTTTGGATAGGGCAGACAAACAATGCATGAATTCAAATCTAAATACGACAATTTAAAAACAAGGACATATTTGGAACTATACATGAATTTAAGACTAAGTATGTAATTGGAGATTAGGAGACGGGACCTCACGAGTGTTGTTCCTTTCCTGTACACTACATTTAGGTAAATACGATTAGGTAAGCGCACACACTGCTTCCATCCTTTCACTCTCATCTCGCCTCTTGTTGACAACTGACGCGTTGAGGCTGACTTGTTGCCCGGCGGCGGTGGAAACTGCCGAAAGTCGCGAGCTGCAGGACTAAAAGTCGCAAATTTCTGGATAAAGTAGCCCAATATATAAGTACACACACACACACACACACACACACACACACACACACACACACACACACACACACACACACACACACACACACACACACACACACACACACACACATATATATATATATATATATATATATATATATATATTGCAGGAGCTCGCACTTGATGTTGATGGCATTTCTACTTTCAAGAATTCACTCAGATGATCAATTGACTGAATAGAAGAATGACATGCTACATGTACAGAGAGACGAATTTCAAATTTGCTAAGTTTATGTTCCTTCTTTGATATAACAGACTTGATGATCATCTGCTTGTCACTTATTTCAATACATTTTGGTTGTGTTTTAACGACTCACTTTATTTTTTCTAATTCGTTCTGTGAGCTCTCATGTCTTATAGATCAGTAATTATCCATTCCGCTTCGACTCAACTTCCCATATCTCATCAAATTTCCCATATTACTTCGTTTACTTTCGCCACGTCCTCTCTTCCCACTCCCTCATTACCCAAATACTTCGTCTAATTCCACAACTTTTTGTCAACCCTTCTCTTCAGTCTTCCATCGACTTTTGCCATTTTCTTAATCCTCCTCCACTTGATCATTCGTAGAATGCAATTTACACTTTTCATATTCCTCTTCCATTATAACCATCGCTATCCAATATTCAGCCGTCCCTTGGAGCAATGAATATTTCTTGTGAATGTTGACATTATAGCAACCGATCTCTCAGATTTGAATCAAGTCGCTTGATGTCATAGCCCACAAACCTACGCAACGTCCACAAACCTCCCTAACGCCCACAAACCTCCGCAACACCCACAAACCTCCCCAACGCCCACAAACATTCATTACACACACAATCATAACACACACAAACAATCATAACACACACAAACATTCATAATACAAACATTCATAACACACAAACATTCATAACACACGCAAACATTCATAACACACGCAAACATTCATAACACACGCAAACATTCATAACACACGCAAACATTCATAACACACGCAAACATTCATAACACACACATAACACACGCAAACATTCATAACACATTCATAACACACACAAACATTCATAACACACACACAAACCTCCGCGACACACACACACACACACACACACACACACACACACACTTCAGCGAATGGACGGCTTGGATGACGTTCTGAAGAAAACTGAAGTCTGTGGATCCCAACGCAAAGAGAAGTGCCTAGTGTTTTTGCAGGGTGGGGGGGAAATTGCTCGTGGAGTAGTGGGAAAGTAGGGAAAGAGGAAAAGGGGAGGGATTACTGAGGGAAATGGAAGGAAATGAGGAGGGAGTAGACTTGGCCCAGCCAGACAAGCGGAAGGTAAACAAACGACTGAGTGAGGATGACATGTCTAATAAAAATGTAAAGATTAGAAGTATAGAGAGGAGCAATACAGAAGAAAGTGACGAGAATATGTTCCAGGGATTTAAAGAGGGTGGGGGGACACAAACCCCCCCCCCCCCCGACTGATAAGACTAGAGGAGAGAGTTGATAAGGTGATCGAGGACTTGGAGCGTAAGTTAGGTAACGTAGACTCCATTTTCCAGAGAATTGAAAGGTTGGAACAACTAGAGAAGGCTAACAGAAACTTAACTGAAGAAATAGAGGACCTAAAAAGACAGTTAGGAAATGTAAAGGAGGAGAATGAGAAATTGAAGAAGAATAGTAATGAAAACAGAGAGAAAATAGCTACAGAAGCTAAAAATTGGAGAATAACTCAAGAAGGGAATAAGGTTTCATTCACTGACATAGTCAAACAGCAATTGAAAGAACATAATGAAGACTCAGTTATTAAAGTGATGAGACAGAAGGAGAATATAGTAAGAGAATTAGCTGACAAAAAGAAATGTATAATTATATTAGGAATGGAAGAGAAACATAACCCAGATAGAACCGCAAGAATCAAGGAGGAAAATGAAAGAGTAAGCAGTTTATTAAAATTAGTCCAGGAAGATGAACCAGAAATTATAAAGGAAATTGAGGAAAAATTCAGACTCGGAAAATATAGTACAGATAAGACCAGACCAATTAAGATTAAATTCAGGTCACAAACAACGGCAGAGAAAATTCTATCCAAGACAGGGAAACTAGCAACAAATGATCAATATAAAAAGGTATGGATAAAAAGAGAAATGAATAAGGAGGAAAGAGAGGCAGAAAAGCAGAAAAGAATTGAAGCTAAGGCAAAAAACGAGGAAAGAACGGAATCAGAGAAAGAGAGATTCTATTGGAGAGTAGTGAACATGAAAATAAAGCAGTTCGACATACTAAAGAAAAACATAAGGGAAACAGAGAATACAATGGAAGTGGCAGAAAACTAAGAGTGTCTTACACAAATATAGATGGATTGATAACAGGATTGAATGAACTGAATGATTATTTGAAAGAAAAAGAACCGGACATAATGGGAATTGTAGAAACAAAATTAAAAGGCCCACTACCACCCAACAGTGTAGGACATGATACATACAATTATTGGATTAGAAACAGAGAGAAAAAACAAGGGGGTGGAGTTATGTTCCTGACTAAGAAGGATATAAACGTGAAAGGTGTCATATATGGAAAGAATACAGTAGAGATGATTATGATAGAAGTGGAAGACAGAGATAAGAAGAGCAGAAAATTTGTGATCAATTATGTGCCTCCGAAAACAGCCTCATGGGAGGAGAGTGAACATAAAAGTATGTTAGAGGACACAAAGATAGCATTAACTAAAATAATGGAAGACGGAGGAAGAATAGTTATGATGGGCGACTTTAATTGCAAAGAAATCTGCTGGGAAGAAATGACAGTAAAGAGTGGTGATGACTCATGGGGAAATGCTCTACTTGAGATGATTACTGACCATTCAATGACACAATGGATACAAGAGAACACTAGGTATAGAAATGAAGAAGAACCATCGAGGCTAGACTTAATAATTACATCTGAACCTAGAATAGTGGACAAGATTGAATATAAAACACCAATAGGTAAAAGTGACCACATATTGATTGAACTGGAACTTAATGAAGAAAAATATATGAAAAGAAATGAACAATATAGAAAAGGAAGAATGATGTATGAAAAAACAAACTTTGATAAAATAAGAGAATTCTTCCAACAAGAAAACTGGGAAGAAATATACAAAGAAGAAACAACAGTGGAAGAGAAATGGAATATTTTGACAAAAATTTACAAAAAAGGAGTGGAAAAGTATGTCCCAAGACAAAAACAAAAGAATATGTAAAATGCTGGTACAACAAAAGTTGTAGGGAGTTAAAGGACAAAAGAGACAAAGCCTGGAACAGATGGAAAAAAGACAGAAGACCTGAAAAATGGAAAATATATACTGGTTATAGAAATGAATATGTACAAAAGTGCAGAGAGGAAAAAAAGAAAATATGAAAAAGATGTTATAGAAAAGTGTAAAGATCAACCAAAACTATTCTACAGATTTGTAAACAATAAACTGAAAAACAAACAAGACTTAGAGAAATTAAGACAAGGAGGAGTTGAATACACTGAGGAAATGGAAATGGCAGAAATTATGAACAAACATTTTAAATCAGTGTTTACAAGGGAAAATATACAACCTGAAGAGATTGAGTGGAAGGAAAAAGTCCCCCCTATGGAAGAAATAGAAGTAACAAAGAATGAAATATTGACACACTTGGGTAATTTTGATGTCAGAAAATCGCATGGGCCAGATGAAATAGCAAACTGGATTCTGAAAGAATGCAGGAATGAACTGGCAGACAAAATACATAGCATAATAAGCAGTTCCTTAAAAGAAGGAAAAGTTCCAGAAGATTGGAAAAAAGCAAATATAGTACCTATATATAAAGGAGGAAATAAAGAAGAACCTACCAACTATAGACCAGTCTCTCTAACAAGTACAATAGCAAAAATTTGTGAAAGAATTATCAAAAGTAGATGGGTAAAATACTTGGAAAAAAACAACGTACTAAATCCAAGGCAATTTGGATTCAGACAAGGACGATCATGCGTCACCAATTTAATATGTTTCTATTCAAGGCTAATAGATATAATACAAGAAAGAGATGGATGGGCTGATTGTGCATTTCTAGACCTAAAAAAAGCTTTTGACAAAGTACCACATAAGAAGTTGCTTAAGAAATTAGAATATGAAGGAGGAATACAAGGTAAATTGCTAAATTGGATGGAAGACTTTTTGCAAGAAAGAAAAATGAGAGTAGTGATAAGAGATCAGCACTCAAAATGGAATGAAGTAATAAGCGGTGTCCCGCAGGGAACAGTTCTGGCCCCAATAATGTTTGCTATATATTTATGATATGGATGAAGGAATTGAAAGCTATATGAGCTTCTTTGCAGATGATGCAAAATTACTGAAAAGAGTGAAAACTGAAGAAGATTGTGAATCACTACAGAGAGATCTAAATAAAGTACAAGAATGGAGTAGGAAGTGGGAGATGGAGTTCAATACAAAAAAGTGTAGTATAATGGAATTTGGAAAAAGCAAAAACAGAATAGCAGGATCATATAATTTGGGAGAAGAAGGAATAAAAAAAGTAGAAAATGAGAAGGACCTGGGAGTCATTGTTATGAATAATATGTCACCTGAGAAACATATAAATAAGATTTTTGGAGAAACTTATAATTTAATAAGAACAATCAAAGTGGCATTTACATACCTGGATGAAGAAATGGTGAGGAAAATCCTAATCACCCTGATAAGACCAAGATTGGAATATGCAGCAACGATATGGTCACCAAGTACAAAAAAATGTATAAAAAAACTTGAAAGAATACAAAGAGCAATTACAAAACTGGCACCAACACTCTCAAAACTATCATATGAAGAGAGACTACAAAAACTTAAACTACAGACACTAGAGCAAAGAAGAGAGAGAGGAGATTTGATAGCTATTTACAGAATCATGAAAGGCATAGAAATTACTGATAGAGAGAATCTGATAAAATGGGATGACAGAAATACAAGAGGACACGGAAAGAAAATAAAAAAAGACAGCTATAGAAGAGATTTTAAAAAGAACAGCTTTCCTCACAGAGCAATAGACAGTTGGAACAAGTTAGATGAGAAAGTGGTGTGTGCAAAAACAATACATGAATTTAAAAATAGTTTAGATAAAATGAGATATGAAGACGGGATCCCACGAGCATAGCTCCCCTTCCCGTAAAATACAACTAGGTAAATACAACTAGGTAAATACACACACTCAGCGAGCGGACGGCTTGGCGAGCGCTCTGGGGAGGGGTGAGGATTGTGGATACCAACGCAAAGAGAAGTGCCTTTTTGTATTTGCAGGGGGGGGGGGAAATTGCTCGTGAGGTAGTGGGAAAGTAAGAAAAGAGGAGAGGGGGAGGGATTGCTGGGGAAATGGAAGGTAATGAGGAGGTGGAGGAAATGGCCCTGACGGGCCGCCGGGTAGACAAAAGACCCCAAGACGAGTTGGATGATAACATGTCTAATAGGAATGTGAAGATTAGAGGTATAGATAGGAGCAATATAGCAGAAAGTGATGAGAATATTTTCAAGGGATTTAAAGAGAGTGGGGGGGACACAAACCCCCCCCCCCGACTGACAAGACTAGAGAAGAAGGTTGATAAGGTGATCGAGGACTTGGAGAGTAGGTTAGGTCATATGAACACCATTTTAAAAAGGGTTGAAAGATTGGAAGAACTGGAAAAGGCGAATAAAAACTTAACTGATGAAATAGAAGAACTAAAAAGACAGTTAAGAGAGGTAAAGGGGGAGAATGAGGAATTGAAGAAGAATAGTAAAGAAAACAGAGAAACAACAGCTAAAGAAAGTAAAAATTGGAAGCAAACCCAAGAAGGAAATAAGATTTCATTCACTGACATAGTCAAACAGCAATTGAAAGAACATACTGAAGACTCAGTTATTAAAGTGATGAGACAAAAGGAGAATATAGTAAGGGATTTAGCAGACAAGAAGAAATGTATAATTATATTAGGAATAGAAGAGAAACACAACACAGATAGAACCACAAGAATCAAAGAGGAAAATGAAAAAGTAAGCCAATTACTAGAATCAGTTCAGGAAGATGAACCAGGAATTATGAAACAAATCGAAGAGAAATTTAGACTCGGAAAGTATAGCACAGACAAGACCAGACCAATTAAGATTAAATTCAAGTCACAAACAACGGCAGAGAATATCTTATCCAAAACAGGGAAACTAGCAACAAGTGAACAACACAAAAAGATATGGATAAAAAGAGAAATGAATAAAGAGGAAAGAGAGGAAGAAAAGCAGAAAAGACTGGAAGCTAAGACAAAAAACGAGAACAGAACGGAGTCAGAGAAAGAGAGATTATATTGGAGAGTAGTGAACATGAAACTAAGGAAGTTCGACATACAAAAGAAAAACATAAGGGAAACAGAGAACACAATGGAAGTGGCAGAAAACTAAGAGTGTCTTACACAAATATAGATGGATTGATAACAGGATTGAATGAGCTGAATGATTATTTGAAAGAAAAAGAACCGGACATAATGGGAATTGTAGAAACAAAATTAAAAGGCCCACTACCACCCAACAGTGTAGGACATGATGCATACAATTATTGGATTAGAAACAGAGAGAAAAAGCAAGGGGGTGGAGTTATGTTCCTGACTAAGAAGGATATAAACGTGAAAGGTGTCATATATGGAAAGAATACAGTAGAGATGATTATGATAGAAGTGGAAGACAGAGATAAGAAGAGCAGAAAATTTGTGATCAATTATGTGCCTCCGAAAACAGCCTCATGGGAGGAGAGTGAACATAAAAGTATGTTAGAGGACACAAAGATAGCATTAACTAAAATAATGGAAGACGGAGGAAGAATAGTTATGATGGGCGACTTTAATTGCAAAGAAATCTGCTGGGAAGAAATGACAGTAAAGAGTGGTGATGACTCATGGGGAAATGCTCTACTTGAGATGATTACTGACCATTCAATGACACAATGGATACAAGAGAACACTAGGTATAGAAATGAAGAACCATCGAGGCTAGACTTAATAATTACATCTGAACCTAGAATAGTGGACAAGATTGAATATAAAACACCAATAGGTAAAAGTGACCACATATTGATTGAACTGGAACTTAATGAAGAAAAATATATGAAAAGAAATGAACAATATAGAAAAGGAAGAATGATGTATGAAAAAAACAAACTTTGATAAAATAAGAGAATTCTTCCAACAAGAAAACTGGGAAGAAATATACAAAGAAGAAACATCAGTGGAAGAGAAATGGAATATTTTGACAAAAATTTACAAAAAAGGAGTGGAAAAGTATGTCCCAAGACAAAAACAAGAAAAAGAATATGTAAAATGCTGGTACAACAAAAGTTGTAGGGAGTTAAAAGACAAAAGAGACAAAGCCTGGACCAGATGGAAAAAAGACAGAAGACCTGAAAAATGGAAAATATATACTGGTTATAGAAATGAATATGTACAAAAGTGCAGAGAGAAAAAAAGAAAATATGAAAAAGATGTTATAGAAAAGTGTAAAGATCAACCAAAACTATTCTACAGATTTGTAAACAATAAACTGAAAAACAAACAAGACTTGGAGAAATTGAGACAAGGAGGAGTTGAATACACTGAGGAAATGGAAATGGCAGAAATTATGAACAAACATTTTAAATCAGTGTTTACAAGGGAAAATATACAACCTGAAGAGATTGAGTGGAAAGAAAAAGTCCCCCCTATGGAAGAAATAGAAGTAACAAAGAATGAAATATTGACACACTTGGGTAATTTTGATGTCAGAAAATCGCATGGGCCAGATGAAATAGCAAACTGGATTCTGAAAGAATGCAGGAATGAACTGGCAGACAAAATACATAGCATAATAAGCAGTTCCTTAAAAGAAGGAAAAGTTCCAGAAGATTGGAAAAAAGCAAATATAGTACCTATATATAAAGGAGGAAATAAAGAAGAACCTACCAATTATAGACCAGTCTCTCTAACAAGTACAATAGCAAAAATTTGTGAAAGAATTATCAAAAGTAGATGGGTAAAATACTTGGAAAAAAACAACGTACTAAATCCAAGGCAATTTGGATTCAGACAAGGACGATCATGCGTCACCAATTTAATATGTTTCTATTCAAGGCTAATAGATATAATACAAGAAAGAGATGGATGGGCTGATTGTGCATTTCTAGACCTAAAAAAAGCTTTTGACAAAGTACCACATAAGAAGTTGCTTAAGAAATTAGAATATGAAGGAGGAATACAAGGTAAATTGCTAAATTGGATGGAAGACTTTTTGCAAGAAAGAAAAATGAGAGTAGTGATAAGAGATCAGCACTCAAAATGGAATGAAGTAATAAGCGGTGTCCCGCAGGGAACAGTTCTGGCCCCAATAATGTTTGCTATATATATTAATGATATGGATGAAGGAATTGAAAGCTATATGAGCTTCTTTGCAGATGATGCAAAATTACTGAAAAGAGTGAAAACTGAAGAAGATTGTGAATCACTACAGAGAGATCTAAATAAAGTACAAGAATGGAGTAGGAAGTGGGAGATGGAGTTCAATACAAAAAAGTGTAGTATAATGGAATTTGGAAAAAGCAAAAACAGAATAGCAGGATCATATAATTTGGGAGAAGAAGGAATAAAAAAAGTAGAAAATGAGAAGGACCTGGGAGTCATTGTTATGAATAATATGTCACCTGAGAAACATATAAATAAGATTTTTGGAGAAACTTATAATTTAATAAGAACAATCAAAGTGGCATTTACATACCTGGATGAAGAAATGGTGAGGAAAATCCTAATCACCCTGATAAGACCAAGATTGGAATATGCAGCAACGATATGGTCACCAAGTACAAAAATATGTAAAAAAAACTTGAAAGAATACAAAGAGCAATTACAAAACTGGCACCAACACTCTCAAAACTATCATATGAAGAGAGACTACAAAAACTTAAACTACAGACACTAGAGCAAAGAAGAGAGAGAGGAGATTTGATAGCTATTTACAGAATCATGAAAGGCATAGAAATTACTGATAGAGAGAATCTGATAAAATGGGATGACAGAAATACAAGAGGACACGGAAAGAAAATAAAAAAAGACAGCTATAGAAGAGATTTTAAAAAGAACAGCTTTCCTCACAGAGCAATAGACAGTTGGAACAAGTTAGATGAGAAAGTGGTGTGTGCAAAAACAATACATGAATTTAAAAATAGTTTAGATAAAATGAGATATGAAGACGGGATCCCACGAGCATAGCTCCCCTTCCCGTAAAATACAACTAGGTAAATACAACTAGGTAAATACACACAGACATATATTTACAGACGTACACACAAACACATATGCGTACACACACATGTACACACATATGTATACACACACATATACATGCACATATGTACACACACACATGAACACGCACACAAGTACACACACATACATGTACACTGACACACATTTATATACATACACATGTCCACACACACATGTGCATACATATGTAGACTAACACACATGTACACATACACACACATATATATACACACATGTACATACACAAACATGTGCACATACACACATGTACACACACACACTTTTACACACACATGTACAGACAAACACACGTAAAACACATGCACAGGTACACACGTACACGGACACGTAAAAACAGACATGTACACATACACATGTGCATACACATATACACACACACATGTCCAAAAACATATGTACACATACACACACATACACATATACATATACACATACGCGCCACATTGAAGTTAGGTAATCTGAGAGGGAGGGGAGGAAATAGGGATGACTAATTTGTGTGGGTCAGTGGTTCTCAACCTGGGGCCCCCAAAGGAACCACGGGGACCCCCAGAAGAGCCACGGGGGCTCCCTGAGGAGCCGCAGGGCTTCCATAGGATCGGCGGGGCGCCCCCAGCAGGAGGATCGGCGGGGCGCCCCCGGCAGGAGGATCGGCGGGGCGCCCCCAGCAGGAGGATCGGCGGGGCGCCCCCAGCAGGAGGATCGGCGGGGCGCCCCCAGGAGGAGGATCGGCGGGGCTCCCCCAGCAGGAGGAGCGGCGGGGCGCCCCCAGCAGGACCAGGAGCGGCGGGGCGCCCCCAGCAGGACCAGGAGCGGCGGGGCGCCCCCAGCAGGAGGATCGGCGGGGCGCCCCCAGCAGGAGGATCGGCGGGGCGCCCCCAGCAGGAGGATCGGCGGGGCGCCCCCAGCAGGACCAGGAGCGGCGGGGCGCCCCCAGCAGGACCAGGAGCGGCGGGGCGCCCCCAGCAGGACCAGGAGCGGCGGGGCGCCCCCAGCAGGAGGAGCGGCGGGGCGCCCCCAGCAGGAGGATCGGCGGGGCGCCCCCAGCAGGAGGATCGGCGGGGCACCCCCAGCAGGAGGATCGGCGGGGCGCCCCCAGCAGGAGGATCGGCGGGGCGCCCCCAGCAGGAGGATCGGCGGGGCGCCCCCAGCAGGAGGATCGGCGGGGCGCCCCCAGCAGGAGGATCGGCGGGGCGCCCCCAGCAGGAGGATCGGCGGGGCGCCCCCAGCAGGAAGATCGGTGGGGCGCCCCCAGCAGGAGGAGCGGCGGGGCGCCCCCACCAGGAGGAGCGGCGGGGCGCCCCCAGCAGGAGGAGCGGCGGGGCGCCCCCAGCAGGAGGAGCGGCGGGGCGCCCCCAGCAGGAGGATCGGCGGGGCGCCACCAGCAGGAGGAGCGGCGGGGCGCCACCAGCAGGAGGAGCGGCGGGGCGCCCCCAGCAGGAGGATCGGCGGGGCGCCCCCAGCAGGAGGATCGGCGGGGCGCCCCCAGCAGGAGGATCGGCGGGGCGCCCCCAGCAGGAGGAGCGGCGGGGCGCCCCCAGCAGGAGGAGCGGCGGGGCGCCCCCAGGAGGAGCGGCGGGGCGTCCCCAAGAGGAACGGCGGGGCGCCCCCAGGAGGAGCGGCGGGGTGCCCCCAGGAGGATCGGCGGGGCGCCCCCAGGAGGAGCGGCGGGGCGCCCCCAGGAGGATCGGCGACTTCCTATCTCAGTTTCAAAAATAATCAGTTTGACACGTCTGTGTGTTAATACTAATGTCTTTTTCTTTTAAAGACTCATTCTTCAGACAGAAAAACGGATGCAGCATGGGCTCCAACATCTCTCCAGTGCTTGCCAACATCTACATGGAGTGGTTTGAATCGTGGACGGACAACTCGTCCACACAACTGCAAAGTAGGACAACTCGTCCACAGGAATATGGACATCTCGTCCAATGACTTTTTTTAAGAATAATAAACATAATTTGCAGAACAATAAAACTTTATTTACATATTTATATATACAGAATACAGGTGTGTAATACAGAATAAATATACAAGTGTAAGGTCTAGATGTTGGGCTTGCCACCACGGAGGTTGTAGCTGACACCACGCAAGAGACAAGCTAGCTTTATATACAGAACTGAGGTGTGACTGATTCAGTTGAGGTGTGATAGAGGTGTGACAAGCTCTTTTTGAGCATAGTTGGGGTAAATATTAGGTGTGAATATGATAGAGTTGTGATTATTTCTTTTTGATCATAGTTGGAGCTATTCTAGGGTGTTAAAATAAGCATGTCCATAACATTTATAAACACATCTATTACTTACCAAAATATACCATCTAAAGCAAATTTTAATGAAATAACATGAAATATAATTAAAAAAAAGGTAATAAAATAATTTTCTAAAAGTTTTTTGAAATCTTGTCCGTGGACGAGTTGACCACCCATGGTGGTGTCTGTGGACAAGTTGTCCTACTTTGCAGTTTTGTGGACGAGTTGTCCATGGACGAGATGTCCGTGGACGAGTTGTCCTACAATCCATGTACCTTGTTACCAAAAAATAAACCAGCGGAGATGTTTTGGTACAGATATGTAAATTATATTTTTACTATATGGGATGAAAAATGGGGTCCTTTTAATGACTTCTTCATATAATTAAACAACCTAGCAAGTAATTTAAGTTTCAAAGTAGAATGGGAAGAAGGAAAAACACTTTGGTCATAAGAGGTCCGGACCAATTGTCCTTTTCAGTGTACAGGAAGCCCACACACACCGGCAGCTACCTATATTTCTTTAGTCATCACCCGGATAATATCAAATGTAGTGTAGCGTCGGGCCTGTTTCTTAGAGCATACAGGATATGCAGCCCACGACATCTGGATGCAGAATTAACATTAATTCAATCACAACTTTCAAAGCTAGGATACCCAGGGTGGTTTTTGTCCAAAGCCCTGAGGAAAGCAAAACACAATTTTTATAAAACATCCAACCTTGATGATAAATTCAAATGGAGCAAGAATAACTTGTTATTACCATATAGTGATTCCATTAATGCAGCTTTCAAACTTTTGCCCAATGATGATGTCAAACTAATTTTTAATTACCCAAACAGTTCATTCAGGAAAGTAGTGAATGTACACCGACGCACCAACGTAGAAAACAGCCCCGGTGTGTACAAACTTCCCTGCAAAGACTGTGATGAAGTATACTGGGGCCAAACAGGAAGAGACTTAACCACGAGAATAAAGGAGCATAAAAATTCCGTTAAGTACGGACAAGAAAATTCAGCTGTGTTTCTCCACACCAGTAAGGAGGACCACCGCATGGATTGGGAAAAGGCTGAAATTATTTATAAATCCCAGTGTAGTTTTCGAAGAAAAATTATTGAATCCTCTCTCATTAAACACCTACCCAATTTTAATTTATCGAAAGTTCAATGGTCACCAGACTGGATCACATGGATGGCAGCAAACAAATTGATTATGAAAGCGGCAGGACAGATTCCCACATACCAACCCCAAGTAACTTGAGTCCCCTTGCCCGCGTCTCCTAATTGTTCTCTCCCTGTCCATATTTATACTTGTTAACTCTATTCCTTTGTATCATTCTGCTGAAG